>NC_090321.1:197454095-197801481 GCF_040869045.1 Eurosta solidaginis
TTTTTAGGCTTGGCGACCATATGGGTGACGCGTAGCACGTAATCGGCTGGCTAATTGCTTTGTATGTAGTCATGAGCGTTTCTTTATCTTTTCCCCAGGTACTGCCAGCAAGGGATTTGAGGATTTTGTTACGGCTCTGAATTCTCGGAACAATTGCGGCTGCGTGCTCACCAAAATGTAGATCCTGATCAAACGTCACACCCAAGATTTTGGGGTGTAGGACAGTCGGTAGCGTAGAGCCATCGACGTGGATGTTCAAAATGGTCGACATTTGGGACGTCCATGTTGTAAATAAGGTCGCGGAAGATTTAGTCGGTGATAATGCCAGGTTTCGCGAGGCGAAAAAACCGGAGAGATCAGGGAGGTAGCCGTTTATTTTATTGCATAGCTCATCGATCTGTGGGCCTGGGCCTGTGGCCATTACTGTGCAGTCATCGGCGTAGGAAACGATTGTGACTCCTTCCGGTGGTGAAGGTAGTTTAGATATGTAGAAATTAAACAAAAGTGGGGATAGGACACCACCCTGTGGCACCCCTTGTTTAATTCTCCTTGGCTTTGATGTTTCGTTTCTAAATAGCACCGATGCCTGCCGACCACCCAGATAATTTGCGGTCCACCTTTTAAGACATGGGGGAAGGGTAGACCCTTCCAGGTCTTGCAGTAACGAGCCGTGGTTGACCGTATCAAAAGCTTTTGATAGGTCTAGCGCTACGAGTACTGTTCTATGGTGGGGGTTTTGATCGCAATTTATCTGGGTACTAATGGCATTTAGCGCGGAGGTAGTGCTATGGAGTTTTCTGAAGCCATGCTGATGGGAGGCTAGTTGCAAATTTGCTTGGAAATAAGGGAGCAAAATGGCTTCGAGCGTCTTTGCTACTGGCGATAGGAGAGATATCGGACGATACGACTCTCCTATGTTAGCTGGTTTACCAGGCTTTAGTAGCGGGACCACCTTGGCCATTCCCCATTTCTCGGGTATGACAAAGGTGGAAAGAGACAGGTTGAAGACCTGCGCTAAATATTTGAAACCCTCTTTCCCTAGGCTTTTAAGCATCGGCATGGCTATGCCGTCTGGGCCCACTGCTTTGGATGGTTTAGCGCGACCAATGGCGTCCTCAACCTCTTTAGCGGTGATGGTGATTGGTGACGCGCTGAATTTGTGTTTATGTGCGTGTCTGTTGGCCCTCCGTCTAACTTTGTCGACCGTGGAATGCATTATATATTGTCGGCAGAAAGCGCTCGCGCATTTTTTCGCATCCGACAGCACTTTGTCGCCAAAGGCGATGGAAACTTTGTCTTTGTGCTTAGTCGGATTCGATAGGGACTTTACGGTGGACCAAAGTTTACCCACACCGGTAGAGAGGTTACAACCTCTTAGGTGTTCCCCCCGTTTCGCCCGCTTGTGTTCGTCCACAAGCAATCTGATGCGTTGGTTTATATCGAGACTGCCTGCATCGCCTTGATAACGCGGACTCCAAATTACTCAGCCGTATTCTAATATTGGCCTAACTAATGTTGTAAAACGTGCCTTAGTTATGTAAGGGTCGTTAAATTCTTTTGGCCACCGTTTAACAAATGCAAAAACACCTTTGCCTTTTTTCACTGTAGCATTAATATGAAGATTGAAACTAAGTTTGGCATCCATCATGACTTCCAAGTGACCAAAATTGTTTACAGTTTCTAGACTATAGTTGTTAATTGAATATGAAGATGGTGGTGAAATTCTCCGAGAAAAACACATGAATTAACATTTTTTGAGATTGAGCGGCATATAATTTACATTGCACCAGGTAACTAAGTGATTTAAATCCATTTAAAGCAAGGAATGTTCCTCAACCAAGGCATATGATATGAAAAGTTTTACATCGACTGCGTACATCAAGATTTTTGAGTATTTAATTGTTTTAGATATAACGTCTATGAACAACAAGAACAGAATCGGACCAAGATGGCTGGCCTGAAGAACACCAGAAGAAACGTCGATGGTCCCAGAAAGTGTATTTTTAAAGATTACTTTTTGCGTACGATTACCAAGATACGAAGAAATCACGAGACATACAGACAAAAGTGTGACCATTTTAAGTATTTATATATTTTTTACTGCAAAGGCAGCAGTACCAAGTCTAAGACCGGGGTTAGGTATTTGTAGGTAGGTATGTATTAAATTCATTCATATAAGTTCACACAATTTCCAGTGTACACTTTAAAACTCACAGTTAGAGAATCCAGCCCTTCTGAAAAGAAAAGATCTGAAAAACAATTTAGAAACCAAATAAATTCAAACTCAAAAAGTAAACATTATGAAAAGAAAAATACAATCGTAATGAAAAATTCAATCGTCTTAGCCTATAATTGCCAAATCTGTTTAATTAAACTTTTATCTTTGTGCTAAATATACGAATATTACGTCATAATATTTTTTTTGAATAATGTAAAGAAAAATAGGCGCAAACAAATTCAGGTCTAAACAAAAATGTGTGTTAAATAAAAACATACATACGATAGACATACATACGTAGTTCACATATTTACACAAATTACTGCACTAATTTTTCTTAATATTTCATAATTTTTGAAACGGCAGACATTTTGTTAACATGCAAGCGTGTGTGTAAAATTATTGTATCCGTATTTAAAAAATTGTATCTTAAATATATATAAATATAAATAAATCCCTATACCAAATGTACTCGGCGTTGAGTCTTCTCGTATACGAATTTGGCAACAACAAATTGCAGTTTCCTCAAATACAGTTAGCCACCACAACATGTGGTGGTACTTAGTCAGTGTTGCCATTTTGGCGCTTTTGGAGCCAGATCTAGCCCATTTTTTGCGTTTAGCTCCAAAAATTCCGGTTTGGCCCCTAGCTTTTGTTGTGGCCCTCTTTAAAATGATTTGCCCTTTTTAGCTCCAAATCCATTTCGGCAATACGTATTGTTAAATCTGTAATGTGTTTTATGTGTGTCGAGGTTTTTTTTTATTTGTTTCGTTATGTATGATGTGTCTACTTTATACTCAGCTGATAACAAAAACTTTAATCGGTAAATTGTGTCATGAGGTTGTACATTTGCTTTCCAGCTTGTGCAACAGCATAGTGTCACCGTCTAAGAGTTTCGACCCTTACTCTTTAACTTCAGATTATAATAAATTTTTTTCTCCCGTGCCTTATTTTCATTACACCTTTGAAGAATATATACAAATTAAAAAATAAGATAAATGTATAGACGAATTCATTGAAAGAAAGATACGTAATATATGTCACGACTTCATAATTAAATTAATAGAGCAATTAAGGCAACGCTTGCCGCACAATATACAAAAATATCTATCTCCAAAATTGGAAAAATGGGACTTCAACATTAAGTTTTTGGTTTGATGTTAAAGAGTATAACAGTATAATTCCAAAAATTTTTCGATTTTGTACTTAAATTTTTGTGCTGCCACTAAGTATGCTGAAGTTGAAAGAACGTTTTCAAACATGAGTGATTAAAAGCAAACACAGAAACAAAATGAATTTAGTTATGTTGAATTCGCTTCTGACAATAAGAAGTGGTATTATACAGCTGAATAAATGCTGTCATGACTTTGAAATAAACAACGATCTCTTAAAATCAATGAACACAAAAAATATTTATGAGTGTAGCAATAATAATAATTCATCTTCTGAGGACGAAATCATAGATTTTGAAGACTAAGGCCCTTCATATATATCTCGTCCCAACATAAACTTTAATATTGACACGAGTATTTTAATGGTGATTCGTACACCCGTAGGACGTTAAAAATTGAATAAGAAAATTGGAACAAATTTAAGTTAATTATAATCGGTCAACATTTTGGCAAGTCGTATTTTTGGTGAACCTATAGCCGTGCCGTCATCGCAGCAGTGTGGAAAATACTGCTTACTTTTTAACGATACCTTACCGCAAAATGGCAAAACAAAAGTTAAAAAAAACGTATTTCTGTTATTTAAAATATGATAAAATGAACTATAAAAATAGTATTATTTATGTACTTCTCTTGTACCTTATATATTTTGTTTTTGAGTTTACGTTACCTTTTTTATAACTTTGTTTAAGCTTGATTTCAAATAAATCTGAAAACTTACACTGAAAAATGTACATATACTTTTAGCCCCTTTTGCGACGTGTTTTGGATTTTCGTAAAGAAATTTAGCTCTTTCTAGCCATTTTTTTTCTAGATTCTGCCCCCAAAGAAATTTTTTCTGGCAACACTGTACTTAATAGCAAGAATGCGAAAGAGAGAATCATTGGTATTTTTAATATGACACTATTCAAAAAGAAAAGTTTTATAAAGAAGAGCGTAAAAATTTGAAAAAGGTTTTTTTTTTGCTTTTTGCACACTGTTATTCATATGCATACATACATACAAATCCAACTAGGTGGAAAGAAAATAATTAAAAAATTATTTAAAACATATTTCCGCCGTGGTGTGATGGTAGCGTGCTCCGCCTACCACACCGTATTTCCTGGGTTCACACCCCGGGCAAAGAAACATCAAAAGTTTAGAAATAAGGTTTTTCAAGAGAAGTACATTTTTCTAAGCGGGGTCGCCCCTCGGCAGTGTTTGGCAAGCGCTCCGAGTGTATTTCTGCCATGAAAAGCTCTCAGTGAAAACCCGTTCGTAGTCGACATAAAACATGTAGGCCCCGTCCGGCCAATTTGTAGGGAAACTCAAGAGGAACACGACGCAAATTGGAAGAGAAGCTCGGCCTTAGATCTCTTCGGAGGTTATCGCGCCTTACATTTATTTATTTATTTAATTATTTTTACATTTTTGTTATTTAAAAAAAACTTTAATATTTTTTAAAACAAAAACTTCTTATGTAAATCAATTGTTAAAACTTTTTCAAAAACTTTCGAAAATTCGAATTTTAGTCCAATTTATTTAGTATATACAAGTTTAAACACTAAAAATTTCGATTGACTTCCGAAAACTTCCTTTGCGAATAATGTTTTAGATTCTCTTCTTTATATCTCCTTTCTTAGTTATTTTATACGGAAAAATTCACTATTTAAAGTTTTCCAAGAATTCTAAATAAAAATTTGGAAATTTTTATATTCGAATATTTTTGAAATTGGTTTACATACATACTTTTTATTACAAAATTTATTTTTATAAGGGTGTTTTTTTGTAGATTTACAAAAATAAAACCCATATATGTAATACTCCTATATTGCTAATAGAAAGTGCTCGCAATGAGTTTTGAATTCCAAATTTAAATTGAGGTACATTCCATGATACAAAAAATGGAGGTAGTTCCATTTAATGTGACGTTAGCCACTTGACTTTTACGGAGACAATGACAATTTCATCAAAACAAGCTACCTGATGAAAAAATGTTATGAATGTTTCTAATTTTGATAGATTTCATATTAAGGGATACGACTCAATTTCTTTCATAGTTGTTTTAAATAAAAAAGAAAAAATAAGCTGCATGCGTTGAAAATATGTTAATACGAAATATCAGCCTAGAAAAGAAGGTATTTAATAAGTTTTTCCGCCTGATGTGGCGGAAGAAACATGGATCGAGGTATGTAAAGCAAAAGAATACAGCCGTGGGGTCCGTACGTTTACTCAGAACATTTAGACAAAACATTCACGTTTGTTAATGACAAAAGGATGTCTTTATAAACTAACACCGCGTTTTCTAAAGAGTTTAGCATACTTAAATGCAGTGTTTATGAAATTGAATGGTGATAAATTGGCTATAGTCCACATTTTAACTTTTTTATTATTGTACAATTGAGAACATTTCCCTGTAGTTCTGCAAGTTAGCCACTAGTTGTGAGATTTCTTATGCCCGTTGTAGCAGGGGTCACCTAGGGGCAAGCCGCGTCCTAACATTCTGTGCCCTTATAGCATTGGCATGGATGTGGCGTCCGACAAACGTAACAAACTAAATACCTAATTTTTCTCAGCATGCCTTGAGAAATATCCACTAAAGAGGCCTGATAATAGGGCCATGCTAGAACAAAAGGGTTTTTCGTGTATTTTTGTCTGTTTTGGGGTCAAGCTGACATATGAGCCATTAACAAATGTAGTTATTATCGACTATTTTTCGATAAAATTGCATGTTTTACTGTAGTATCAAACGATATGCATGCACATAGATCGTACTAAACCATATTATTATTGTCTCAGATGACCATTGCGTTTTCATCCTGAAAGAAATTCCCATCCCGAAAAACCATAATTTCGTCTTAAACAGTAACGGTATGACAACGCTTCTAGCAAAACAACAAACATTATGAAACTTCAAAAATCCCCAAATAACCTTCTTTTTTATACCATGGTATATTCGATTATTGAATACAAAAACAGCAATATATCGGCACTCTGATTATTACATATGTATATGGTGAAAACCTTTTAATTTTTTTATTTCAAAACTATACATTTTTTTTTTATTTATCATATGGAAGCTCATTTGTTAATCTGTAGCAAAAAGCAAGTAAGGACGGGACAACCGAAGACTTCATACCTTTCATGAATGGGGCTGAACAATAATCTTATCCCATTCGTAATCTCCAAATAATGCGCTGTATAAGATAAGAAATATATAGTGAACAGATGTACATACCTACACGATTTTAAGATAAATATAAAAAAATGGCAAAAAACCCCCTTATCTCTACGATCGGTTGTATGGGATATATATTATATATAGCTCCGATCGAAATGATTTTTACAGGAAATCTTCTATGATATATTAAAATAAATATCACCAAGTTTCACGTTTATACTTTCTAAATTGCGGCAGGAATGACCAAAATCGTCTTATCTGAATGATCGGTTGTATGGGAGATATATGTTATAGTGGTCCGATTCTGTCGGATCCGACAAATGTCTAATATAATACAAAAATACATCCTTGTGCCAAATTTCATTGAGATATCTCAAAATTTTAGGGACTAGTTTGCGTTCAAACAGACAGACGGACATGGCTATATCAACTCAGTTCGTCGCCCTCATCAATTCGGTATACTTAATGGTGAGTCTATATTCTATATTTCTCAACGTTACAAACATCGGACCAAAGTAAATATACCATTTCATGTTCATGAAAGGTATAATAAAGATTTTTAAAACTATTCGTTTCTTTCGAAACTGGTTTGGATAGTTTCGTTATGCAATTCATTTTAGGTTTACAGAGTCACCGAAAATAGGATGTTTAAGTTTTTCCTTTTCTTCGATAAATATTTTTAAAAAATTTTTCGAATTTAGTTTAAATAGTTTTCGTTATAAAACTCATTATTATGTTTTTTTTTTTGTAATTTTCGAAAATAAAAATCTGTATACCGAAGTTTTTTTATTTATTTATATGGATATAAATCTGATCCACAAAAAATTTTAATATTATTAGCCGTGTTTTTTAACACGCGTATATCCGTTTACGCTTAAACTTTATATGGACTGCTAAGCGACAAACTTTAAATACACCTCTGAAATTGCTGCGCATAAATTTTGTCCTACTAAATTTCAATACGCATTATACTCAGATGTAACTGAAATATGTGTCTTTGTTTCACCCTCTACACTAATTCTATGTATTCTATGTGTGTCCACAATTCATCGCAACTGATTCAGCTATATTTTATACCCTATGGCCATCAGAGCGTTGTGTCTCCGCTTTTCGGTACACCCTGTTGCTGTAGCTAGTTGTTTAACCACAGCCGCTAGATGGGTCTCCTAAGCATTATCTAAGCGAGGATAGGAGTTTTTTTACACGCGCAAACGAAACGTATACACGTGTAAAAAAAAACACGGCTATTATCAAGAATCATGCCTTAGTTTTTGTAAAGTTTTTCCCAATTGCCTTCTCTGCATATTTAATCTTTTACACACTGCATACTTCGTATGTAATTATGTGTTAGAGTTATGCTTAGTGGTAAGGCGGTTTTCAAAGAAACTTTGTATTGTTGCTGTTTTTGTTCTATTTATTGAACTACACTGAAAATTATGTTTTAGATTTGCTTGCATACAAGTGTGACAATTTTTTATAGGGAAAATTAATGAACCAAAAATTATCCAAAAATTTTAAATATCATTTCGGAAACTTTCACGAAAATGTAAACAATTTTCTCGAATTAAAGAATTTTTTCTAAGAAAGTTTTCGAAATTAATTTTTTATTGGTTTTTTTGGTCTTTAGTTTGTAAAAATGTTTGTAAATTGTCGAGCACGACGCCATACAATTTTAAATAACACACAAAAACGTTTTTATACTCAGTTGAGCAGAGCTCACAGAGTATATTAAGTTTGATTGGATAACGGTTGGTTGTACATATATAAAGGAATCGAGATAGATATAGACTTCCATATATCAAAATAATCAGGATCGAAAAAAAATTTGATTGAGCCATGTCCGTCCGTCCGTCCGTCCGTCCGTTAACACGATAACTTGAGTAAATTTTGAGCTATCTTGATGAAATTTGGTATGTAGATTCCTGGGCACTCATCTCAGATCGCTATTTAAAATGAACGATATCGGACTATAACCACGCCCACTTTTTCGATATCGAAAATTTCGAAAAACCGAAAAAAATGCGATAATTCATTGCCAAAGGCAATTAAAGCGATGAAACTTGGCAGATGGGTTGACGTTATGACGCAGAATAGAAAATTAGTAAGATTTTGGACAATGGGCGTGGCACCGCCCACTTTTACAAGAAGGTAATTTAAAAGTTTTGCAAGCTGTAATTTGGCAGTCGTTGAAGATATCATGATGAAATTTGGCAGGAACGCTGCTACTATTACTATATATGTGCTAAATAAAAATTAGCAAAATTGGATGAAGAACACGCCCACTTTAAAAAAAAAAAAATTTTAAATTCAAATTTTAACAAAAAATTTTATATCTTTATTGTATATAAGTAAATCAAGTCAAAATTCAACTCCTGTAATGATATGATGCAACAAAATACAAAAATAAAAGAAAATTTCAAAATGGGCGTGGCTCCGCCCATTTTCATTTAGTTTGTCTAGAATACTTTTAATGCCATAAGTCGAACAACAATTTACCAATCCTTCTCAAATTTGGTAGGTACATAGATTCTATGACGGTAACTGTTCTCTGTGAAAATGGGCGAAATCGGTGGAAGCCACGCCCAGTTTTTATACACAGTCCACCGTCTGTCCTTCCGCTCGGCTGTTAACACAATAACTTGAGCAAAAACCGATATATCTTTACTAAACTTAGCCCACCTACTTATCTGAACTCACTTTATCTCGGTATAAAAAATAGCCGAAATCCGACCATAACCACGCCCACTTTATCGATATCGAAAATTACGAAAAATGAAAAAAATGCCATAATTCTATACCAAATACGAAAAAAGGGATGAAACATGGTAACTGGATTGGTTTATTGACGCAAAATATAACTTTGGAAAAAATTTTGTAAAATGGGTGTGACACCTACCATATTAAGTAGAAGAAAATGAAAAAGTTCTACAAGGCAAAATCAACAGCCCTTGGAATCTTGGCAGGAATACTGTTAGTGGTATTGCATATATAAATAAATTAGCAGTACCCGACAGATGATTTTCTGGATCACCTGGTCCACATTTTGGTCGATATCGCGAGAACACCTTCACATATACATCTAAGGGCCACTCGCTTTTAAAACCCTCATTAATACCTTTAATTTGATATCCATATCGTACAAACACATTCTAGAGTCACCCCTGGCCCACCCTAATGGCGATATCTCGAAAAGGCGTCCACCTATAGACCTAATGTCCACTCCCTCTTAAAATGCTCAGTAACACCTTTCATTTGATACCCATATCGTACAAACATTCTAGAGTCACCTCTGGCCCACCCTAATGGCGATATCTCGAAAAGGCGTCCACCTATAGACCTAATGTCCACTCCCTCTTAAAATGCTCAGTAACACCTTTCGTTTGATACCCATATCGTACAAACATTCTAGAGTCACCCCTGGCCCACCCTATTGGCGATGTCTCGAAAAGGCCACCTATAGACCTAATGCCCACTCCCTCTTAAAATGCTCAGTAACACATTTCGTTTGATACCCATATCGTACAAACATTCTAGAGTCCCCCTGGCCCACCCTAATGGCGATATCTCGAAAAGGCGTCCACCTATAGACCTAATGCCCACTCCCTCTTAAAATGCTCGGTCACACCTTTCGTTTGATACCCATATCGTACAATCATTCTAGAGTCACCCTTGGTCCACCTTTATGGCGATATCTCGAAAAGGCGTCCACCTATAGAACTAAGGAATACTCCCTTTTAAAATACTCATTACCACCTTTCATTTGATACCCATATCGTACAAATACATTCTAGAGTCACCCTGGCCCACCCTAATGGCGATATCTCGAAAAGGCGTCCACCTATAGACCTAATGCCCACTCCCTCTTAAAATGCTCAGTAACACCTTTCGTTTGATACCCATATCGTACAAACATTCTAGAGTCACCCTTGGTCCACCTTTATGGCGATATCTCGAAAAGGCGTCCACATATAGAACTAAGGATTACTCCCTTTTAAAATACTCATTACCACCTTTCATTTGATACCCATATCGTACAAACACATTCTAGAGTCACCCCTGGCCCACCCTAATGGCGATATCTCGAAAAGGCGTCCACCTATAGACCTAATGCCCACTCCCTCTTAAAATGCTCATTAACACCTTTCGTTTGATACCCATGTCGCACAAACATTATAGAGTCACCCCTGGCCCACACTAATGGCGATATCTCGAAAAGACGTCCACCTATAGACCTAATGCCCACTCCCTCTTAAAATGCTCAGTAACACCTTTCGTTTGATACCCATATCGTACAAACACATTCTAGAGTCACCCCTGGCCCACCCTAATGACGATATCTCGAAAAGGCGTCCACTTATAGACCTAATGCCCACTCCCTCTTAAAATGCTCAGTAACACCTTTCGTTTGATACCCATATCGTACAAACATTCTAGAGTCACCCTTTGTCCACCTTTATGGCGATATATCGAAAAGGCGTCCACCTATAGAACTAAGGATTACTCCCTTTTAAGATACTCATTACCATCTTTCATTTGATACCCATATCATACAAACACATTCTAGAGTCACCCCTGGCCCACCCTAATGGCGACATTTCGAAAAGGCGTCCACCTATAGACCTATTGCCCACTCCCTCTTAAAATGCTCAGTAACACTTTTCGTTTTATACCCATATCGTACAAACATTCTAGAGTCACCCCTGGCCCACCCTAATGGCAATATCTCGAAAAGGCGTCCACCTATAGACCTAATGCCCACTCCCTCTTAAAATGCTCAGTAACACCTTTCATTTGATTCCCATATCGTACAAACACATTCTAGAGACACCCCTGGTCCACCTTTATGGCGATATCTCGAAACGGCGGCCACCTATGGAACTAAGGATCACTCCTTTTCAAAATACTCATTAACAGCTTTCCTTTGATACCCATATCGTACAAACATATTCTAGAGTCACCCCTGGTCCACCTTTATGGCGATTTCTCGAAAAGGCGTTCACCTATAGAACTAAAACCCATTCCCTTTTAAAATACTCATTACCACCTTTCATTTGATACCCATATCGTACAAACACATTCTAGAGTCACCCCTGGTCCACCTTAATGGCGATATCTCGAAAGGGCGTCCACCGATAGACCTAAGGCCCACTCCCTCTTAAAATGCTCAGTAACACCTTTCATTTGATACCCATATCGTACAAACAAATTCTAGAGTCAGCCCTGGTCCACCTTTATGGCGATATTCCTAAATGGCGTCCATCCATAGAACTATGGCCTACTCTCTCTTAAAATACTCTTTAATACCTTCCATTTGATACACATGTCATACAACCACATTCCAAGGTTACCCTAGGTTCATTTTCCTACATGGTGATTTTCCTTATTTTGTCTCCATAGCTCTCAACTGAGTATGTAATGTTCGGTTACACCCGAACTTAGCCTTCCTTACTTGTTTTTATATGTGTTATATATTGTCGTTTTATTTATTTATCGATATATCGACTTCAAATAGGAGTCATCTTCAGGACTAGAAATACAAAAATACAAGTATTATAATAAAAAACGCAAAAGTACGTGTATACATTTGAGTTACCATCGTTGGATGTAACAGGTTTGAGAAAGATACGCCACATAAGTCCTGGCACTTGATTGGGGTTCTTATGTTTTGTCGTCAAACAAATTCTGGTAACATTATGGACACAGTCAGTCGATGTAAGGTCTTATTGACCGGCCAGTTCAACCTTACCTAATCTTGCTACTATCTTTTACTCGCAAGTGTACATTCATGTAAATTTGGGCTGTTGTCCCATAAACTCAATGGAAATCATCATCATGAACAAACCTTAACGTTTCTTTTCAAACCTTAGTTCAGAAGCAGGGCATTTCATTACACACACTCAACAGGGTAGGCAGCTCGTCTATGACAACCGACTTTGTGGTTGATTGATTTAGGGGAATGCATCTACGTCGTCCGTCTCATAGGAGGGTGAAAAACAACCAACTAAAATTTGCGCTCTTCGATATATCATGAAGACGAACATTGCCTGAGCAGAAAGTTCTTTCAACGTTCTTCTATTCGTAGAATGAGTAGCAGTGATGCTGTTGGCGACAGTCAATCCAAAAATAGTTCAACGGGTAGCGATCGCAATTGGGTTTTTGTCGTCAATGCATATGCTTATTAATCGTCTATTCCGTAATCTCTAACAAACAATTTGCTTTCTTTCGAATTTTCGTTTGATTTTCTTTTACTTACCTTTTTGTTTTCGGTATTTCTCACTAACTTTAGCAGCTGAAGCAACAGTTGCAAATGCCAAAATAAATTTCATTCTGTCTGTGGCACAGTGTTTTTATAGTTCCAAGTGCTCATTTTACAGCGCAGCAGCCACTACTGTTGTTGTTGGTGTTACTGCGCCCCTTAGCAGTTTTTCCACGGCAGGTTTTCTAGCCTTGTACATGTAAGACTGTGTGTACGTACCAAGCTATTAGATTTAAGGCCAATGGATGATGTTGATGTTTGTATGCCTTAGTTGAGTTTGAGTTTTTGTTGGGATTTTATTACTGAATCGCCGCTTTTCGGCGGCTGTGGCGCACAACTCAATTAGTAGCTGCTATTTTTAAATGACAATCATCGGCGTTGCTTCTTTTTGTCATGAAAGAGTTTGCACCTTATATGAGAATGCCTCATGGGAAATGAAAGGACAGAAAATCGAATCGAAATTGGAAATGGAAGGGAAACCGTTGTCGAAAACGAAAATGGAACCAGAATTGAAATCGAAACAAAATGAAATCGGAACCGAAACCATAATCAAAATCCAAACAGGAGCGGAAACCGAAACTATCCCCTTTCTTCAGTACATTAGAAAATATTTCATTGATTTTGGAAAACATCAATTCGATTTTGGAAAGCGTCCATTAAATTCAGAATGTATCATTTGATCTTTAGTAACAATAAATTCGGTTTTAGAAAGCACTGAAGGTACTATAGACCTTCTCCAACAGTACTTTCGAAAATATCTATTTGATTTTAAAAAAGTGTCATTTTGATTTAAGAAAGCATCATTTGGCCTTTGAATATTTGTTATTTGTTATTTAGAAGACGTCTAAAAAACTGTAAAGTTACCAAATTTAATTTAGAAAATAACAAATGCACTTTAGAAAGAAACAAAGGTTCTTCAGAGAGTATCAAATGTACTTTCAATAATATCAAATGTACTTTAGGCCCACATTCATGTTTTTTAATTAATAAAGTAATATTAATTAATAAAGTAAACAATAAGTTTGATATTGTCGAAAGTTTATTCGACACTTTCTGAAGTACATTTGATTCTTTAAGTACATTTTATGCTTTCTAGGTTAGGATAGGTTGAACTGGTCGGTCAATAAAGACCTCACATAGACTGAATGTATCAATAGTGTTACCAAAAATTGTTTGACGACCAAACGAAGAACCCAATCAGGTGTCAGGACTAATGTTATGGAATAACTCCGTCCTCTTGGCAATACTACAGCTTTATTGCTGCCTCGAGATCTGGCAGTTCTGCCCCCACTAAAAGCCTTGACCTGGCGAGCGCAGAACACGGAACATAGAACGTGCTAAACCGTTTCTTCCTGCAGCTCGCACTTCCTACATCTGCTGTTATCGAAGAGGCCTAACTTATGAGCATGTGACGCCAGAAGGCAGTGTCCACTTAGAATGCCCATCGTGAGCCTTAAGTTTTTCTCTTCAGATATATTAGCAACTTTGTGAGTATAATGTCGTAGGATTTGCACATAATCTGCTGCACCCTTCTTTGCTAACTCATCGGCCTTTTCGTTACCCTCTATTTCTCTATGACCGGGAACCTTGTATAGATGTATGGTCCGGCCTGACCGAAGTTTTTCCAATGCTTCTTTGTATTCCTGGACACTTCTTGATGATGTACTGTGTGAGATTATCGCCTTAATCGCAGACTATCAATATATAAATTGACGCGACTGCAGCTTAAGCACGATTCCTCCAAAATTTCTGCTGCTTTCTTTATGGCTATAATTTCCCTTAAAGACGCTTCAGTAATCTGGCAGCCTGTAGGATCTAAATATTTCTGGATCGACACTGTAAACAGCAGACACGAACCCTTCCGTTAATTTAGAACCATGGGTATACACGTGTATAGTATATTGTACCATTTCTGCACTTGGCACCAACCCTCCGGCTCAGTTGTCGCCCCAAGATCTGCTTTGTGCTTTCTAAAATCGATTTGATTTTTTCTTAAGTCCATATGCTACCATTATACTCAGTTGAGCAGAGCTTACAGAGTATATTAAGTTTGATTGGATAACGGTTGGTTGTACAGGTATAAAAGAATCGAGATAGATATAGACTTCCATATATCAAAATCATCAGGATCGAAAAAAAGCCATGTCCGTCCGTCCGTTAACACGATAACTTGAGTAAATTTTGAGGTATCTTGATGAAATTTGGTATGTAGGTGGGTTGAACTTATGACGCAGTATAGAAAATTAGTAAAAGTCTGTCCTTCCGCATGGCCCTTAACACGATAACTTGAGCAAAAATCGACATATCTTTACTGAACTTAGTTCACGTGTTTATCTGAACTCACTTTATCTTGGTATAAAAAATGAACGAAATCCGACTATGGCCACGCCCACTTTTTCGGTATCGAAAATTACGAAAAATGAAAAAATGCCATAATTCTATACCAAATACGAAAAAAGGGATGAAACATGGTAATTGGATTGGTTTATTGACGCGAAATATAACTTTAGAAAAAACTTTGTAAAATGGTTGTGAGAAATGAAAAAGTTCTGCAGTGCGAAATAAAAAACCCTTGAAATCTTGGCAGGTATTACATATATAAATAAATTAGCGGTAGTCAACAGATGATGTTCTGGGTCACCCTGGTCCACATTTTCGTCGATATCTGGAAAACGCCTTCATATATACAACTACCACCACTCCCTTTTAAAACTCTCATTAATACCTTTAATTTGATACCAATATCGTACAAACACATTCTAGAGTTACCTCTGGTCCACCTTTATGGCGATATCTCGAAAAGGCGTCCACCTATAGAACTAAGCCACACGGCCTTTTAAAATACTCATTAACACCTTTCATTTGATACCCATATCGTGCAAACAAATTCTAGAGTCAACCCTGATTCACCTTTATGGCGATATCCCTAATATATCCGGTTACACCCGAACTTAACCTTCTTTACTTGTTTTGAAATGAAAATGACGCTTTATAAAATCGAATTGATGCTTTCACAAATCAATATGATATTTTCGAAAGTACTGAAGTACGGAGTAGAACTAAAATAAGTGGATACCGACAGCGGGACCGAAGCTGGAACCGTTTTTAACTGAAATGGTAAACGCAACCGAGGTCTCAAGCAAAACTGAGACGATGGCTAAAACCGAAGCCGGAACCGAAACTGAAATCGGCACCATACTAAAATCGAATTCGAAACCGAAATCATAACCGGGACCGAAATCGAAACCGGAACTTAAATCAACTGATTGTAATAGAAACCAAAAAGGGAAACCGAAACTGAAACCGGAACCGAATCTGGAACTTAAATGCCAACTGAAACCGAAATTGATACCGGAATCAAAGTGGATCCCTGAACCAAAGCTGTTTTCGAATCTCATATTAAAATGGGAGCCAAAATTGAGTGCGGAACCAAACCGGAAGCTGAACCTAACTGAAACTGCAACCGAAACAATAATTTAAATCTTAAGCAGTATCGATTTCGTTGTCCAGACCGTAAGTGGAACCGAAAAGATCACCTGAATCGCTGAAACAGCACCCAACGTGTTCACTATTTTTTGCTCAAACTTTTTTATGGGTTTCTGTGCCTTGCTAATACATACATAAAAAAAAAAAATAAATAAATGTAAGGCGCGATAACCTCCGAAGAGATTTTAATTTTTCTTACAAATTGGCGGGACGGGACCTACTCGTTTCATGCCGACTACGAACGGAATCTGCAAGGCAGATGAGTTTTCACTGAGAGATTTTCATGGCAGAAACACACTCGTAGTGCTTTCCGAACACTGCCGAGGGGCGAGCCCGCTTATGAAAATTTTCTTCTGATTGAAAAAAATTGTTTCTAAAATTTTGATGTTGCTTTGCCCGGGTATGAACCCAGTGTCTTCGGTGTGGTAGGCGGAGCACGCTAACATCACAACACGGCGGCCACCATAACGCATACATACACATAAGTCCATAGTACATATTTAAATGGCCGCCAGGGTGCCACACCACGATTGACATTTTATTGGCAGCCAATTTCGTCAACTTGCTTGTTGCACATTGAACTTCTACATTGTTGTTGTTAACGCCGATATTTGAGGTTTTATTATTATAGTTGTTGTTGTTGTTGCCTATTTGTGCCATGATTATTTTGCCATTTTGCAACCTGTGTTGTGTTGTCTGTCTGCCAATAAAATTGAATCGTTATTGAGTTTCACTACCGATTTCCTTTAATACTCAATTTGCATATGAGTATTTGTATGTGTGTGTGTGAATGTATGCACGTTTTTTTATAACCCCAACCAGAAAATTACCAAAAAGTAAAACCAAAACAAAAAAATACCTTTCAAACAAATGCGGAAAATGTTATATTTACTGTTATCACTTCGGCCAGGTCTTTTGCGTTCGTTCAACTCGGTCGTGCTCTTCATTGGATTCCTTTTGCGGAGTTTTTTATACTCAGCTGAGCAGAACTCACAGAGTATATTAACTTGCTTCGCATAATGGTAATCCGTAACGGCATAAACTAATCGAGATAGATATAGACTTCTATATATCGAAATGATCTGGGCGAAAAAAGAAATTGATTTAGTCATGTCCGTCCGTCCGTCTGTCCGTTAACACGGTAACTTGAGTAACTTTTGAGGTATCTTAACACATTATACCCTGGTCCACCTTTATGGAGATATCTCGAAAAGGCGTCCACCTATAGAACTGTGGCCCACTCCCTTCTAAAATACTCTAATACCTTCCATTTGATACCCATGTCATAGAAACACATTCCAGGGTTACCCTGGTTTCACTTTCCTACATGGTGATTTTCCCTTATTTTGTCTCCAAAGCTCTCAGCTGAGTATGTATTGTTCGGTTACACCCGAACTTAGCCTTCCTTACTTGTTTGATATCAATCCATTTGGTACTTAGTGTTAATCGAAAATTCGTTAAAAGGTGTAAAAAGTTGGTATTTGAGGGACGACGATTATGATGCTTACAAACTCAAGGACACAACTTCCTTATTGGTTGAAGTTCGTTATTGTCATACTTATGTGTATATTATTATTATGTTATACATATGTATATTATTTCTAATTGCTGTTTTTATGTGCAGGCCCCTTTTTCGCTTTTATTTGGAATCCAAATCTATAAATAAAGTTTTGGTTGTAAAGATGGGGATTCATGCTATTAGCGAGCTTTGGGCATTATTGGTCGTAGTGCTTTTGTTTAGCTATATTTTATTAAAATAATTTGTTAAAAATAAACGATTGTGAGCACACAAAGAAATATATTTGTACTATGGCACTATTGTTAGTATTTGATTAGAACTAACATTCACCAGATGGCAGCGCAAGCGCATGTAAGTTTTTATTGATAGATGATTGATTGATAGAACAGCTGATTTCTGTTGATATTTGATATTAGACTTTTGTATTTTGTTGCGCAAAATGTGCACGGGTCCCGCTAATTATTATAATTATTAGGCCCCTATTCACTGCGACCTATATTTAGATCTGTTGTGCTCGAACTTGCAGTCTATTACTGTATGTTGTTGTTCTTGTTGTAGCGATATGGGCACTCCTCGAAGGCTTTGGGGAGTTAAAGAAACAGGATTCGCCACCCTTGGAAAAGGTTGCTCTACACAATCCCTTGAATCAATTTGGTATTTTAGTCACCTCTTACGACAGGCATACCTGCCGCGGGTATATTTAAATGAATAAAAATATTATTCACAGTTGTCAAGCAAAAGAAAAAAAAAACAAATATTACGGTATGTCGAGGCTTTTAATGTATTTAAGTACATCCTCAAGCTTTTTACACCATTTCATGATTAAGAGTTATGCCACCTCGATGGGAGAGTATCTGCATTGCCAGAGCGACGCATTCGCAGAGAATGTGAACCGACTTTTCATCCTCCAGCTCACAAAAGATTTGTGTATCGGATAGATTTAACTTACCAGCATAGGTGACATCGTGTGTAGCTTTTAGTACTCAGTGAGAGTTCTTAGGTCTCGTTGCTGGGTGAACAAACAATTTAGCCAGTCTTTGCGCTGGACATTCAATCCAGTGTAATCTGAACTTCTTTGTTTCCCAGTTACTTATGGTTTCCCTAGAGTGTGATTTTGTGAGTCCACAGAAGAGCTCTTAACCATTGAATGATGCTCCTATATCCTGTTTAGCTGGTTAGTCTGCCTGTTTATTACATTTGTTTCCATGATGCCAGGGAACCCATCGTAACCACACTTTTTTTGGCTCCCAGATCAGTTAGGACTCCAATTCATTCATCCACTAGCTTAGAGGTAATTGTAGAGGACTGCAAGGCACCCAAGGCTGCCTGTGTGACATAGTGAGGATACTGCTCGAGGACTTCTTCGTAGACATGTATATTATATATTATATATATCTATTTTTAGTATATGCTATGCAGATTACATCATCAAATAAGAATTTATCAATAAGAGGAATATATGAAAAATTTATATTATACGTTTTTCTTAAACTTTTGGATTTTAATAATAATTTTTTATTATTAAATTTTTCTATTAGGTTAGGTTAGGTTAGAGTGGCCACCGGTGCGAGCACCAGTGCACTTAGGCCGATAAAGTTCCCGTTGTGATACCCTACTCAAACCAACAGGTCGATTTAGCAAACGTCAGGAATTTCTTAGGTTCCAAGTCAACCAGATCACAAAGATCGTAAAAGAAAGGAGATCCCAGAGATTTCTTCCTCTTGTGCCAAAGCGCCGGACAATCGCACAGAAAATGCTTGAATGTTTCTATCTCCTCTTCGTCTTTGCAGCTTCTGCAGTAATCATTATAGGGAGTACCCAGCCGTTGTGCATGCCTCCCGATTGTTATGTGGCCGGTTATAAGTCCAACCACCAGAGATATGCCCCCCTTCCAAGAAGAAGGAGACGTCTCGTGCGTCTCGCGCCCCTTCAGGCCACACGAGCTTAGTGTGGTAGCAGAATTCAAGATTGCTCCATCTCACACCCGCTTCCCTAAGGAAATCCTTTTCAAAGTGAGCTTACAGGTAGCGAGCGGCATGCTCAATCCCTTCCAAGACGAAAGCGGAACGGATGCGCCCCCTCTTTCAATTTCGTTAGCCATCTCATTGCCGGGTACATCCGAGTGTCCAGGCACTCATACCAGACTAAGGAAAGTTTGCTCAGCGATCTCGTTGAGAGATTTGCGGCACTTCTCTACTGTCCTGGACTTACATGAGACCGATCCAAGCGCTTTTAGTGCAGCCTGGCTGTCAGAGTAAATACAAATTTGGTTATAGCCGTGAACAGCATTTCTCAGCTGCTCGACGGCCTCGTTAATAGCAGCCACCTCCGCCTGAAAGACGTTGCAATGATCGGGTCGGCTAAAGGAAAGATTCCACCCTAGTTGAGGTGCAAAGACACCACTACCCACCTTATTATCCAGTTTGGAGCCGTCAGTATATATCTACAGCCTATCGCTCAGGGCCGGCGGCTCCCTCAACCAATAATCCCTGTCCGGGATAACAACCTCGTACTTCATATCGAAAGAGGCAGTCGGAGCGCAATAGTCCGACGAAGGCGAATCCAGATTCTTAAAGATGGCTGCATGGCCATCCACATTGTCTCACCAGCCGGAAAACTCTCGCAGCCGCAGAGCAGAAAAGGCCGTACATTGTTTGGCCATTAAATCTATTGGCAACACATTAAAAGAGTGTGCAGGGCCTCCGCAGGGGTGGTGCGCAGTGCACCCGCACACAGACTAGAGCACTTCTTTGTACCTTCTGGAGTGGCCGTAGGTTTGATTTAGTATCTAGGCTCGTCCACCAGACCAATGCCCCGTATAAAAGGATTGGTCTAACCACAGCAGTGTAGAGCCATAGGGTAATATCCGGTGATAGTCCCCATCTTCGCACAACAGCACCCCTACAGCTGTACAGTGCCACCGTTGCTTTTTTCACACAAAAATCTTTCTATTAATGACAAAAAAATTATTATTAATAAAAAAATAAATGAATGGGTACCTATTAAAAAAATTACCTTCCCACTCCCACCAATGATCAACCACAAACCGTTCTTGAATTGAAAACGAAAACTGTTATATTGACCTTAACTCATTATTGAAGCGTGAAAACGAAAAATCTTAAATCAAGCACAGATAGTGCTTGAAATGATTACGGAGGGTTTACACATCAATATGAAACTGGTCATAAAATATGAATGGTGTGCTTGGAAAACTGTTCTTAAAACAAGCCCATCGGTCACGTACTTAACAGACTTTTGTCAACGAATGCTCTTAATTTTGAACTTGTTGTGTTCGTTTTAGAACTATTTTTTCTCTGAGTGTACTTGCTTTGAAGAAGTTTATGGTACTAAAATTGTCTACTAGGTGAAGAAGAATAATAGGAATAATTTAGTACAAGCTCGCTAGCTTAGCGAAGCTAATTATTTCAAATTAGTTCAGTCTTTTATTACAAAATTTCAACATTTTTTATTTCCTTTCAGGTATGCAACTACAATTTTCAATTTCTTATGTGATTTACTTAATTGGCTAAAAGCTGATAAAACAACGTAAGTAAACAAAAGTTAAAGTTTGTCATCGATAACAAGATGGGAAAAAACATTATAAAGTTTTGATTAAGGGCCAGATTATGTATGGCGCCGTGAGACTTTGCTTCGCAGTGCCTCGTGTTCCCATTCACAACTATATGGTATCATAAATTTCACAAAGGCACACTGGTTTACTCTCACTCAGAGCAGTGAGTGAATGTTCTTACATCATACGTATTCGAATCACACGACAAAAAATGACTCGTTGCGGTGCGTTATGCATATTTTGCCCTTAAGTTTTGCAAAATTTCAAATAATTTAACACTAGGGTTGCTACAGAAGTGAGTTTAATGGGATCGGAATGGGATTTTACAAAAAAGTGCATCCCTGAATCTGCACCTGAGAAAATTCTATAAGTTTCGAATCTAAAGTGTACAATGCATAAGACCAGTACATAGGAAAAGTTATGCCTTATAGGTGTAATGACTACCGTTGAACTGAAGCTTAGCCGATGTAGAGCGGGACAGTTGTACCAACAGCGATCATGGGCAAATTCTACGACGTTAGACTGACAAAGTTGCTTATAGTTATAAAGAGAGAAGGGTTAAGGCTCACGATGGGCTTATAAACTGGGCACTGCCTGCTGGCGTCACACGCTTATAAGTAAAGCCTTATCAGTAACAGCAGCTGTAGGAAGTGCGTGCTGCAGGAAGAAAAGGTTGAACACATCCTGTGTTCGTGTCCTGCGTTCGCCAGGTCAAGGCTCCAGCTAATAGGGGCGGCAGAGTTGCCAGATCTCGAGGCAGCTATTAAGGTAGGTTATTTTATAACTCACGTCCTTATACCTATGTGGAGGTTTTCCGGTTTGGTCGTCGAACTAATTCTGGGAACACTATGGACAAATTCAGTATGTGTGAGGTCTTTATTGACCGGCCAGTTCAATCTAACCTAACCTAACCAACAGCGCTGCGGCATGACCTACATATATGAATTTAAATTAACTAATCAAAGGCTGCTACTATTTCAAAACCATCAGTTAGGAACTATTGCGATTCGCTGTAGGGTTAACAGCGGATGCGCTCGCGTTGTAAGCGCGAACGTAAACGTCTATAGCTTGCCATTCATTGGAATGCAATGCCATGCAAGCAAATCGTGGGTTTTGGTTTGCTTATTACAAATCTTACTCCAATGCAAAGACTTGCTTAATCGATCAATGCAGCTTTATGGAGGCGTAGTGCCACCTATCAAAATTGAAAATATTTCCCCAGAATGTAATATTTGCATCATAGTTCGCACATACACCCTCGTAAGTATGTTAATCACACAAAACAATTGTTTTCCACAACAAAACAATCCCATCACATTTTCTAATTTTTGCTTAATTTTTGCTCACCTGCACCACACTTATCATAGGAACTTGCCGAAAATATGAGAGATGCACAAAGCGGCAAAAACAAACGCGAAAAAATTTTATGAAGTAACATTTAATAAAGGCACCTAGTAAAAAGCAGCAAGGGAACACACATCCACACACAAGTGATAACAATAATAGATTTTAAGCATGGCGGAACCATACAAGGTGGCAGCATGGTTCCGCCATAATTTTAAGATAGAATGCAATAAACTCGATTGTTTTCTTATGAATTTGGCAGAGCAAAAGTCAATGTACAATAGTGATGGGCGATACAGCGATTTTGAACTAACAGTGAAAATAATGATGGCAATTTTTAAATCGTGGCTATTTTTTATAGCTAAAGCGATCGCTTTAATTTATTTTTAATAAGCGAATGTGCAATTTGTATACTTGGATATAAAAAAGGAATGTTTAAGTTTGTTTACGGGAGTAGATTGAATGTTATACATTAATTTAGTTTAGTATACAGAATATACGAACCAAAATTGGAATAAAAAGAAAAAATATGTACCTTTTATTGTAAACTGGTGTAATGTGAAATTCTAATTTTCTGAGATATTATGATACAATATTATTAACTGGCTGACGACATTGTTTTCAGTCTCGTATTACACTCAATGAGATGAAACCAGCAGAAATAGATGTCTATGCATCTTTGTTTTATAAATTTTGCTAATTGAAAATGCTTTGATTTTTAAATGTAAGATGAATAAACCCGAAATAAATCTGTATATGTAACACATAAAAACATGATTTATTTACTATTATTTTTATACCACACCGATGTATTTAGAAATACTCCGTATGAATTTATTCTGAAAGTTGAATTTGGCTGCATAATGTTTTTATAGTAAAGCGAATTAATTTTTAATGAAAATTGCAGAGCAAAAATATAGCAAATTCTTCAAACTATTATAAAAATATTTTTTAACAGAAAATTTGCCACGCACTTCAGTGCCCTAGAAATTAGCCGGAGAATTCAACCATATAATATGACAAAACTTGAATTGCATTCTCAAAAAAAAACTTAAATTTTGAATTACATCTGTTTACAATAAGACGAGTGATATATATCTCAATAATTATTTTATTTTTCCATCAAAAACACAAATTTTATAGAACTGCTAACGGATACTGCCTAGAAGTATTAACTTAGGAATTACACTGGCAGCCAATATTAGACCAAGTGTAGAGACCCAGGTCTATTTGGCGTCCTTTGTAATTAAAAACCAAAAAATTCAGTCATTTAATCTCTTTTATACACTTTATAAAATATATATATGAACGGGGACTTTTACAATAATCACCGGGTTTTGCATGCGTTTCATTTATGGGCTCATAAAATTGTCACATTTCACTTCTTTTTTTACTATAATTTGCTCTCATCTTTCACTCGGTATTAAACCGAATTTTCAATAAATTAATACAACCAAATTTTCGCAGCCAACTAGATTAAAACGTCGTTTATAAAAATATAAATTCAAAATAACGTCGCCTGAAAGAGCAAACTAGCTAAAAGTAAACACAACAGAGTGCGGCCAGAAGCGATTTTTATTCTTCATGAAGAAATATCGCTATTGGCGAAATGCTGCCAGAGGTGATTGCCATTCAAAAATATCGAATGAAGGAAAACCGCCAATCACTGATATATTTGGATAGCAATAGCTATCACTATTAGCGATTTTTCATTCGCCGCGACGCAATCACCGATAGTGAAGTATCGTCCATCACTAATGTACAATGTGCAAAAAACAAATGATAAGTGTAAAAACGTTAACGAAATGATGCTGCTAACACATGGCTCATTTCTCGGCAAATTGGGAAGACGTATCACTATAGATATCAATTTGTATTAGAAGTGGTCAAGAGAACGAAACGTACATTGTGAATGATAACTAAGTGTGATATCTTCTGCATAGACGTCAAAATTCCAAAATGATTGGATAACCTGATTTGTAGTTGACTATCGCTATCTCATTCTGCATCTCTTTCTATCACCCGCTGAAGATATGCGCCGCCCTTTTGAACACCCTGTCAGTTGACAGATAAGATACCACACTTAGTTATCATTCACAATGGTTTGTGGGTGCCGCATTGTTGTTGTTTCGTGGTGGCCACTTTTTTCTTGTCCCACACCAGAAAATAATGCGACATTTTTTATACATATAAAATGACAAACAGCAAATGGCCGGCAGAAGGTACCTACTAAGGATGAAGATTTTCTGGTTTTTTGCCTCTCGGGATTTTCAAGACTTGAAGTTCCCGAAATTTAGCCTGTATAAAATTTCTCTATAGTTTTTGAAAAAAAATTCAACATTTTGATGAATTTTCCAAACTCAATAAATTCAATAGACGATTTCTCAGAAGCAAGCAAAGATTTTCGAAAAGATCAATGTGAATATTAGGCATGGTGCATTCAGGACAAGTAATGATCTCAGAAAAAAAAAAAAATTAAATTTTAGAATTGTCATGACTTCAATTGTATCTAACAAAGAGGTGTTTTTTGCACTTTTTAGTTCGAATAAATAAAAAAATGAGGTGCTGGACTTTTTTGACTTAGATTCGAAGCTTTCGAGAAAGTTTAGTCCTGTTTCTAGTTACAAAATTTATTTGGATTTTTGTCGTCCCGTAATATAGCAGATAAAAGGTGTTACTCGAAATTTTCGACAAGAATATCTCGAAATTTTGAACCAATTTCGGAAATCTGACTTCAGATAACCGATTTTTTATACTCAGCGTGCTTTGCACACAGAGTATATTAACTTTGATTGGATAACGGTTGGTTGTACAGGTATAAAGGTATCGAGATAGATATAGACTTCCATATATCAAATTCATCAGTATCGAAAAAAAAATTGATTGAGCCATGTCCGTCCGAGTAAATATTGAGATAACTTGAGTAAATATTGAGATAACTTCACGAAATTTTATACACGAGCTTATGTGGACCCAGAATAAATTGGTATTGAAAATGAGGGAAATCGGATGATAACCATGCCCACTTTTAATATATATAACATTTTGGAAAAAACAAAAAACCTGATTATTTAGTAAATAATACACCTAGAATGTTGAAATTTGACGTGTGGGCTGATATTGAGACTCTTGATAAAAATATGAAAAAAAATTTAAAATGGGCGTGACACCGCCCACTTGTGATAAAATCAATTTCACAAATATTAATCATAAATCAAAAATCGTTAAACCTATCGTAACAATTCGGCAGAGAGGTTGCCTTTACTATGAGGAATGATATGAAGAAAAATTAATGAAATCGGTTAAGGACCACCCCCACTTTTATATAAAAGATTTTTAAACGGGTCGTGGACGAATAAAATAAGCTATATATTTGCAAAAAAGAGCTTTCTATCAATGGTATTTCATTTCCCATGTGGCTTTATAACAATAAATAGGAAAAACTTTAAATTCGTAGACTAGAATAATATGATATTTCACTCATCAAGTTTTATTGTAAGAGGAAATGGGGAGACATTTGTTTAAACGGGCGGTGCCACGTGTTATGTAGAAAAGTAATTTATCTGAAAAAAAATGTACAATTGAAGCTCACGCTGAGTATATAATTTTCGGTTACACCCGAACTTAGACACCTTTACTTGTTATAATTGTTTTTGTCTGCCAGTGTAATGCTTGTTTTGCTCTTATGCCTATATTTGTGCAACAAGTTTTAAATTATTTAAATGGAAATTAGAATGCTATATCCAACATTCCCGAGGTTAAATAAAAAAATGCAAGGCGCGGAGAGAATTAAGGTCGAGCATCTCCTACAATTTGGGTCGTGCTTCTTTCAACTTTTCCCACAAATTGGTGGGACGGGACGTACTCATTTTATGCCGATTCCGAACGGCAACTGTTAAGCAGTTGAGTTTTCACTGAGAAGCTTTTCATGGCAAAAATACTCGTAGTGTTTGCCAAATCACTGCCTGGATTAAAGTGAAATTATCTCGCGATTTTGGACTTCAAAGAGACCGGGATTCCGGGATCGTCATCCCTAGTGCCTACAAGTAAATTTTAAAAATAGCATCACAAAAATGAAATGCTTTTCAAACAGCTGCTCTTGCGAAAAAATTGCGAGTAGACGGTAAGACAAATTATATTTGTAAGTATAATAAAAAAAACTATAAAAAATGTATCTGAATTTAGATATTTTACCGTCGAATGCTCTGAGTTCATTACAAGACATACATACATATGTGAAAATGTGCTAAGTCAATTTTTTTGAAAATTTCTATTTTAATGCAGTTTTAAAACTGAATTCAAAATACATCGATCACAAAAAGAAAATATTATTATTTTTCATTTTTACTTGCTGTTGGCAATGATGTGTAAATGTGCTAAGTCGTCAGCTGTTAAAAAGAATGTGCTAAGTCAACCTGTCAATAACATCAATCTGAATTTCTAGTCATTTCTTTGAGCGCCTATTTTATTTATTTATTTAATTCATACAGTCTAAAAGTACATGCTTTGTTGTTGTTATATTAACGATGAAGACACTCCTCAAAGGCTTTGGGGAGTGTTACCGATGTTGATGGTTCTTTGCCGGATATAGATCCGGTACGTTCCGGTAACAAAGCACTATTAAGGTATTAGCCCGAACATCTCGGGAACGATTTATATGTCCACATTAAACCTTCTAAGCCATACCGCCCTCCCCACCCCCTAGTTCCATGAGGAACTTGGGGTCGCCAGAGCCTCGGCTGTCAATGAAATAGGATTCGCCACGGGTAGGTGAGGTTGACAATTGGGTTGGAGAAAGCCTTTCGACGTCTAGCTGTCGTCGTGTTTTTTGTTCCTTCGTTTTAGCCACGCAGAGGCGGGTGCATTTTTTGGCTGCGACGAGATAATGGTGCGAGTCGATGTTAGGTCCTCGGATCGTGTGCACATCTAAACCACTGGAGGCATGCCGTCCGTCTATCACAACGTGATCGATCTGATTGCGAGTATTTCGATCGGGGGACAGCCATGTAGATTGATGTATCTTTTTATGCATGAACCTCGTGCTGGAAATGGCCATATTTATAGCACCGGCAAAGTCAATCAGCTTCAGTCCATTTGGAGAAGTTTCATTGTGTATGCTGAACTTTCCGACTGTAGGGCCAAAAACACCTTCTTTGCCCACCTGGCGTTAAAGTCGCCAAGCACGACTTTTATGTCATGGCGGGGGCGGCGCTCGTATGTGCGTTCTAATTGTTCATAGAAAGCGTCTTACACCTCATAGTCTTTCTTCTCTGTCGGTGCATGGGCGCAGATGACTGATATATTAAAAAATTGTGTTTTATTCGGATAGCGGCGAGACGTTCGTCCACAGGCGTAAACGCCAGTACTTGGCGACAAAGTCTCTCCCGCCACGAATCCGACGCCGAAACTGCGCTTATTTGTATGGCCACTCCAATAGATGTCACAATTTTGAATCTTCTTTCTTCCTTGCTTCGTCGAACGCATTTCTTGGATGGTGGTGATGTCAGATTTTGCTTTGACGAGGACATCAACCAGCCCGGCATCTGCACCAATCCCATTTAGGGAGCGGACGTTCCAGGTACATGCCCTCAATTCGTTGTCCTTCAAACTGTTGAATAAATAACTCAAATATCCAATATAGTGTGAGGAATATTAGTAACACTAAGTGATACTCACATCACTAATCTGATAATAAGTAAATATAGCCACAAGAACAATAAAGCAAGCTGCCATACTTGTATGTACGTAAACAAATTAATCATCATGTACACACATACATACAAGCAGCAGAGAGATACTCGCAAACGCATGCCATCATCAGCTTCTACTTCGCTCACATATACACACGCATATTATTCCATACTACAAATACACGCGCGTATGGCTGGTGCCCAGGTAGAGGATGCTAGAAGAAGAAACGTCTAGGCATTTGGGCAGAGAGTATAAAATCAGCAGAAGCTGAGTAGTCCAAAATCAGTTTGATTTAAGCACGCTATTGGTTGCGAAGTTAAGTGTTATTTTGAAGTACATACTTTCAAAGTAGTCTCATAAAGACCATTTTTGCATTATTGGATATTGGAGTTATTTATTCAATAATTTAGCGATACGAACTTTAGTAGAATGCTGCAAATAGACGGAATTCCCTGAAATTCGTTACAGTAGCAATATATACTTTATTTACAACTCTACTGAAGTAGTAGTACTTCACAATTACAACACTCTCGTACTTCGCTAAAAGCGTGTTAAACTCAAACAGGTTCTTAGTCCTCAGCTTGCGCTGCTTTTATACTCTCTGTTGCCTCGTTCGCATATTTCACGAACATGCCTTCTGGAACAGTTGTATCTCATACTTGGTTATTTAGCCATATGTGTGTGTATGTGTGAGTAACAACTTCTGCTCTTATGTGAAATAATCTCTTTGCTTCAAGCTGCTGGTTATGTGTATGACTGGCTGCTTGATTTGATGTGTTATTGTTGTTGTGCATTTATTTAGTAGCAGCATAGTGATGTATAAAACTGCTAATATTCGTCACAATATGCAATATCCTATTCTTGTAGAAAAAGAAAGCACACTACCTTACAGTGCAATATCATGCATTATTTCCATTTATAAATACTTTTGGTAAGCCGTTTTTTACGTTCTATTTTTATTAGCTCATAATTCTTAGTACATTAAAAATTGTTACATCTTTTGATACATATGTATGTACATACATACATGGCCACACAAATTTTGATGAGCTCAGTGCTTTGATATGATGTGATTCGTTTGGATTTGTTTTCAACCATGCTTACTCTCATGATACAACAATATCAATAAATTGTTATTGTTTTTCAATTGAATTAGCAAACAGCAAGGGAAAATTTGTTTATACGATAGATTTACTAGCGCGGCTGACTGGTTGAGTGACTTGTTGGCTCATCACAGACTGGATTTGTTGCAGTTTAAGTGGGTTTTCTTGTGGGTTGTTGCATTCATATATATACATGTATGTAAGTGCATTTGTAGATAGGCATTGTATGGCGTATGTATATATGTACATATATATGAACTGCTGCCGATATGCTGGAACGTATGGCGTGCGGTCAATTGAATGGAAAATCATTTATTAGGAAATAAGTTAAACTGAAACAAAAAATCTGTAACAAAATATGCTACTTGAGTAAAATATATTTATTATACTTGCACATTAGAGTGCTTGCAAATCAATATAGGGGAGATCATGATTTTGTGCAAATGGTTATCATTGTATTTGCAAACTGGTGGAGTATTTTTACACGAAACCCCAAAAAATTATACGGTAATGCATCTGCTACGTCATGGCAAATACGCAACATCAAAAACCATAGTTTATTTTTTCAATTTTGAAAATTTTAAACGAAAAAAAGTTGTTCACAATCCGTAGCTTTCGTTTGCTATAGCAACGTTTCCAACACCAAATACACAAAATTCTAAACTCCCTTTATATGAATAATGATGAAATACTAGAAAATTCCAGAAAAAAACTTGTATATTTTGGCACCGGGCGTATGCATGAACCAATAAACAGATCCCGCATTAAAAAATGAGAGAGCAAAAAGATCATAGTTGGCTGGGAAATAAATTTCTCGGCGTGACGTCACGCTTTTGACAACTTGTTTTATTGGTGTTCAGACTTTATTCCAATCGGAGTATTTTACTCCACTCTTACCTCCTACTACATTTTTTATCTTAAAGTTTTATTTGAGTGGAGTTGAAAACTAAATAGTATTACTACCTAATATCTTTTGGGTGAAGTTTTCAATACATATGTACGTATGAAAAGCTGATTGTTTACAAGTGACGATTGGACGAAATGATTGTTCGTGCCTTAAGACATGTTTGTTCACATTTTTCGTATGGAATCAGAATAGAAGTAGTAAAACGCAAGCAAAAAATGTGTCCGGACGAAATCTGTAAATCCTGCCTAAATTCAACATACTGCTCTTGTTGAAGTTTTATATAAAAATGAAATACGTTGAGTCAGTGAGGTCAGCTAGCCCTGTTTTGTGATAACAGTCGCCAATTGGGAGCACCAAGTGAGGTCAAAGCTTCCTCCAACTGTCTTTCCAAACTCAGTGAAGGTCTTCTCTTTCCTATGTTTACAAACTGCCGGAGCGTATTCGTTCATCCGCATAACATGACCTAGCTAGCGAAGCTTTCTGTTTTTATTGGCTGCACTATCGTCATATCTGCGAAAAGCAGATCATTATACCTCCTTCGATACTCGCCGTCGACATCACGGATAGGACTATAAATCCTCCGGAGAACTTTTCTCTCGAACACTCCAAGAGCCATCTCATCTTTTTTTTCATTTTTTTTTTCATTTCATTTATTAATCATTTTCTTAATGCTATGTACATATTTTAAATTTCCATATTGTATTCAACACATTAACTATAACACCTTCCATCATTCCGAGCCATACATCAGGACAGTTATGATGAGTGACTTATAGAGAGAGAATTTTGTTCGTCGAGACAGGACTTTACTTTTCAATTGCTTAAAGAAGCACTTGTTGTAAAGACTTATTCTCCGTTTGATTTCTAGGCCGACATTGTTTTTGCTTTTGATGCTGCTTCAGAAATAGACGAAATCCTTCACAGTCTCCAATTTTGAATCCGTCAACAGTGACGTGGCTACAAAGGACACAATGACAGCAAGTACTTCGTCTTGTCCACATTTACTGCAAGACCCACTTTTTTTGCTTCTTTATCTTATACCAGCTCTTCGCTTCCATGTTTGAACAGCCCGGCGGGTATCCCGTCATTACTTGGCACCTTGTGATTTTTTAATCGTAATATTGCCATTCTCACTTCGCCAAAGTTGGATGCCGGAGCGTGTTTTTCATCATCGGCAATCTGGGTATCGGGTTCGTCTTCCCCCACACTCTGTACGTCAGCTACCAGGTCGCCATTATCATTCTTACAGAAATTTGCTCCGGTCTTGAAACCTTCTGTCAGTAAAAGAGTATGAAAAATGTATGATAAACCAAAAATAATAATACTATTTTTCGCGATATGTATCCGGGGAGAAAGAGCCCACTTTTCTTCCAGAATGTTGTGTGCTAATGGGAGCATTATTTGGTAATCCTACACGTTTTAGGCTGAATCCATGTGCATCTGATAAGGCAGATAACTTTTTTGCTGAGAAACTTTTCATGACGAAAACACAATCGAAGGGATTGCCAAGCCACCAAATCAATTTGATGTTAGTTGTTCGCCCGCTTTCAAAAAGGAAAAAAAATATACTCCGAAAATTTTATTTTTACTCCGCCGTAGTCGTTTACTCAGGTAACAGTTTTAGATACTCCGAATACAGGTAACGAAATATGAGAGAAATGTAATAAATCGAAAAACTTCAAAAGCGCTACGTCATCAAACTTTTTTTTCAAATTCGATTACAAATACAACAATTCCGGAATTCAAGATCTTTGCTGATTTGTTTATTGGGCGTATGAGTAATGTTACACTCAAAGTGAAATGAGGATCATATTGTGGCGAATGTTGGCATCACAGTGCTGTTAGTAAATAATCACAACAAGAAAACCAGCAAGCAGCCACACTTATGTACAAGGCATCGAAGAACACCACCACACAACCATCAGCTCGAAGTGTAGAGATATATCACATCCACACATGTAGGCTTCAGCTAAGAGCCGAAGTTGTTACTCACACATACACACACATAAAGCTGAATAACCAAGTATGCGATACAACTGTTCAATGTTCGTGAAATGTCTAGATCTTATAATAACCCTCCTCAGCGCCACTGCACTGTGCTGGAGGTTTATCTGTAGCAGCACCATTAGACTGTTTGTCCCCCACCAACACCTTATTCGCTCCGTCCCTCACCAGCACCACCCTTCAGTCTCTCCCGATTCTTGCAGATTACGATTGTTATCCTCGGAACTTCTTTTTGTGCGTCATCCTGACGTCCGCGTCATCCCCCTGCGCCCTTGCTTGGAGGCCTTCGAGGTCATTTTTGTTCGACCTACTCAAGGAAATGAAAGCTGTAAAATACCACAAAACTACCTTCACGGCTGATCTTTCAAAATCGTATACCATTGAATTAAAAAAGAAGAAAACGTCAAGTCTCACATAACAGAAGCAATTGCATATAAAATTTTCCGCTTACAGTGTTTGTGGTTGAACTCCTTCGAAACGGCTTGACCGATTCTCATGAAATTTTGTGAGCACACTGAGCAGGCCTGGGAATCGGATATTATCTATTTTTCATACCCCACTATGGTATGGGACCACCCATAATTTTTTTTTTATACAAAATTTGTTTTTGTTTTTTTATACTACCCTCTGGGACTGGGCCAGGCCCGAAAATTTATTAATTGCTTTATCCTTTGCTCAGATTCAATTTTGCTGAATAACTTTCAATAATTTGTATTCAGCTATTAATAAAATATTTGGTTTTTTGAATTTTTGAAAGATATGCCAATTTTATGATGAATTTTGAGCACCCTGTTACTGCGTCACCCTGTCTGTATGTTCATTCTAAAACATAGACATTTGACTTTTATACGAGTACTAGCAGACCCGGCAAACGTAGTTCTGCCCTAAATTTGGTCTATCTGCATACATTTTAATAAACTTTTTCCGTCTAACTCTGACCTCCCCTCTTCACTTTTTAACACGCTTTTATTAGCTTGGCCTGTATCTATTTATGTATCCATGTATGTATGTAACGGAATCTTTGAGCTTAATTTTCACCGGTTTCTAGAAGTCTGATTAATTTGAAACTTTGCATACGTATCAATGACAATGCAATTATTTGAGAACAGATTCCCATTATCCTTATTAACACGCTTATATTAGCTTCACTTGTATGACGCTTGTTTGTAACTCTCTGGCCTAGGCGCGCAAAGGAGAGTTAGACCCATCTAGCGGCAATTAGCGGAAAAACGAGTTGTGCTTAATAGCGTAGACACGAACCTCTGTGCTACGATGCTATCAACAGCAAATATCTAAGTGGATTGTAGATACTAAAACAGCACGATATTTGCGAGTTTTTTAGTTTTTTTAAACTACATTTATATTTTCTTAATCCTTTTATTCACTCCTCCCCCCCCGTCTTTTTCGTTTCATCTATCTCTATCTTCGTCTCACTCTATCTCCTTCTCAGTCTCCTTCCTCTTTTCTCTTCTCTCAAGGTCTTCTCATCCCTTATTGCCAGTCCCAGAGGGTGGTCTGTATTTTATTCCAGTCCCATTCCGAGTCCCAGTCCCACTCCGAGTCTCAGTCCCAGTCCTAGTCCTAATCCCAGTCCCAGTCCGTCTCTGGTCTACTTCCCGTAAATACTAATATAGGCATAGTTATATACCAAATTTCAGGTAAATCGAATAGGACGTATGTAAATAGGTATGTGGGTATTATTAATTCATGTCTTTATTTCGGCTTCGCATGCATATTTATCAGTATTGCCAGGTTGATGCGACCAAATCGAATATCAGAATGAAAATTACTTTAAAGCTCTCAGCAACAGCTTTCATTTCATATTCATACTACATACACATTCTAGTGGTATCTGGGTCCACGTTTTGGCCTATATCTCGAGACCCTAGTCACCCAGTGGTATAAAAATTACTCTGTACTAAATCACACATCAACAGCGTCAATTTGACACTCATAATGTCAAAACACATCCTATTGTTACCCTGATCCGCGTTCTGGCCTATATTTCGAGACCCTAGTCACCAATAGGTATGAAAACTATCCTGTACTAAAGCACTCATAAACATACATTAGTCATAAAAGGGGCGGTGCCACGGCCATTTTTTTTAATTTGAAGTTTTTCCTATTTATTGTTATAATGCCAAGCTCTTTTTGCAAAGATGTAGCTTATTTTATTCGTTCACGACCCTTTTAAAAATCTTTTCAATACCAATCTATTCTGGGTCCAGATAAGCTCGTGTTTCAAATTTTGTGAAGATATCTCAATATTTACTCAAGTTATCGTGTTAACGGACGGACGGACGGACGGACGGACGGACATGGCTCAATAAATTTTTTTTCGATACTGGTGATTTTGATATATGGAAGTCTACATCTATCTGGATTCCTTTATACCTGTACAACCAACCGTTACCCAATCAAAGTTAATATACTCTGTGTGTAAAGCACGCTGAGTATAATAAATTAGCGGTACCCGACAGATGATGTTCTGGGTCACGTCCGATATCTCGAAAACGCCTTCACATATACAACTAAGGTTCACTCCCTTTTAAAACCCTCATTAATACCTTTCATTTGATACCTATATCGTACAAACACATTCTAGAGTCACCCCTGGTTGTTTTTGATTGTCATTTGCTAAATTGATAATAAAATTCGACTGGATTTTTCACTCTATTAGGCATTCAATAACGCAATAATAAGATAATTAAGAATTTGTATTTTGTATGAAAAATCGAGTTCAATTGGGGCCTTAATGTAGAAAACTTGACTAATTATTTTATTAAGCCTCTGTGTGAAATTGGCATAAAACACATGAATCTAAAACCTGTTACGAAAAGTTAATTTAATTACCCTATTCGTTGCCTTCTTATGCCATCTGATTTGTTAATTTTGTGTAGATGACAACAGATGTCTTTGACTTCTAAACAATTGGTTGTGTATCTGTTTTTGGAAAGCAAAAACGCCCACTTGTGATTTCACAAACGCACAACATGACATTTAGTGTTGTAAAGAAAATAAAATATATTGGTTTTATACAGTCGGTGCCATGGTATTGGAGATGGTGTCACCGACCGCCGTACTATGACGCTTTTTAAGTTTTTTCTTAAAAAAAACAATTAAGGAAGGCTAAGGTCGGGTGTAACCGAACATTACATACTCAGCTGACAGCTTTGGAGACAAAATAAGAGAAGATCACCATGTTGGAAAATGAACCTAGGGTAACCCTGGAATGTGTTTGTATGACATTGGTATCAAATGAAGAGTATTTTAAAAGGGAGTGGACCATAGTTCGACAGGTGGACGCCTTTTAGAGAAATCGCCATAAAGGTGGACCAGGGGTGACTCTAGAATGTGTTTGTACGATATGGGTATCAAATGAACGGTGTTAATGAGGGTTTTAAAAGGAAGTGGCCCTTAGTTGTATATGTAAAAGCGTTTTCGAGATATCGACCAAAATGTGGAGCAGGGTGACCCGGAACATCATCTGCCGGGTACCGCTGATTTATTTATATATGTAATACCACGAACAATATTCCTGCCAAGAATCCAAGGGCTTTTGATTTCGCCCTGCAGAACTTTTTCACTTTCTTCTACTTAATATGGTAGGTGTCTCACCCATTTTACAAAAGTTTTTTTCTAAAGTTATATTTTGCGCCAATAAACCAATACAATTACCATGCTTCGTCCCTTTTTTCATATTTGGTATAGAATTATGGCATTTTCTTAATTTTTCGTAATTTTCGATATCGAAAAAGTGGTTCAGATAAGTACGTGAACTAAGTTTAGTAAAGATATATCGATTTTGGCCGAGCGGAAGGATAGACGATCGACTATGTATAAAAACTGGGCGTTACTTCAACCGATTTCGCCCATTTTCACAGAAAACAGTTATCGTCAGTCATATCGAAGCTTCGCCCTTACCAAATTTCACAAGGATTAGTAAATTTTTGTTCGACTTATGGCATTAAAAGTATTCTAGACAAATTAAATGAAAAAGGGCGGAGCCACGCCCATTTTGAAATTTTCTTTTATTTTTTGTATTTTGTTGCACTGGAGTTGAATGTTGACATAATTTACTTTTATACTGTAAAGATATTAAATTTTTTGTTAAAATTTGACTTACATTTTTTTTTTAAGTGGGCGTGTTCGTCATCCGATTTTGCTAATTTTTATTTAGCACACGTATAGTAATAGTAGTAACGTTCCTGCCAAATTTCATCATGATATCTTCAACGACTGCCAAATTCCAGCTTGCAAAACTTTTAAATTACCTTCTTTTAAAAGTGGCCGGCGCCACGCCCTTTGGCCTAAATTTTACTAATTTTCTATTCTGCGTCATAAGGTCAACCCTACCAAGTTTCATCGCTGTATCCGTCTTTGGTAAAGAATTACACTGGTCAACAACATTTTTGTACATGAGTCGTGCGTATATTTTTATACATTTCATGAAAATGAAATGGTATATTAATTTCGTCACGAAACCCAAAATTGTAAGTCCTTAAAGGAAAATAGATAGACCCACCATTAAGTATACCGAAATAATCAGGTTGAAGAGCTGAGTTGATTTAGCCACGTCCGTCTGTCTGTTTGTATGCAAACTAGTCCCTCAATTTTTGAGATATCTTGATAAAATTTGGTGAGCAGGTGTATTTGGACATTTGCCGGAACCGGCCGGATCGGACCACTATAGCATATATCCTCCATACAACCGATTTTTCAGAAAAAGAGGATTTTTGTAATATCTTACTCAATTTAACAGATTGAAGCTTCAAACTTCACCATATACTTTCGTATATTGCACATATTGTTGCCTGAAAAAATTGATGAGATCGGTCGTATATATAGTATATATATAGTGGTATATATAGTATATATATAGTATATATATAGTATATATATATAGTATATATATAGTATATATATATAGTATATATATAGTATATATATATAGTATATATATATTTTCGCAATTTTAGCCCCATTTTAACAGCTAGAAGCTTCAAATTTCACCGATTGCTTACGCTATATAGTATATATTGTTGTGTCAAAAAATCATAGAGATCGGTGATATATATAATATATATATGATGGTATATATAGTATATATATTTTTTTTTTGCGATTTCGGCCCCATTTTAACAGCTAGAAGCTTCAAATTTGACCAAATGCTTACGTGTATAGCATATATTGATGTCTGAAAAAATCATTGAGACCGGTGGTATACATAGTATATATCGCATACAACCGATTGTTCAGATAAGAAACTTTGCGCAATTTCTGCCCCGTTTTAACAGTTAGAAGCTTTAAATTTCACCAAATGCTTACGTATATAGCATAAATTGTTGTCTGAAAAAATCATAGAGATCGGTGGTATATATATTATATACTTCATATAAACTGTAATTTTTGCCCCTTTTTTACGTTTATAAGCTTCAAAATTCATAACATTTCATCAAATAGTTACGTTTATGTCATATATTGTTGAAATACGTGATTCGTAGTCATAGTTTTTACACGCAGACCACAAAAAAGCTGAAACTTTGCATCCTCACACAAAGTACCTACCTATTTTTATACCTTTCATGAAAATGAAATGGTATATTAATTTCGTCACGAAACCGAAAATTGTAAGTCCTTAAAGGAAAATAGATAGACCCACCATTAAGTATACCGAAATAATCAGGTTGAAGAGCTGAGTTGATTTAGCCATGTCCGTCTGTCCGTCTGTCCGTCTGTCTGTTTGTATGCAAACTAGTCCCTCAATTTTTGAGATATCTTGATAAAATTTGGTGAGCGGGTGTATTTGGGTGTCCGATTAGACATTTGTCGGAACCGACCGGATCGGACCACTATAGCATATATCCTACATACAACCGATTTTTCAGAAAAAGATGATTTTTGTAATATCTTACCCAATTTAACAGATTGAAGCTTCAAACTTCACCATATACTTTCGTATATTGCACATATTGTTGCCTGAAAAAATTGATGAGATCGGTCGTATATATAGTATATATCCCCCACAACCGATTGTTCAGATAAGGAACTTTTCGTAATTACTGCCCCATTTTAAGAGCTAGAGGCTTCAAATTTCAACGAATGCTTAGGTATATAGCATATATTGTTGTCTGAAAAAATCATAAAGATCGGTGGTATATATAGTATATATATGGTGGTATATATAGTATATATATATAGTATATATATATAGTATATATATATAGTATATATATATAATATATATATATAGTATATATATATAGTATATATATATATTTTTTTTTTCGCAAATTTTAGCCCCATTTTAACAGCTAGAAGCTTTAAATTTCACCGAATACTTACGTATATAGCATATATTGTTGTCTGAAAAAATCATAGAGATCGGTTGTATATATAGTATATATCTCATACAACCGATTGTTCAGATAAGAAACTTTTCGCAATTTCTACCCATTTTAACAGCTATAAGCTTCAAATTTCACCGATTGCTTACGTATATAGCATATATTGTTGTCTGAAAAAATCATAGAGATCGGTTGTATATATAGTATATATCTCATACAACCGATTGTTCAGATAAGAAACTTTTCGCAATTTCTACCCCATTTTAACAGCTATAAGCTTCAAATTTCACCGATTGCTTACGTATATAGCATATATTGTTGTCTGAAAAAATCATAGAGATCGGTTGTATATATAGTATATATCTCATACAACCGATTGTTCAGATAAGAAACTTTTCGCAATTTCTACCCCATTTTAACAGCTAGAAGCTTCAAATTTCACCGATTGCTTACGTATATAGCATATATTGTTGTCTGAAAAAATCATAGAGATCGGTTGTATATATAGTATATATCTCATACAACCGATTGTTCAGAAAAGAAACTTTTCGCAATTTCTACCCCATTTTAACAGCTATAAGCTTCAAATTTCACCGATTGCTTACGCATATGGCATATATTTTTGTCTGAAAAAATCATAGAGATCGGTTGTATATATAGTATATATCTCATACAACCGATTGTTCAGATAAGAAACTTTTCGCAGTTTCTACCCCATTTTAACAGCTAGAAGCTTCAAATTTCACCAAATGCTTAAGTATATAGCATATATTGTTGTCTGAAAAAATCATAGAGATCGGTTGTATATATAGTATATATCTCATACAACCGATTGTTCAGATAAGAAACTTTGCGCAATTTCTGCCCCGTTTTAACAGCTAGAAGCTTCAAATTTCACAAAATGCTTACGTATATAGCGTATATTGTTGTCTGAAAAAATCATAGAGATCGGTGGTATATATATTATATACTTCATATAAACTCTCATTTTTGCCCCTTTTTTACGGCTAGAAGCTTCAAAATTCATCAAATTTCATCAAATAGTTACGTTTACGTCATATATCTTTGAAATACGTGATTCGTAGTCATAGTTTTTACATGCAGACCACAAAAAACGTGAAGCTTTGCATCCTCACACAGATTACCTACCTATTTTTATACCTTTCATGAAAATGAAATGGTATATTAATTTCGTCACGAAACCGAAAATTGTAAGTCCTTAAAGGAAAATAGATAGACCCACCATTAAGTATACCGAAATAATCAGGTTGAAAAGCTGAGTTGATTTAGCCATGTCCGTCTGTCCGTCTGTCGGTCTGTCTGTTTGTATGCAAACTAGTCCCTCAATTTTTGAGATATCTTGATAAAATTTGGTGAGCGGGTGTATTTGGGTGTCCGATTAGACATTTGTCGGAACCGACCGGATCGGACCACTATAGCATATATCCTCCATACAACCGATTTTTCAGAAAAAGAGGATTTTTGTAATATCTTACCCAATTTAACAGATTGAAGCTTCAAACTTCACCATAACTTTCGTATATTGCACATATTGTTGCCTGAAAAAATTGATGAGATCGGTCGTATATATAGTATATATCCCCCACAACCGATTGTTCAGATAAGGAACTTTTCGTAATTACTGCCCCATTTTAAGAGCTAGAGGCTTCAAATTTCAACGAATGCTTAGGTATATAGCATATATTGTTGTCTGAAAAAATCATAAAGATCGGTGGTATATATAGTATATATATGGTGGTATATATAGTATATATATATAGTATATATATATATATATATATATTTTCGCAAATTTTAGCCCCATTTTAACAGCTAGAAGCTTCAAATTTCACCGAATACTTACGTATATAGCATATATTGTTGTCTGAAAAAATCATAGAGATCGGTTGTATATATAGTATATATCTCATACAACCGATTGTTCAGATAAGAAACTTTTCGCAATTTCTATCCCATTTTAACAGCTAGAAGCTTCAAATTTCACCAAATGCTTAAGTATATAGCATATATTGTTGTCTGAAAAAATCATAGAGATCGGTTGTATATATAGTATATATCTCATACAACCGATTGTTCAGATAAGAAACTTTGCGCAATTTCTGCCCCGTTTTAACAGCTGGAAGCTTCAAATTTCACAAAATGCTTACGTATATAGCGTATATTGTTGTCTGAAAAAATCATAGAGATCGGTGGTATATATATTATATACTTCATATAAACTCCCATTTTTGCCCCTTTTTTATGGCTAGAAGCTTCAAAATTCATCAAATTTCATCAAATAGTTACGTTTACGTCATATATCTTTGAAATACGTGATTCGTAGTCATAGTTTTTACATGCAGACCACAAAAAACGTGAAGCTTTGCATCCTCACACAGATTACCTACCTATTTTTATACCTTTCATGAAAATGAAATGGTATATTAATTTCGTCACGAAACCGAAAATTGTAAGTCCTTAAAGGAAAATAGATAGACCCACCATTAAGTATACCGAAATAATCAGGTTGAAGAGCTGAGTTGATTTAGCCATGTCCGTCTGTCCGTCTGTCTGTTTGTATGCAAACTAGTCCCTCAATTTTTGAGATATCTTGATAAAATTTGGTGAGCGGGTGTATTTGGGTGTCCGATTAGACATTTGTCGGAACCGACCGGATCGGACCACTATAGCATATATCCTCCATACAACCGATTTTTCAGAAAAAGAGGATTTTTGCAATATCTTATCCAATTTAACAGATTGAAGCTTCAAACTTCACCATATACTTTCGTATATTGCACATATTGTTGCCTGAAAAAATTGATGAGATCGGTCGTATATATAGTATATATCCCCCACAACCGATTGTTCAGATAAGGAACTTTTCGTAATTACTGCCCCATTTTAAGAGCTAGAGGCTTCAAATTTCAACGAATGCTTAGGTATATAGCATATATTGTTGTCTGAAAAAATCATAAAGATCGGTGGTATATATAGTATATATATGGTGGTATATATAGTATATATATATAGTATATATATATATAAATTTTCGCAAATTTTAGCCCCATTTTAACAGCTAGAAGCTTCAAATTTCACCGAATACTTACGTATATAGCATATATTGTTGTCTGAAAAAATCATAGAGATCGGTTGTTTATATAGTATATATCTCATACAACCGATTGTTCAGATAAGAAACTTTTCGCAATTTCTACCCATTTTAACAGCTATAAGCTTCAAATTTCACCGATTGCTTACGTATATAGCATATATTGTTGTCTGAAAAAATCATAGAGATCGGTTGTATATATAGTATATATCTCATACAACCGATTGTTCAGATAAGAAACTTTTCGCAATTTCTATCCCATTTTAACAGCTAGAAGCTTCAAATTTCACCAAATGCTTAAGTATATAGCATATATTGTTGTCTGAAAAAATCATAGAGATCGGTTGTATATATAGTATATATCTCATACAACCGATTGTTCAGATAAGAAACTTTGCGCAATTTCTGCCCCGTTTTAACAGCTAGAAGCTTCAAATTTCACAAAATGCTTACGTATATAGCGTATATTGTTGTCTGAAAAAATCATAGAGATCGGTGGTATATATATTATATACTTCATATAAACTCTCATTTTTGCCCCTTTTTTACGGCTAGAAGCTTCAAAATTCATCAAATTTTATCAAATAGTTACGTTTACGTCATATATCTTTGAAATACGTGATTCGTAGTCATAGTTTTTACATGCAGACCACAAAAAACGTGAAGCTTTGCATCCTCACACAGATTACCTACCTATTTTTTATTTTATATTTATCTTAAAAATTGTTTAGATATGTTCAAATTTCACTAAATGCTTACGTGTATAGCATATATTGTTGTCTGAGAAAATCATAGATACCGGTGGTATATATAGTATATACCCCCTACAACGGATTGTTCAGATAAGAAACTTTGCGCAATTTCTTCCCCATTTTAACAGCTAGAAGCTTCAACTTTCACCAAATGCTTACGTGTATACCATATATTGTTGTCTGAAAAAATCATTGAGATCGATGGTATATATAGTATATATCTCATACAACCGATTGTTCAGTTAAGAAACTTTGCGCAATTTCTGCCCCGTTTTAACAGCTAGAAGCTTCAAATTTCACAAAATTCTTACGTATATAGCATATATTGTTGTCTGAAAAAATCATAGAGATCGGTGGTATATATATTATATACTTCATATAAACTGTCATTTTTGCCCCTTTTTTACGGCTAGAAGCTTCAAAATTCATCAAATTTCATCAAATAGTTACGTTTACGTCATATATTTTTGAAATACGTGATTCGTAGTCATAGTTTTTACATGCAGACCACAAAAACGTGAAGCTTTGCATCCTCACACAGATTACCTACCTATTTTTTATTTTATATTTATCTTAAAAATTGTTTAGATATGTTCAAATTTCACTAAATGCTTACGTGTATAACATATATTGTTGTCTGAGAAAATCATAGATACCGGTGGTATATATAGTATATATCCCATACAACCGATTGTTCAGATAAGAAACTTTGCGCAATTTCTTCCCCATTTTAACAGCTAGAAGCTTCAAATTTCACCAAATGCTTACGTGTATAGCATATATTGTTGTCTGAAAAAATCGTAGAGATCGGTGGTATATATATTATATACCCTATATAAACTCAATTTTTGCCCCCTTTTTACGGCTAGAAGCTTCAAAATTCATCAAATTTCATCAAATAGTTACGTTTACGTCATATATTGTTGAAATACGTGATTCGCAGTCATAGTTTTTACACGCAGACCACAAAAAACCAGAAACTTTGCATCCTCACACAAAGTACCTACCTGTTTTTTATTTTATATTTATCTTAAAAATCGTTAAGGTATGCAGATCTGTTCACTATATATTTCTTATCTTATACATTCGATTATTCGGAGATTACGAACGAGATAAGATTATTGTTCAGCCCCATTCATGAAAGGTATGAAGTCTTCGGCACAGCCGAAGACAGTCACGTTCTTACTTGTTTATTTTATATTTATCTTAAAAATCGTTTAGGTATGTAGATCTGTTCATTATATATATATATTTGTTATCTGACACATCCGATTATTCGGAGATTACGAACGGGATAAGATTATTGTTCAGCCCCATTCATGAAAGGTATGAAGTCTTCGGCATAGATGAAGACAGTCCCGTCCTTACTTGTTTTTATTGCTTTTGCACCCAGAAATAAGAATATGAACATAAAAAAGTTTTTGATTTGGTTTTGTTCGAAAAAAATGAGAAAAACGAAAAACATGAAAATTCATCAAAATTTGACATAGATTTGATTTATTCTAGTATAGTAAAAATCAATTTAAGATTTATTCTTATAAATTTAGTTTTGGAATACAGTTTAAATGTTTAAAAATGCTTTTTCCTGCTTTTCCTGCCATATTCGGTAACACTTTCTCTTATTAACGTCCAAATATAGTCCCACATCATGCTTTCCGTATACTGGCCTTGGTAGCGTTTCTCAAACTCCATTATATCTTGATGGAATCGCTCCCCGTGTTCTTCTGAATAAGCTCCCATATTATCTTTGAATTTATCCAGATGTGAATGTAACATGTGCATCTTTAGCGACATTCTACATGCGATGGCGGAAAAATTTGTAATCATGCCAGTCATCAGCTCATCATAATTTTCATCCCTATGATTTCCAACAAAGCCTTAAAACTGTTCCACGCTAGTTTCGCCTCATTGCTAAGTAGGTCCGGGAAAATATCGCAGTTTATAATTTTTTTTAGTTGAGGGCCAACAAAGAATCCAGCTTTAATTTTCGCCTCTGACAGCTTTGGAAAAAAAGTCTGCAAATATTTGAAAGCTTTAGACTCAATATTAAGAGCCTTCACAAATTGTTTAATAAGGCCCAATTTAATATGCAATGGCGGCATCAATATATTTTTAGGATTGACAATTGCTTCATGTTTAATGTTAAATCTTCCCACTCCATACTCAGGACGTTCAGGCAAATGTTTTTGGCGATAGTGGGCGGCATCATTTCTGCTATCCCATAGGCAAAGATAACAGGAGTGTTTGGTATATCCACCTTGCATTCCAGTAAAAAGGCAAACCATATTGAAGTCTCCAATGACTTCCCACTTGTATTCCGTATATTTGATTGCAGTTAATAGCATTTTAATACTGTCATAATTTTCTTTGAGATGAATGGAATGTGCCAGTGGAATAGATGGAAATTTGTTCCCATTGTGTAGTAGAACTGCTTTTAAACTTTTTGCTGAGCTGTCGATATAGAGGCGTCATTCATTTGTATTACAAGGAACACCAATTGCTTCAAATAAACCTTTCACGTCATAGCAAAACCAGAGTCCATTTTCCTTACTGTAGAAACAAGAAAATTCTTCATGACGCTTTCTTTGCCGAGATATTCGAACATCAGAAATAAGTAAATTTCGTTGTTTAAGCCGCGATGCTAATAACTCTGCTTTGTCTTTTGATAGATTTAAGTCTCTTATTAAGTCATTGAGATCTTCAGAGTTGATGAGGTGTGGTATTCCTGGCTCAAATTGAGGAACAAATTCGGAATGTACGGATGCAGATGAACTCGGTGTTTGACAGCTTCCTTGAGGGAATAGTTGCTTTTTCAACACAGGTGGATCAGGTACAGGATTTTGTTCCGAATGTGGTACTGGAGCGGATGTCGATGGTAGTTCCGGATATATTGATTTCCTTAAGCTTAAGTTTAAGCCAGCCCAACCCATATGCACAATCAAAAAACGAGACCGTACTAAACTGCACAACATTTATTACTAATTTAGTACCGGTTAATTAAATTTATTACTCTTTTATTTTAAAAAATATCGAGGGTTGGGCTAGCTTAAGTTTAAGCCAGCCCAACCCATATGCACAATCAAAAAACGAGACCGTACTAAACTGCACAACATTTATTACTAATTTAGTACCGGTTAATTAAATTTATTACTCTTTTATTTTAAAAAATATCGAGGGTTGGGCTAGCTTAAGTTTAAGCCAGCCCAACCCATATGCACAATCAAAAAACGAGAGCGTACTAAACTGCACAACATTTATTACCAATTTAGTACCGGTTAATTAAATGTATTACTCTTTTATTTTAAAAAATATCGAGGGTTGGGCTAGCTTAAGTTTAAGCCAGCCCAACCCATATGCACAATCAAAAAACGAGAGCGTACTAAACTGCACAACATTTATTACCAATTTAGTACCGGTTAATTAAATGTATTACTCTTTTATTTTAAAAAATATCGAGGGTTGGGCTAGCTTAAGTTTAAGCCAGCCCAACCCATATGCACAATCAAAAAACGAGACCATACTAAACTGCACAACATTTATTACTAATTTAGTACCGGTTAATGAAATTTATTACCCTTGTATTTTAAAAAATATCGAGGGTTGGGCTGGCTTAAACTTATGCACAATCAAACAAGTAAGGAAAGTTAAGTTCGGGTGTAACCGAACATTACATACTCAGTTGAGAGCTATGGTGACAACATAAGGGAAAATAACCATGTAGGAAAATGAACCGAGGGAAACCCTGGAATGTGTTTGTATGACATGTGTATCAAATGAAAGGCACTAAAGAGTATTATGAGGGAGTGGGCCATAGTTCTATAGGTGGACGCCATTTAGGGATATAGCCATAAAGGTGGATCAGGGTTGACTCTAGAATGCGTTTGTACGATATGGGTATCAAATTAAAGGTGTTAATGAGTATTTTAAAAGGGAGTAATCCTTAGTTCCATAGGTGGACGCCGTTTCGGGATATCGCCACAAAGGTGGAACAGGGGTGACCCTAGAATTTGTTTGCACAATATGGTCATGAAACGAATGGTGTTAATGAGTATTTTAAAAGGGAGTGGGCCTTAGTTCTATAGGTGGATGCCGTTTCGAAATATCGCCATAAAGGTGGACCAGGGTTGACTCTAGAATGTGTTTGTACGATATGGGTATCAAATTAAAGGTATTAATGAGGGTTTTAAAAGGGAGTGGTGGTTGTTGTATACGTGGTCGCCTTTTCGAGATATCGCCATAAAGGTGGACCAGGGGTGCCTCTAGAATGCGTTTGTACGATATGGGTATCAAATGAAAGGTGTTAATGAGTATTTTAAAAGGGAGTAATCCTTAGTTCCATAGGTGGACGCCGTTTCGAGATATCGCCATAAGGTTGGACCAGGGGTGACCCTAGAATTTGTTTGTTCAATATGGGTATCAAAAGAAAGGTGTTAATAAGTATTTTAAAAGGGAGTAATCCTTAGTCCCATAGGTGGACGCCGTTTCGAGATATCGCCATAAAGGTGGACCAGGGGTGACCCTAGAATTTGTTTGTACAATATGGGCATCAAACGAAAGGTGTTAATGAGTATTTTAAAAGGGAGTGGGCCTTAGTTCTATAGGTGGACGCCGTTTCGAAATATCACCATAAAGGTGGACCAGGGGTGACTCTAGAATGTGTTTGTACGATATGGGTATCAAATTAAAGGTATTAATGAGGGTTTTAAAAGAGAGTGGTGGTTGTTGTATAGGTGGTCGCATTTTCGAAATATCGCCATAAAGGTGGGCCAGAGGTGACTCTAGAATTCGTTTGTGCAATATGGGTATCAAACGAAAGGAGTTAATGAGTATTTTAAAAGGGAGTGGGCCTTAGTTCTATAGGTGGACGCCTTTTCGAGGTATCGCAATAAAGGTGGACCAGGGGTGACTCTAGACTTTGTTAGTACGATATGGGTATCAAATGAAAGGTGTTAATGAGTATTTTAAAAGGGAGTGGGCCTTAGTTCTATAGGTGGACGCCGTTTCGAAATAACGCCATAAAGGTGGACCAGGGGTGACTCTAGAATGTGTTTGTACGATATGCGGATCAAATTAAAGGTATTAACGAGGGCTTTAAAAGGGAGTGGTGGTTGTTGTATAGGTGGTCGCATTTTCGAAATATCGCCATAAAGGTGGACCAGGGGTGACTCTAGAATTCGTTTGTGCAATATGGGTATCAAACGAAAGGAGTTAATGAGTATTTTAAAAGGAATTGGGCCTTAGTTCTATAGGAGGACGCCGTTTCGAAATATCGTCATAAAGGTGGACCAGGGGTGACTCTAGAATGCGTTTGTACGATATGGGTATCAAATGAAAGGTGTTAATGAGTATTTTAAAAGGGAGTAATCCTTAGTTCCATAGGTGGACACCGTTTCGAGATATCGAATTTGTTTGTACAATATGGGTATCAAAAGAAAGGTGTTAATGAGTATTTTAAAAAGGAGTAATCCTTAGTTCCATAGGTGGACGCCGTTTCGAGATATCGCCATAAAGGTGGGCCAGGGGTGACTCTAGAATTCGTTTGTGCAATATGTGTATCAAACGAAAGGAGTTAATAAGTATTTTAAAAGGGAGTGGGCCTTAGTTCTATAGGTGGACGCCTTTTCGAGATATCGCCATAAAGGTGGACCAGGGGTGACTCTAGAATGAGTTTGTACGATATGGGTATCAAATTAAAGGTATTAATGAGAGTTTTAAAAGGGAGTGGTGGTAGTTGTATATGTGAAGGCGTTTTCCAGATATCGGCCAAAATGTGGACCAGGGTGACCCAGAACATCATCTGTTGGATACCGCTAATTTATTTATATATGTAATACCTGCCAAGATTTTAAGGGTTTTTTATTTCGCCCTGCAGAACTTTTTCATTTTCTTCTACTTAATATGGTAGGTGTCATAACCATTTTATAAAGTTTTTTCTAAAGTTATATTTCGCTTCAATAAAACAATCCAATTACCTTACCATGTTTCATCCCTTTTTTCGTATTTGGTATAGAATTATGGCATTTTTTTCATTTTTCGTAATTTTCGATATCGAAAAGTGGGCGTGGTCATAGTCGGATTTCGTTCATTTTTCATACCAAGATAAAGTGAGTTCAAGTAAGCACGTGAACTAAGTTCATTAAAGATATGTCGATTTTTGCTCAAGTTATCGTGTTAACGGCCATGCGGAAGGACAGACGGACGACTGTGTATAAAAACTGGGCGTGGCATCAACCGATTTCGCCCACTTTCACAGAAAAGAGTTATCGTCATAAAATCGACTTTTGAATTATGGGGTTAAAAGAATCCTAGACAAATTAAATGAAAAAGGGCTGAGCCACGCCCATTTTGAAATTTTCTTTTACTTTTGTATTTTGTTGCACTATATCATTACTGGAGTTGAATGTTGGCATAATTTACTTATATACTGTAAAGATATTAAATTTTTTGTTAAAATTTTACTTTAAAAAAATTTTTTTTTTAAAAGTGGGCGTGGTCCTTCTCCGATTTTGCTAATTTTTATTAAGCGTACATATAGTAATAGGAGTAACGTTCCTGCCAAATTTCATCATGATATCTTCAACGACTGTCAAATTACAGCTTGCAAAAGTTTTAAATTACCTTCTTTTAAAAGTGGGCGGTGCCACGCCCATTGTCCAAAATTTTACTAATTTTCTATTCTGCGTCATAAGTTCAACTCATCTACCAAGTTTCGTCGCTTTATCTCTCTTTTGTAATGAATTATCGCAATTTTTCGGTTTTTCGAAATTTTCGATATCGAAAAAGTGGGCGTGGTTATAGTCCGATATCGTTCATTTTAAATAGCAATCTGAGATGAGTGCTCGGGAACCTACATACCAAATTTCATCAGGATACCTCAAAATTTACTCAAGTTATCGTGTTAACGGACGGACGGACGGACGGACATGGCTCAATCAAATTTTTTTTCGATCCTGATTATTTTGATATATGGAAGTCTATATCTATCTCGATTCCTTTATATATGTACAACCAACCGTTATCCAATCAAACTTAATATACTCTGTGAGCTCTGCTCAACTGAGTATAAAAACGAGACCGTACTAAACTGCAAAACATTTATTACTAATTTAGTACCGGTTAATGAAATTTATTACCCTTGTATTTTAAAAAATATCGAGGGTTGCTAGCTTAAGTTTAAGCCAGCCCAACCCATATGCACAATCAAAAAAAGAGACCGTACTAAATTGCACAACATTTATTACTAATTTAGTACCGGTTAATTAAATTTATTACTCTTTTATTTTAAAAAATATCGAGGGTTGGGCTAGCTTAAGTTTAAGCCAGCCCAACCCATATGCACAATCAAAAAACGAGACCGTACTAAACTGCACAACATTTATTACTAATTTAGTACCGGTTAATGAAATTTATTACCCTTGTATTTTAAAAAATATCGAGGGTTGGGCTAGCTTAAGTTTAAGCCAGCCCAACCCATATGCACAATCAAAAAAAGAGACCGTACTAAATTGCACATCATTTATTACTAATTTAGTACCGGTTAATTAAATTTATTACCCTTGTGTTTTAAAAAATATCGAGGGTTGGGCTAGCTTAAGTTTCAGCCAGCCCAACCCATATGCACAATCAAAAAACGAGACCGTACTAAACTGCGGGACATTTATTACTAATTTGGTACCGGTTAATTAAATTTATTACCCTTGTATTTTAAAAAATATCGAGGGTTGGGCTAGCTTAAGTTTAAGCCAGCCCAACCCATATGCACAATCAAAAAACGATACCGTACTAAACTGCAAAACATTTATTACTAATTTAGTACCGGTTAATTAAATTTATTACCCTTGTCTTATAAAAAATATATAATAGCTTAAACTTAAGCTAGCCCAACCCTCGATATTTTTGAAACTACAAGGGTAATAAATTTAATTAACCGGTACTAAATTAGTAATAAATGTTGTGCAATTTATAACGGTCTCTTTTTTTGATTGTGCATATGGGTTGGGCTGGCTTAAACTTAAGCTAGCCCAACCCTCGATATTTTTTAAAATACAAGGGTAATAAATTTAATTAACCGGTACTAAATTAGTAATAAATGTTGTGCAATTTATTACGGTCTCTTTTTTTGATTGTGCATATGGGTTGGGCTGGCTTAAACTTAAGCTAGCCCAACTCTCGATATTTTTTAAAACACAAGGGTAATAAATTTAATTAACCGGTACTAAATTAGTAATAAATGTTGTGCAGTTTAGTACGGTCTCGTTTTTTGATTGTGCATATGGGTTGGGCTGGCTGAAACTTAAGCTAGCCCAACCCTCGATATTTTTTAAAACACAAGGGTAATAAATTTAATTAACCGGTACTAAATTAGTAATAAATGTTGTGCAGTTTAGTACGGTCTCGTTTTTTGATTGTTCATATGGGTTGGGCTGGCTGAAACTTAAGCTAGCCCAACCCTCGATATTTTTTAAAACACAAGGGTAATAAATTTAATTAACCGGTACTAAATTAGTAATAAATGTTGTGCAGTTTAGTACGGTCTCGTTTTTTGATTGTGCATATGGGTTGGGCTGGCTGAAACTTAAGCTAGCCCAACCCTCGATATTTTTTAAAACACAAGGGTAATAAATTTAATTAACCGGTACTAAATTAGTAATAAATGTTGTGCAATTTAGTACGGTCTCTTTTTTTGATTGTGCATATGGGTTGGGCTGGCTTAAACTTAAGCTAGCCCAACCCTAGATATTTTTTAAAATACAAGGGTAATAAATTTCATTAACCGGTACTAATTTAGTAATAAATGTTGTGCAGTTTAGTACGGTCTCGTTTTTTGATTGTGCATATGGGTTGGGCTGGCTTAAACTTAAGCTAGCCCAACCCTCGATATTTTTTAAAACACAAGGGTAATAAATTTAATTAACCGGTACTAAATTAGTAATAAATGTTGTGCAATTTAGTACGGTCTCTTTTTTTGATTGTGCATATGGGTTGCGCTGGCTTAAACTTAAGCTAGCCCAACCCTCGATATTTTTTAAAATACAAGGGTAATAAATTTCATTAACCGGTACTAAATTAGTAATAAATGTTGTGCAGTTTAGTACGGTCTCGTTTTTTGATTGTGCATATGGGTTGGGCTGGCTTAAACTTAAGCTAGCCCAACCCTCGATATTTTTTAAAATACAAGGGTAATAAATTTAATTAACCGGTACTAAATTAGTAATAAATGTTGTGCAATTTAGTACGGTCTCTTTTTTTGTTTGTGCATATGGGTTGGGCTGGCTTAAACTTAAGCTAGCCCAACCCTCGATATTTTTTAAAATACAAGGGTAATAAATTTAATTAACCGGTACTAAATTAGTAATAAATGTTGTGCAATTTAGTACGGTCTCGTTTTTTGATTGGGCTGAAAAGGTTGGGCTAGCTTAAGAGACCTCAAAAATAGCAATCAGTGTCATGATTACTCGGTTCCCTCCAAATCCTCGTCACTGCGAACTTCATGGCTCTTTTCTCACCCTGGTACCAAACTATAATAAAACGTAAAGCATTTCATAACAATTTCAGTTATTATGCAATTATATATATGTAGATATATGTATATATATATGAAACAGTTAGTACAATAAAAAAAGAGAAAATAAACTTACGCTCCAGAATGCTTCTGCAAGAGTTACATGAAACATGTGGAGCCCATTTTTGTCCTGGTTTTTAAGAGGTAGACCAAAGTAGGCTAGATAGGTCTCGCAAATCCTTGTGTTTTTAGTTAAATCAAAATTTTGTCTGTCTTCTTTAATACATTCGCCACATATATAGCAAAACGAATTAGCCACTCGTTAAAACTTCTCGAAGACATCATTCCTCTGTGATATGCAAAAACATAGTGTCGCCCACAACGAGTGACCCAAGAAACTACAGCTTCTTAAAAAAAATTTTACTTACAAAAACGCTATCAGGTAGCTGGCATACTCTATTGCTAGGCCTGCCAATCCGTCAGTAAAAGTTTCGATGAGTTTCTTAATATGTACTTAACGAATTGCCAAATCTAAAATCATGTGTATCTGGGACCTTTTATTTCCTTTTTACTGTTTCTCAGCCACATTTTTTTGATTTTTTTTTTAAGATGAGTATGTTGTGCTTTAAGTAGATCTTTTTTCGATGCATCGCTGCATCAGGTAGCTACCCGCCGCCCTCTATCGACCGAAATAGCGCGAAAGGACCAACATTAGCCTGGTGCAAAAATGCAAAATTTTCAAATCGCTATAACTTCTACAAAACCAAATATTTTTGATTCGTAATTGCATTTTTTTTTTTATAGAATTGAACATAGAATCCGAATATATAGGGCAAAGCCCATGTACAAAAAAAATTTTTTTTTGTTGACCTGTGTTATCGCACTTTTTCGGTTTTTCGATATTGATATTGGTTATAGTCCGATTTAAATAGCGATCTGAGATGAGTGCCCAGAAACCTACATACCAAATTTCATCAAGATACCTCAAAATTTACTCAAGTTATCGTGTTAACGGACGAACGGACGGACGGACATGGCTAAATGAATTCCTTTTTTCGCCCAGTTCATTTTGATATATAGAAGTCTATATCTATCTCGATTAGTTTATGCCGTTACGGGGTACCGTTATGCGAACAAAATTAATATACTCTGTGAGCTCTGCTCAGCAGAGTATAATACACTATTTTCAATAATTTATGAAAAATAGAAAAACACGAAAAAATTCCAAAATTAAATTTTCGCTGCATTTCCTGCAAAAGATAATATGGCGTTTTCGAAAATAGGCACATATTTGGTTAGGTGCAACATCTATGGGTAGTTGCGCATGCATTTTATTTTGATTATATTTATAGTTAAGAAGGAAATGGCTGCCATTTTAACTATTTTTTGTAAAAACCAAATATTTTTTTGGGGCTACCGGCATGCTTGCTTAATGAAGCAAAAGGCCCTGTATGAAAAGAGAAACTTAATTATTGCATTAAAATAAATTGTGATTCGATTAAGTTTCTGTGTGGAAACGGTATTATTGTTTGAATAAAGAATTGGTAATGAAAACTTCTTGAAAGCACTGTTTAATTTTTTTGATTCTAAAATTTTCATGTATACCCTGTCCGACGCAAAAATGTACGCTAAAAACGTTGGTGATAGCATAACGATATAAATAAAATCAGGGTATACATATGAAATTTTTTTAGTAGGTCATGAAAAAAACTGTAAAAATCAAAGTCGAAAAAAAGTAAAAAAAAAATGAAACTTCGCAGGCTCGAAAATTATTTTTTTGGGTATGCGTAGTGGAACTTTTTTTCCTGAGCCTAAATCCTATCGAAAAATCGATGGCGCCATATCAGTCCATTTCGTCCATACAAATCGACCCACCTTAAGGTATAGTCCAGTATAATCGCATCTGATAATGCGCTAAGCTCTATTCAATATTCATCATCAAGTGCGCTCTTCTTTAGCTACGACCAGACACACATAATTAGATTTTTTCTATTGTACAACAATTGATTATTTTTATTAATGTGATTTTGATTTTATTAACGAATTTGAAGTATTTTGAGACAACCATTTGTTAGCCGTGGTAAGTATCTGTCTACTCCCACCACAATGAAGACCCCCTTTTTGTTCAACTTCAAATGCTTACGCATACATACGATTGCGAGTAAAAAAGTAGCAGCAAAAATTGAGGCTAATTGAGTTCGCCACGACTCGAAATATGGTCACTTACTTATGGTCACTATGGTTACTTCACTCGGCTCTCACACATGCTCATCTTCGATTTGACGATGTGACTGAGCAGTGAGAGCATACAGTAGCGGTCAAAATCTTAGTAGTGCTTATGGCTCATTTCGTTTAAGTGGCCAACATTTTTTTTATCACAACAGTTTTTTGGTGTCCACCTTAAAATGCATTAGACGAAGAAGTTTGCTTCAAAACAAGCAATCACTTGGGTTGGGATTAACCCGTTGGTTTTGTTAAATTTGTTTTAGTCACTCAACACCTTAGTAGTGCGTGAAAAGTGTTTACAAAATGAATGTTATCTCTACTATTTTTGCAAAAAGCTTAAAAGGAATGATGAGGCTATTTTATTTAATTGATATTATGTAACTAATGGTCAAATTTTTAAAACTCCTTATTTAGTATATAATGTCGAGAAAAACTAATTGGGCACCTGAGCAGCTCGCCATCATAACAAATAGATTGCTGATGGCACAAACTTATGTGGAAGTGCAAAATAGCATTGGTTGCTCACCAACAGTGGTACGTAATGCCATCGAGTACCAACCAAGTGGCAAAAGGCGTGTGAGAAAGCTAGCAATGTTGGTAAGAGAAGTTAAGTTCTTCGTCAAATAAGCTGTTTCAATTCGCTGCTGATACTGAGATCAAAGATTCATTAAACTTGTCTTCAAACATTGTGACTGTTCGTCGCCGTGTGCACCATCTGGGTGTCCATAGTCCAAGAAAAGTACCGTTGTTGACTAAAACGCATGTAAAAAAGAAACTTAGATTTGCAAAAAAACATTTGAACTGGCCTTCGGCCATAACATTTAATGGTCTGATGAGTCATGTATGGTGGAAAGGGATCATGCCAATAGGTAAGACGGCCAGCTAATACCGAATGACTACAATTGACTCAGCTGTTCCTCCCAGCTCAATACACATTTTTCTTCTAATTAGCATGGATAGCACCAATCGAATGATCATTGGGCTTATATCTTTACCAATCATTGCTTGTTCGATAGATAGATGTGTCGGTGTGATCGAAGGAGTCAATAAAACCGCAGAGGGCTTTATTATGATAGGCCGACCGCACGGCCGTTGTGAAAGAATTTTGTAATTAAAATTTAAGTAACTTCCCGATAAGCTACAAGCTTGAAACTTGGAATATAGTTCAGAACCCGATCACAGTGCAATAATAAGAAAAAAATCCGATAGGTATTTCAAAAAATCGTATTTGTGGTCCGATTTGGTTCATATTTGGAACACATAATACATACATGAATAGAAAGCGGCCTATGAAGAAAATCGCCGCTAGGTGGTGCAAGGATCGAGATATTCAAAAAAATCTTATTTGTGGTCCGATTTCGTCCATATTTTGAACACATACATACATGAATAGAAAACGACTTATGACGTCCGACGTGCATCATATTTGGAACAAATATTACATACATTCCGGTAGAAGTGACATCAAAATATTTTGGAGTTCGAGGAGGGACGAGCATACGTGGCGCAGAGTCGAGTAAAGTCTTTGGAAGGATTATGTATTGAGGACTTAGATTGTAACAAATTATCAGGAAAGAGTCCTTGTAATAATGACTCTAAATGAACTAAATAGAATGAGAAATAATAGGCAATTAAATAAAGACTAAAAACTTGAAAATAAAATAATTAAAAAAACTTTTTAAGTTAAACGGTTTTATTGAAAACAATACTACATGAAGTAATAATAATATTAAAAGCTGTAGCATGTGTATATTTATAATGTGTGACTAACATATTTGCATATTGTTAGATAGGAATGTAATAATATATTAGGCGAACAGCGAAAAGCTGGTCACTAATATTTTTGATTATATTATATGACACGAACAGCATAAACCTGGTCTGTCATTACTACGTATATTATTAATGAAATTCTGTAATTTTGTTTATTTTTAAGGTTTCAACGTGTTTTCATCTTTATTCAACTTTCTTCATCTTTCTTCTTCTTACTACTTTATAATTTTCGCATATCGCGTTGCAAATAAATTAATTAAAAACCCAAACCCTTACCCTTGCTCATTTATTATTATACAATTGGCGCCCAACTTAGTGGCAAACCTCTTGAGGAATTCAAAAATCCCTATTCGCCGAAGCGAACGTTTAAAAGATATTTCTAACGCATCTACAAAAATGCCTACGCTCACTGAAGAACAATTTGCGAAATTTCTGCAATCTGTAGTTCAGGTTAATGAATGGCCTGGCTCGTTTTCTCGCTGCACTGCTCGCTACAAAGGTGAACGTAGCTCCGCAAAAGTTGAGGAATTCATTGCTGCAATTCTGACTTATAAAACAGTCGAAAAAGTACGCGATGAAGACGCAATAAGCGGTATGCCAATGGTCCTCGAGGGCGACGCTGCAGAATGGTGGCGTGGGGTAAAGTCTGAAGCACAATCGTTTTCTGACGTAATACGTATGCTGCGTGAAGCCTTTTCCCCTCCAAAGCAATCATGGCGTATTTATGTAGAGATTTTCGAATTGAAACAGCAGAAAAATGAACCAAAGGTTCAAACGTATGCCGTTAGGACTTCGTAGTGCTCCTGCGACCTTTCAACGCCTGATTGATCGGTTCAAAACATCAATACCAAATATACAGATATTGGCGTATCTTGATGACATTATCATCTGTTCGCCTACATTTCACGATCATTTAAAAGATCTGCACGTAGTATTGCAGAAGCTGGAAAAGTTCAAACTATGCGTTAACAATGCTAAATGTCGTTTTTGCTGTGCCAGTGTAAAGTATCTTGGTCACGTCCTCACAGCTGATGGTATAATGGTTTACCCAGAAAAAACAATGGCTATTGCAGAGCGTAGAGCGCCTCGTAATATAAAAGAGCTGAAATCCTTTATCCAAACGTGTTCTTGGTATCGTCGATTCATTGAACATTATGCGAAAATTGCTAAACCACTCACAGATCTCACAAAAAAGAATGCTGTTTGGCAGTGGACCGACCCATAGATTGAAACGTTTAACAAACTAAAGCAGCTTCTGGTCAGCCCACCAATTTTAAAACAAGCCGCGGATAATGCACCCTTCTTGGTAAAAACCGATGCAAGCGCTTATGCATTAGGAGCAGTTTTACTGCAGGGGGAGAAAGAACAAGAGCACCCTATCGAATATGCAAGTCGTTTGCTTACTTCAGCAGAGCGTAACTACTCAACCACGGAACGGGAAGCACTTGCCATAGTATGGGCATGCGCCAAGTTTAGAGGCTATATTGAAGGTGCTGAAGTACACTTACTTACCGATCACCAACCGCTCAAATGGTTACTAACCGTAAAATCTCCATCTGGTCGCTTGGCCAGATGGGCACTGCAAATTCAACAATACAACTTTCGTATCGACTATTCGCCTGGAAAGACGAACTCGTTAGCTGATATGCTTTCGCGACCACCTTGTCCTGAAACCAGCCATAGCACTCCAAACTGTCTATGCACTTTTCTTGTAGACTTGCCGCGAAAAAAGTCAAGCGAAATACGTATTGAGCAGCTTAAAGACGAGTATTTGAAGAAGATAATAAACTCAATAGAAGATAGTGACGAAAACGTAAGTTTATGGTGCAATCGTGGATATCTTATTAATGATGGAGTTCTATACTGCTATGCCAATGATGACATGGAAGATGCACAACTTGTAGTCCCACAGCATGAGCGAACTCATATTTTGAAAACATACCATGACGAAAGTACTGCAGGTCATTATGGTGTGGAGAAAACCATCGCACGTATTGCAAGCCGTTACTTTTGGCCAGGAATGCGTACTGAAATCACAAAGCACGTACGTACTTCTATCGAGTGTCAACGTTACAAAGCTTCCAACATGAAGCCGATGGGTTTACTACAAACCACCGCCAGTAAGCAACGGTTCGAAGTAGTTGCAATAGATTTATTTGGCCCCCTTCCCAAGACCGACGACGGGTATCAATGGATATTCATCGCAGAAAATGTTGCTAGTCGATGGGTGGAAATATTTCCCTTAAAGGAAGCTACTGCGGAAGTGTGCGCAAAAACACTTATTAATGAAATATTTTTTCGTTTTGGCGTACCGAGACGCCTACAATCTGACAATGGTGTTGAATTCGTTTCATCAGTTACGCAACAGGTTGCTTATTGTATGGGTATCAATCAAGTATTTACTCCCATGTACCACCCCGAAGCCAACCCAGTAGAACGTAAAAACAGAGACCTGAAAGCTCAGTTAGCAATAATCGTACAAAATCATCACAATGTTTGGGATATTGGCTTACCTGCTATACGATTTGCCATGAATTCCGCTAAATGTCAGTCAACTGGATACTCAGCAGCATACCTCACTTTTGAACGAGAGCTACGAACATTCGACGATATAGAGCATAATGTCAGAGCTATCATAGAAAGTGATAACTTCATTCCTCAAATTACGCCATATTAAAAGAGTATGATAGGGGTTCAAGAACGCAAGGGAAACTGAGCAATTGATACAAGACCGCTGCAAAGCATATGTCGACAAACATCGCAGACCTCAAGATAATATTGAAGTAGGTTCCGAAGTTCTGGTAACAACACATGTACTCAGCCAAGCGTCTAAGGGTGTCACAGCGAAATTTGTGCCAAAGCGAGATGGTCCATATATCGTTACTCGTAAGATTGGCTCATCCACGTATAAAGTCGCTTCCAAAGAACAACCGGAGATACCGCTAGGTTCGTATCACGCCTCAGCTTTAACAGTCTACAGAGGTAACAATGGTGAAGAACCTCCAGCTCCAGTTCGCCCAATGCGCAGAATAGGAAGACCACGAAAATCCAAACAAACGTGTGACGACTGATCGTTCAAACACTCATCATCCGTCATCTGTAGCATGTGTATATTATATAATGTGTGACTAAGATATTTGCATAGTGTTAGATAGGAATGTAATAATATATTAGGCGAACAGCGAAAAGCTGGTCACTACTATTTTTGATTATATTATATGACACGAACAGCATAAACCTGGTCTGTCATTACTACGTATATTATTAATGAAATTCTGTAATTTTGTTTATTTTTAAGGTTTCAACTTGTTTTCATCTTTATTCAACTTTCTTCATCTTTCTTCTTCTTACTACTTTATAATTTTCGCACATCGCGTTGCAAATAAATTAATTAAAAACCCAAACCCTTACCCTTGCTCATTTATTGTTTTACAAAGCTATAAAATTATTAGGTAGGTCCTAGCTAGTCATCACACTCCTCATAAATCTAGGGCGTTGACCAGACAATTAAATAAAAACGTTGGACGCGTAAAATTTCTATTGATAGTCATAAGTAAGACCAACTGAACCTTAATCAGGTTATGATACGCCTCACATTTTTTAGAAATTTCACGCGCCCAACGCTTTTATTTTATTGTCTTATCAACGCTCTAGATTGATGAAGAGTGTGATGACTAGTACCCACGACTTACCTAATTATTTTCTAAGTTTTAGTATTATTATTACTTCATGTAAGTATTGTTTTCAATAAAACCGTTTAACAAAAAATTTTTTTGATTTTAATAATCGGGGATTGCCCATATTGCTTTTTTAAATGTATGAAAACATTTATTTGAAGCAATTTTTTAATTTTATAATTTATTTAATAATTTGGGAAAAATTTAAACAACGTGACATCAGGACGGACAAGGCGACAGCTGTTTCGATTATTTTTAATTATTTTATTTATGAAGTATTGAGATATTAGCAGTGTTTTTTTACATGCATATACGTTTACGTTTGCGCTTAAAAAAACGCTTATCCTCAGTTAGATAATGTTTAGGAGGCCCACCTAGCGGCAACTAGCAACAGAACACGCTATCCGACAAGCGGAAACACAAACCTCTGGTGGTCATAGTGTATAACATATAGCTGAATCGGTTGCGATGATAAGTGGACACACACCATTTGTAGAGGTGATAAATAGAATTAGTGTAGAGGTGAACATAGACACATATTTCAGTTGCATTTGAGTATAATGCGTATTGAAATTTAGTAGTACTAATTTTATACGCAGCAATTTCAGAAGAGTAGATAAAATTGAACGCTTAGCAGTCCATATAAAGTTTAAGCTTAAACGTATATAGATGTAGAAAACCATATATATAATACTTATAAATCAGCAGCTTCCTATCTTCCTAATGTGCAAATTTTCTGTCAATCATTAGGGGGACTCATGAAAGCATATAAACTTATAAGGTGTAAAATTTTATCCATTTACACACGCTGTTATATGAACGCACCTAGAAATGCTCTTGATAAACTTGATTGTTTATCAGCTGTATTATTGCCAAACAAACATTTTTTGATTGTTATACAAATTAAAAAATACCAAGATTAAGTTAAAAATCAAAACTAAAACGCCTTTACTTGCTGATGTTGGAGATTTTTGATGAAAATGCCGTCTGTAATGTCTGCAAGGTTGCATTCCTTTGAGTTTACCGCGTTTACACAATGAAATGTGCGCGTAAATTTATACAAATTGTGTAAATGATTTTTCATACAAAATTTGACAGCTCGTGCGTAAACTAGATAAATTTATACGTTTACACACTTTATAAGGCATTTATACGGTTACATGAGTCCCCCTATTATTTGCTGAAACTGTGCAAATGTATGTTCTGCGCATGCGCGGGCTTTGTTAGGGTTAGTGAATTGTAGTAGCGTGTGTAAAAAAAGTATTAAAGGGGTAACAACGGGTCACTATCACCTTTACCCAACTTCTGCATACTAATTGTTATAAAATCTCAGTTTAGTTGATTAAACAATGAAAAGGCCAACAAATACAATCCAAAGCTTGGTGTATTTATTATTTAAACATGGGCTGCAGCCATACAAAATACATTATTTAAATAAATAGTAAAAAAATAAAACAAGGCGAAGAATTCATATTTTTAAAATGAAAAAAATTCAAATATACATTTATAAAAATATACTTATACATACATCCCAACAAGCATTTCTTTAAACGTTTTGAGTTTTTTAATGATGTAAATTTTTGATGAAGTAAAAAAAATATGAGTCCAGTACTCACTGGCTGCTATTGGTGTGAAATAATATCAATTTTGTAGATTTTTTTCTAACATAATCTTTTTCGTCCATGCTTTTTTTCGTTTCAAAAAACAAACGAATATCCAAATAAAAACTTATTACTTCCTTACACCGCTGTGTCCGGTGATTATTAAAGATGTCACTGCTAAATAAATTTTCGATGGCTATGTGATCGTCCATGATACTATTGAAGAATGCATCACTTGTATTTTGGAAAATTTTATTTATTAAACTTAATTTTGCATGTCCAATTGGGTATGCCTCGAGAACTCGTCTTAAAGCTTTCTCTGGCACTATACAAATATGACATACGTCCACAGATGGTGCGACAAACGGAACTTTATTTTTGTGCGCTGAAAGTAAAGGCATTTCTTCACCCATCAATTGCCCTTGATATGTGGAACATTTTATTTTCTTTTGTACCTTCATTTTCCTTTTTTGAACGAAATAGCCTAATGTACAATATTGATAGAAGCAAGACGGCTTGTTGAAATATACATATATTTAAGCGCCTTTTTTACAAAAATTTAACGACAGCTTTGAGATTTTGTCTTCTTCTCTCGTTGTATATCTGTACTGTAATGTTTGACAGGCTGCACAGTTCAGTAGTAGTGATATAGAAGTATTACATTTATGAGAAAAACACACTTATTTACACGCGTATGCTGTTCGCTGCAGACGCATGCGGTTGAGAAGCAACAATTATAGCATCAGTCTGCATAGTCTGAGCAGTAAATTTTGCATAGCAGTTTTTGTTGTAGTAGTTGAGCTTTGTACGGTAACCATTGTGTGGCAATTTAACCCACCTTTTTTATAAATCAATGTTACACAAATTTAGCTATTATTCAAGTCAATTATAAATGTAAGATGCGTGAGGAATTATAAAGATCTCGTTCATTGTTGCTGTCTGCCCTATCAATATCAAATTACAGTTGAATGCATTTACAAGTACCTTTTTATTTATTGGTGTGTAAGTTCAAATGCAAATGCATTGTATTTATAGTTTTTACTTAATAAGTTAATTCTCACACATAATGAGTGATAAATTGAATAAAAAAAACTTTTATATTTTTCCATGCCAGTCTAATGCGAACAATTTTATTTAGTGGTTAATCTACATAGAAAATTATGGTAAAAAAAAAATCACTAAGGCAGCTGGCATCCCAAATGCAATATTTTCAATAAAAACGATGTGATTAGTATGCCTGAGGTTAACCCAGGATATCCCACTTTTTTTTCGTTAGCCCACCCTGGGAAAATCATTAACCTAAAAAAATGTCCAATTTGAAAACTATCACAAACAAAATTTTAAATGATTCTTTCTAAACCAATGTTAGCACAGGATAGCCAAGCCCCGCACATTTCACGCAATTCGTCTGTTTATGTTGGCTCACCGTTCGAATTTGTCTCTGTATCCGAGTGTGATGTGATTATTATTAGGCCTGAAAGCACTGCGACCTTTGTGCAGATCTATTGTACATGGCCTTACTTTGTATCTGGGAGCTTTAGATGTATTTAAGTACGTCTAGAGGCTTTTCACTCCATATTACATATGGATTAAGACGAATTCGCAGAGAATGTGAACTGGCGTTTCATCCTCCAGTTCACAGAAACGACAAATTTGAGTATCGGATAGATTTAACTTATTTAGATAATGTCGTACACCACAGTGTCCCGTATAGTACCCAATGAGACCTAAGAACTGGTCCTCCATGCTTAGATTAATGAGTTTAGCTGATACTTTCTTTGTCGGATATAAACAGTTTTGCCTGTCTTTGCCCTGGGCGTCAATCCAGTGACGTCTGAACTGTTTTGTTTCCGAGTTACTTATGGTTTCCCTGGTGTGTACTTTTGTGAGTCCACAAAAGGGCTCTGGACCATAGAATGCAGTACGTTCATTACCTTCATGTCCCTGATGTCCGGGAACCCATCCTAACAAAACCTTGTTTTTGGCTCCCATGTCGTTTAGGATTTCAGTGCAGTCATCCACTAGCTTTGATGTAACTGCGCGCAGGGCCGCCTGGCTGACCGACATAATGTAGATGTTCTTCGAGAATGAGCCTCTCCGCAGACATTCTCTACCTCAGACTTCTATTGCATGGTTTTCTCCCTGAAATATTGTGGAGTAGCATTCCATTGGTATCAATTTCTTGAAGTTCGGTCCATAGATGCCAGCTCACTTTCTTCTGTCATCAAATTTCGATCCATCCGTGAACCAGACCTCTGATTCAGGGTCATTATAAGGATTCCCTGTTTCCCAGTGGGTCCTGAGCTGAAGGAATATTACGTCACGCAGTTGTAATGAGGGATTTCCTATGAATTTTCTTATTACTTTCATATGCCTTATCATGTTTCCTGGCTTCAACTCCGAAATATTTTGAAGTCTTAGTGCGCCTAATGTTGCCTATTTCTCTATCAGAATAGGGAAGGGAGGTATTCCCACTAGAGCACTAAGTGCATCAGCGGGGGACGTTCTCGTCGCACCCCTTATGCTAATGCAAACTAGTCGATGCAATTTGCTTAGTTTTCCTGTTGTCGACCTTTGCGTGGCCTTCTGCCACCAAACTTTGGAAGCATATGTGACTATTGGCCTTACAAGAGTATTAAATTTGAAGTATACTATTTTTGGAGATATCCCCCATGTTTTGCCGTAGAGTCGATTACAGGCGAAGAAGGCTTCGTTTAGGATAGCATCCAAATGAGCATTCCCCGTGAGGGTTCTATCCCGTGTGACTCCTAGGTATTTTGCCTAAATTGAGAATTGTATTTTAGTTTCACTCAGAGATGGTTCTGGGATGGATGCTTTCCTTCTCCGTGTGAAAGACACTAGGACAGATTGATATATAGTCCTTTGGTATCGCACCACCTCTATGATGCGAAGGGCTTGTTACATGCGATCTGATATTGTTTCCTCTTGCATCCATGTGATGCAAATAGCTAGGTCATCTGCATACCCTTGTGGTCAAATCCCTTGGTTTTCATTTACTGAAGGAGGTCATCTATGACCATGGTCCACAGTAGAGGGGCGAGCACACCTCCTTGTGGGCATCCTCTTATGGCCGCAATTGATTCAGTTGTCCCTCCCAGTTCCAAATGGATTTTTCTACTCTTTAACATGGACAGTACCCATAGAATTATCATAGGGCTTATGTTCTTGTGAACCATAGCTTGTTCTGAAGCACCTGATATGCCAATACAAGCGCAGAGGGCTATAGTTTTTTAATCTAAAGCCTTTTCAATTTTTACCATGAGGCTATGAATAGCCGTCTCCGTGGATTTCCCTGAATGGTTCCTATACAAAGGAAGTTTATTTGGATTGACCTCCCTGATATGCTGATCATATATTTTCTCCATGGTGTGATTAGATCAGTTCTCAAAATTAAATCGAATGCTACTGGTGAGGATAGTATACCCCTCAAATTTATTAAGATTGTACTACCTTTCATTGTTGGTACCTTAACCCACATTATCAATCACGCCATAAAAACCTCTTGCTTTTCATCACTGTGGAAAAATGCGTCTGTGCGACCAGTAGCGAAAACAAAATCTGCGTGTATCCCCAGTGATTTCCGTCTAATTAGCATCTTGTCTGCCCTGTCAAAAGTCTTTGAGCGCATTCTGTCTGAACAAATAAACCTACATATCCATAATAATGACCTGGCTTCCCCGTACCAATCTGGTTTCAGGGCTGGGCGAAGTTGCTGCACGGCTATGTTAAAAATCTTGGATGAGATTCGCGTGCCATTTGATAAAAATCAGCTGACCGTGTTTTGTCTACTTGACTTTACAAAAGCCTTTGATTCTGTTGATCATTTATTACTATGCTCAAGGCTAGGTATGTACTTTGGGTTTCAAAGTGTATGCCTCCTTAAGAAGTCTGAGGCTGATTGGTGATTTTACACCTTTAGTCATTAGGCGTAGACTGGCAATTCAGCTACTGCTACCAATAATTTCATACTATGAATTATTCTATAATAAGTTGAACTCACAATCTGCCCACAAAATTGATGTCTTATTCAATCATAGTACTCGGTATATTTATGGTCTTAAGAGATATGATCACATCTCCAACTGGAGAAATAAACTTTTGGGATGTGATATTTTTCAGTACGGTAAAGCCAGAAGCTGTATTTTTCTGTTTCGTCTTATGTCTCGTAAGTCTCCCTCTTACCTGTTTGACAAACTTGTTTTCAAGAGGTCTAAGCGTACCAGTGATTTAATTGTCCCTACCTTTAATTTCATAGCATCTGCGAGGTTGTTCTTTGTCAACACTATAAGAACCTGGAATTCCTTACCAGCCTCCGTTAGGGGTAAGCTAAACAAAAGTAATTTCAAGCAAATTTTATTATCTTATCTGTTAAATTTGCACTTAAATTCTGACCGACCATATATAGGTTATTAGTGATGCCTTATAAGTATTATTACTATTGTTTATATTATTATACCTTTCATGAACATGAAATGGTCCGATGTTTGTAACGTTGAGAAATATAGAAGATAGACTCACCATTAAGTATACCGAATTGATCAGGGCGACGAACTGAGTTGATATAGCCATGTCCGTCTGTCTGTCTGTTTGAACGCAAACTAGTCCCTCAAATTTTGAGATATCTGAATGAAATTTGGCAAAAGGATGTATTTTTGTATTATATTAGACATTTGTCGGATCCGGTAGGATCGGACCATTATAACATATATCTCCCATACAACCGATCGTTCAGATAAGACGATTTTGGTCATTGCTGCCGCAATTTAAAAAGTATAAACGTGAAACTCGGTGATATATATTCCAATTTATCATAGAAGATATCCTGAAAATCACTATGATCGGAGCTATATATAGTTATATCCCATACAACCGATCGTTCAGATAGAAAGATTTTTGACCATTTCTCTCTTTATTTAGAAAGAATAAACGTGAAGCTCGGTGATATATATTTTAATATATCATAGAAGATTTCATAAAAAAATCATTTCGATCGGAGCTATATATATAATATATATCCCATACAACCGATCGTTCAGATAGAAAGATTTTTGGCAATTTCTCCCTCAATTTCCAATATAAAAACGTTAAACTTGGTGATATTTATTCTAATATATCTTAGAAGATTTCCTGTAAAAATCATTTCGATCGGAGCTATATATAATATATATCCCATACAATGGATCGTTCAGATAAGGGGGTTTTTTTGCCATTTTTTATTTTATATTTATCTTAAAAATCGTTTAGGTATGTACATCTGTTCACTATATATTTCTTATCTTATACATCCGGATTATTTGGAGATTACGAACGGGATAAGATTATTGTTCAGCCCCATTCATGAAAGGTATGAAGTATCCGGCAAAGCCGAAGACAGTCCCGTCCTTACTTGTTTTGTTATTATTATTATTACTATTAGTGTTATTATTACAGTAGTCGCTCACAAATTAGAACCTTCAGAAATTAGAATGTCCAGAAATTATAATCAACTTTTTCAATATATTACACGATCTGAGCATATTTTGTTTATTGTTTTTTTGTTGCGAAATAGGTATAAAAAGGGGAATCCCCGATTTATACATGCATGTCATGCTCGGTAGTCGTTGGATTTTCGTCGCGGTTCTGTACAGTTTTTGATAGTTGTGAAATTTTATACGCGTGCACGTGTATTGTTTGTTTAAAAGTAAAAGAAATTAGAATTTTTCAGAAATTAGAATCACCCTAAAACAAATTGCTTCTATTTTGTGAGCGTGTACTGTATTTATATATTTTTATTAATATATTATACCTATCCTCGTATTCCAATGAAACGTGAACCATATGGATCACATTGGTGTTGCATTTGCATGTTAAATCTCTATCCGTATCTGGTTCATGTTTCATTGGAACACGAGATATGTCTATTGGTTATTGATATATGTATTTAATTAGCGAGCTTTGCTCATATTGCTTTATACAATGGTTTTTGTAATTGATATTAGAGAAAAATTGTAAGTTTACAAACGGCGATTGTTACTAGGACATGTTTCTGAATTTCACTTCTTCATCAGCTAGCTTTTCGGGAGCTGAGCGTTGAACTCGAATCTCCAACATTCACATCAGTGCAAAGGCAGATGCCTTTAGCTGCTGAGCTAGGTTATTGATATAGTTCGTTACAATTTTGTTTTTTTGTTGTTCTATAAAAGATTTTAAATTTCATTGTACTAATTTTTCATTTAAATAAATAAACATTTTTATTTATTTATTTTTTTTTTAATAGAGCGGTGGCTTATATATGATGAATTAATAATTTTTTTGAATTAAGCGGGGGTTGCCCTTATTGCTTTTTAAATGTATGAACACATTTATTTGCATCAATTTTTAATTTATAATTTATTTAATAATTTGGGAAAAATTTAAACAAGGTGAAAGCTGTTTCGATTATAGCTTGTAAATCTCTTCAAAACCTTTCCTCCCGGGAGTAGGATTTGGAAAAAAGCAATAAGGGCAACCCCCGCTTAATTCATACATAATATTGGTTAATTCTTTGTAGTTCTATAAATAGAACAAAAGCAAAAACAATACTAGTTTCTTTAAAACCGCCTTTCCAACGCATAACTTTAACACATGATTACATAAGAAGTATGTACTGTGCAAAAAATATGAAATATGCAAGGAAGGCAATTGGGGTAAAGTTTACAACAACTAAGGCATGACGTGGCTGAATGCGTTTGTAACACTTCAACCATCGTTGGAGTGCGGGTTCAAATCCCATTCCTACGTTTTGACGAGATTTACAAGGTATAATCGAAACAGCTGTCGCCTTGTCCGTCCTGATGTCACGTTGTTTAAATTTTTCCCAAATTATTAAATTATTTATTTTTTGTTGATTTGACTGTTGAAACGATCAATTCAGAAACAACAATTTGTGCGAAGTTGATTCAACAGCTATTTGCGATGGATAAAAATAGACAGAAATATTGATTGAGTGACCCGTAATTCGGTGGATTTTACCAGATTTTTCTTCTTTGAGTGTATATTTCTTCAACCATACACCTTTAAGGTAAATTTTTCAATATTTCAATATAGTTTCCATGCTACAGAACTAATAAAAAAAATTCTAAGAATATTTTTCTTTGCAACTGCATTGTAAATTTAACATTCATAAGGTTACATAGAATAATTTATAGCAGTTAATTCCCTGAACAAACTGTCCCGCATTTGCTGACATTGAGTGCTTAGGGCAAAATTTGTAAAACATTTTGCAAATTGCACAATCAATTACGTTTTAACTGTGGAAAAGCAACGTAATCAGCATCAATAGGACGCAATTTGATTATGCAACGTCGCGGCGGCGGCAGCAAGTGGACCAAATTCATGGTAAAGGCATAGATACCATATACTCGATAGTTAGTACGTAGCGCCAGCAATACCAATAATGCCCAAATATTCATTATCCAAAATCTGCATCATCGACTGTAGCACAAGTTTATGAGCAGCATCAAGGTCTTCCAGTAAAGGTCACACTGGCCGATTGTTTAGTACAAACTGTGGTTGCGTTTGTAAATTTATAGAAGATTCCATAATGCTACTAGTTACAGGTAAATTGACCAAAAATTACACTCACATTCGAATGCAACAAAGCGCGTCAAATTGCCAATGTAAATATGTGGCACCTTCATATGTATGTTTTTTTTTTTTTGTGTGTCTAGAATTTAAAATGTAGACTCCAGATACTTGTTTTTCTAAAAAAAAATTGCCCGTTCGTTCACAATTTAAATTGCTTTATTAATCAGAAATCCCCGTTCATCTTGATGTGCTATGTACAGCTACGAGTAAAACCATAGAAGCAAATGTTTATACAAATTTATAACTTGTTTTCTTCCTTTATTTATAGTTTTTGTAATTTAAATTATTCAGGGTTCGATTCAAGCTCAAGGCCAGAACAATAATTTTTCTAATGATAATTATTGTTTTTTAATTTTTCTATAATTGAAAAATTGTATTTTGTTTTTGGAATAGTAAGTAGAAAATTTTTCTGACAACCTGCCATAGCTGCGCAGATAGATCCATTTCAAAGGGTGTTAAGCCTTCATCATCAGTACGCTTTAGGCACGCTGCGCTAACCATTCAGATATGATCTATCTGGGCAGCTATGACAGGTTGTCTGTAAAATATTGTACTTACTATTCCAAAAAACAAAATACAAATTTTTAATTATAGAAAAATTAAAAAATAACAATAATTATCATTACAAAAAAAAATGTTCTGGCCTTGAGCTCGAATCGAACCTAGAATCATTTATCAATAGGCTGATAAAACAAAAACAATTACTATTCCAAAAACAAAATACATTTGTTCAATTATAGAAAAATAAAAAAAAAAAACAATAATTATCCTTTGAAAAAAATTATTGTTCTGGCCTTGAGCTCGAATCAAACCTTGAATCATTTATCAATAGGCTGATCAAACAAAAAACAATTTGTAAACTTAAATTTTTTTTTTTCTTATTATGTCAGTAATTTTTTCCTTTAATTTATTTAAAATTTGGGTAAATTGAAAAAAAAACGTGACATAAACATGGGAATAGCTGTTTCCGTTATACCTTCAAAGTCTTTTCTCCCTTTGGCATTTCAAACCGCACTCCTGCGATGGTTAAACTGTAATGAACACATTCAGCCAATGTCGTGCCTTTGTTGTTGTGCAACTTTTCCCAATTGCCTTCTTTGCATAGTTTTTGTGTTAATTTTTTTTTTTTTTTTTTTATCTAAACAATACTCGACAATGTAAACCAGCTTCCAAAAATGTTCTAGAAAAAATTTCAAATTTCGAAAATGTTTAAATAAGTTTAATTACAAATTAAATTTTTTATTATTTATAGATTTGTTTTTGTTTTTATCGGCCTATTGATAAATCATTCAAGGTTCGAATCGAGCTCAAGGCCAGAACAATAATTTTTTTCTAATGATAATTATTGTTATTTTTTAATTTTTCTAAATTTGAAAAATTGAATTTTGTTTTTGGAATAGTAAGTAGAAAATTTTCCAGACAACCTGCCATAGCTGCGCAGATAGATCCATTTCGAAGGGTGCTAAGCCTTCATCATCAGTACGCTTTAGGCATGCTGCGCTAACCATTTAGCTATACAGCGGTGGTTTGTTTGACTGGCAAATTTGCTACTTCTATTCCTTTTTTACCAACTATATTTATTCAGTGTTGCGCCATCTGGTGCAAAGCACTGATAATGCTGGATTTTTGTTTATTGTCAATTTCTTTGTTTGACATTCCCAAGTGCTCATGGTTTATTAACAATTGTTTTTGTTTTTATCGGCCTATTGATAAATCATTCAAGGTTCGAATCGAGCTCAAGGCCAGAACAATAATTTTTTCTAATGATAATTATTGTTATTTTTTAATTTTTCTAAATTTGAAAAATTGAATTTTGTTTTTGGAATAGTAAGTAGAAAATTTTCCAGACAACCTGCCATAGCTGCGCAGATAGATCCATTTCGAAGGGTGCTAAGCCTTCATCATCAGTACGCTTTAGGCATGCTGCGCTAACCATTTAGCTATACAGCGGTGGTTTGTTTGACTGGCAAATTTGCTACTTCTATTCCTTTTTTACCAACTATATTTATTCAGTGTTGCGCCATCTGGTGCAAAGCACTGATAATGCTGGATTTTTGTTTATTGTCAATTTCTTTGTTTGACATTCCCAAGTGCTCATGGTTTATTAACAATTGTTTTTGTTTTTATCGGCCTATTGATAAATCATTCAAGGTTCGAATCGAGCTCAAGGCCAGAACAATAATTTTTTTCTAATGATAATTATTGTTATTTTTTAATTTTTCTAAATTTGAAAAATTGAATTTTGTTTTTGGAATAGTAAGTAGAAAATTTTCCAGACAACCTGCCATAGCTGCGCAGATAGATCCATTTCGAAGGGTGCTAAGCCTTCATCATCAGTACGCTTTAGGCATGCTGCGCTAACCATTTAGCTATACAGCGGTGGTTTGTTTGACTGGCAAATTTGCTACTTCTATTCCTTTTTTACCAACTATATTTATTCAGTGTTGCGCCATCTGGTGCAAAGCACTGATAATGCTGGATTTTTGTTTATTGTCAATTTCTTTGTTTGACATTCCCAAGTGCTCATGGTTTATTAACAATTGTTTTTGTTTTTATCGGCCTATTGATAAATCATTCAAGGTTCGAATCGAGCTCAAGGCCAGAACAATAATTTTTTTCTAATGATAATTATTGTTATTTTTTAATTTTTCTAAATTTGAAAAATTGAATTTTGTTTTTGGAATAGTAAGTAGAAAATTTTTTAGCGCAGCATGCCTAAAGCGTACTGATGATGAAGGCTTAGCACCCTTCGAAATGGATCTATCTGCGCAGCTATGGCAGGTTGTCTGGAAAATTTTCTACTTACTATTCCAAAAACAAAATTCAATTTTTCAAATTTAGAAAAATTAAAAAATAACAATAATTATCATTAGAAAAAAATTATTGTTCTGGCCTTGAGCTCGATTCGAACCTTGAATGATTTATCAATAGGCCGATAAAAACAAAAACAATTGTTAATAAACCATGAGCACTTGGGAATGTCAAACAAAGAAATTGACAATAAACAAAAATCCAGCATTATCAGTGCTTTGCACCAGATGGCGCAACACTGAATAAATATAGTTGGTAAAAAAGGAATAGAAGTAGCAAATTTGCCAGTCAAACAAACCACCGCTGTATAGCTAAATGGTTAGCGCAGCATGCCTAAAGCGTACTGATGATGAAGGCTTAGCACCCTTCGAAATGGATCTATCTGCGCAGCTATGGCAGGTTGTCTGGAAAATTTTCTACTTACTATTCCAAAAACAAAATTCAATTTTTCAAATTTAGAAAAATTAAAAAATAACAATAATTATCATTAGAAAAAAAAATTATTGTTCTGGCCTTGAGCTCGATTCGAACCTTGAATGATTTATCAATAGGCCGATAAAAACAAAAACAATTGTTAATAAACCATGAGCACTTGGGAATGTCAAACAAAGAAATTGACAATAAACAAAAATCCAGCATTATCAGTGCTTTGCACCAGATGGCGCAACACTGAATAAATATAGTTGGTAAAAAAGGAATAGAAGTAGCAAATTTGCCAGTCAAACAAACCACCGCTGTATAGCTAAATGGTTAGCGCAGCATGCCTAAAGCGTACTGATGATGAAGGCTTAGCACCCTTCGAAATGGATCTATCTGCGCAGCTATGGCAGGTTGTCTGGAAAATTTTCTACTTACTATTCCAAAAACAAAATTCAATTTTTCAAATTTAGAAAAATTAAAAAATAACAATAATTATCATTAGAAAAAAATTATTGTTCTGGCCTTGAGCTCGATTCGAACCTTGAATGATTTATCAATAGGCCGATAAAAACAAAAACAATTGTTAATAAACCATGAGCACTTGGGAATGTCAAACAAAGAAATTGACAATAAACAAAAATCCAGCATTATCAGTGCTTTGCACCAGATGGCGCAACACTGAATAAATATAGTTGGTAAAAAAGGAATAGAAGTAGCAAATTTGCCAGTCAAACAAACCACCGCTGTATAGCTAAATGGTTAGCGCAGCATGCCTAAAGCGTACTGATGATGAAGGCTTAGCACCCTTCGAAATGGATCTATCTGCGCAGCTATGGCAGGTTGTCTGGAAAATTTTCTACTTACTATTCCAAAAACAAAATTCAATTTTTCAAATTTAGAAAAATTAAAAAATAACAATAATTATCATTAGAAAAAAATTATTGTTCTGGCCTTGAGCTCGATTCGAACCTTGAATGATTTATCAATAGGCCGATAAAAACAAAAACAATTGTTAATAAACCATGAGCACTTGGGAATGTCAAACAAAGAAATTGACAATAAACAAAAATCCAGCATTATCAGTGCTTTGCACCAGATGGCGCAACACTGAATAAATATAGTTGGCAAAAAAGGAATAGAAGTAGCAAATTTGCCAGTCAAACAAACCACCGCTGTATAGCTAAATGGTTAGCGCAGCATGCCTAAAGCGTACTGATGATGAAGGCTTAGCACCCTTCGAAATGGATCTATCTGCGCAGCTATGGCAGGTTGTCTGGAAAATTTTCTACTTACTATTCCAAAAACAAAATTCAATTTTTCAAATTTAGAAAAATTAAAAAATAACAATAATTATCATTAGAAAAAAATTATTGTTCTGGCCTTGAGCTCGATTCGAACCTTGAATTATTTATAGATTTTTTTTTCAAGTTTTATCGGTTATTTTCTTGTTTTTCTCGTTAGCTCATAAAAAAAATGTTATGCATTTCCTAATGTAAACTAAGAAAACGAATTCCAAAAACGCTTTTGAAAAAATTCGAAATAGTCAAAACATTACTTTTAGAAAATTATTACGATTGAACAATTTGGTTTTGTCTTATGTATTTTCGTAACCCTAAGAGAAATGTAGGGTTGTATAGCGCAATTATGTATGTACACTGCTTTTAAAATCCATTTTGAAAAATTCTTTTTCAAGTTGTAGCGTTCATTGTCTTCTTTAATTTATTTTTCTTTACTCAAAAAAAAAAAAAAAAAAAATTTGTATGGCTTAAAGAAAACTTGTTAAACCATTTTCAAAAAATCTTATGAATTTAATGAAAATTTTCACCTGGAATTTTATTTCCGAGTTAATCTATTATTTTTTCCAGGTTAAATTCAATCTCAAGGCCAAAGCAATACATTTTTGGAATCTCTCTATATTTAAAAATTATTTTTATTTTTAGAATAGAAGTTAGAAAATTTTGCAGACACCTGCCATAGCTGCGCAGATAAATCCATTTCGAAGGTTGTAAAGCCTTCATCATCATCAATGGATCTATGTATCTGCGCATATATCGCACGTGTCTGAAAAAATAATTTTTCAATTATAGAAAAATTAAAAAAAAACAATAATTATTGTTCTGCCCTCGAGCTCGAGTCGAACCTGGAATCCTTTATAAATAGGCCAATAAAAGAAAAACAATCATTTATTGCTTTTTTTATTTTCGACACCTTCAAAAAATTTAAAGAGTTGTAGAGCGCTAGTATGTACCCGAATTTCGAAAATGCTTTCGGATTAGAAAACCCGAGAAGTTTTGTTAAAATAGACAAAAAAAAATATACAAAGAAAAACGGGCGTGGCACCACCCACTTGTGATAAAATCAATTTTACAAATATTATAAATCATAAATCAAAAATCGTTAAACCTATCGTAACAAAATTCGGCAGAGAGGTTGCCTTTACTATAAGGAATGCTTTGAAGAAAAATTTAAGAAATCGGTTAAGGACCTTTTTGCTTCTTTTAAACGAAAATTAGTTCAGAATAGATCCATATGTATATGTATTATTGCGCAGCCTTGTAACACTATTAAGCACACAAAACAAACAACAACAGCATTTCAAGTGTACAGCTGGGTATGTAATGTTCGGTTTCACCCGAACTTAGACTTCCTTACTTGTTGATGCTATTATTGTACTCGCAAGCGTATATGTACATATTATTTTTGTATTTGTATCTACAAATGTATGTTTTATAATCATCTTTAGCGTTTCCTCGCCGTTGTGATTTTAGATTTTTCTATCTTTGTGTAAATGAAAATTGCATTTGTTTTCGTTGCTTTGAAAATCTTCGTCTTGTGGGTGGCCGGTGCTGGTTAAAAAGTAGCTATGCAATTTGGTATATCTATTCGACGATTAAGGAACGACCGTGCAGAAAATCTGGGCCTTTTTTGAATTTATTTCATTTGAATATTGAAGTAGCGAACAAACAGTTTCTGTTGAATACACAGAAACCTAGGCATCCCAACAGACATCTGATTGAAGAGGCCATACCTCCGAGGGGCTTAACGGGTCATCTCCGTAAGCATTAAGAGGAAATACCTGCAAAGACAGCCATATGAAGCAAAAACCACAAACAGATCCTCAGTGTTATTCGCCTACAGGCGTCGGACCTCTATGCCAGGAATTGCCCGGTAAATCCTGTACTCAAAGAACAATACCCAAAAGTAGCAGAAGAGGAACGCTCTCTCCCTAGGTAAGCGCGAGTCACTCTAGCTCAACTTCGATCTGGTTACTGTAACAGGTTGAACTCTTACCTATCCAGAATCAACCCCGACATACAAAATGCATGTCCCGCTTGCAATGTGTCCCCACATGAGACCAACCATCTCTTCAATTTTAATGTGGAACCAACGCCTATAACAACCCCCTCACTATGGTCCAGCCCTGTTGGAACTGCAAGTTTTCTTGAACTCCCGTTAGAGGATATTGAAGACAATTTGTGATCGGTCACGCCTATTGGATGGGCGAAGCACTGCTACAACAACAACAGGGCAATTCTTATGAACAATTCTATTTTGCACTTGCTTGTTTATACATAAGCAAGTTGTAAAAAAAATGTTGCACTCTATTTACTAATAACAAATAAATGATACTGTATCTACATATCTATGTATATAATGATACTGTATCTACATATCTATGTATGTATATTATTTGCTATATATATTTACATATTTAGAAAAGAGTGAATTGATATTTTTAAAACGAAGATCGAACAGGTTTTATGTTGCGGTAATCAGGTGGGATTTTAAATAAACGTAAGCAGTTACTTTAAGTGTTTGTACAGTAACATTAGGGTGCCTCATACAATAAGTTTTTTTGCCCGTAATTGAAATGTAGTGTTTTTCATTTATATAACTCTACCGATTTTTAAAAGCTTCTCAAAATTTTGTATCTTTTCGAAAACGCTATTGAGACGAGCTTGCATAGTTTTGGCTACAAAGTTTATTGAATCTTTTTTGTAAAATTTACGAAAATTAAGAAAAAAACAAAAAAAAATTGTTAAATGTTGTAAATAAATGTTGCTGCTCTTTTCGTGAAGATTTCCCTATTCAGCTGCAAGTTTGAAAAAATCTTTTTCAGCCAACCTTTGAATAACGCTTACTCCTAGAACTTTTTCACAAAACTCCCTTTACTCAGATTTGTTCAAAAATGCCTTTGTTATTTGATTGAAAACGCCCATTGTTGTTGTGTTATCGGCCTTCATGGTTAATATTTAAACAATAGTCAAGCTCTAGGCCAAATCAATCATATAGAATTTAAACCACAAAATGATTATGTGTAAACATATATTTGTCAATTTTTATTTACTAGGGTGCGCCCAGTGGTTGAAATTCAACCACAGGGAAGGAAAGGACAGGAAAGGAAAGGTAGGAAAAGGAAAGGAAAGGAAGGAAAATCAATGGAAGGGAAATGAAAATAAAAGAAATGAAAGAAAATAAAAATAGAGGAATGGAAAGGAGAGGTAAGGAATGGAAAGGAAAGGAAAGGAAAGGAAAGGAAAGGAAAAGAAGGGAAGGAAAGGAAAGGAAGGAATATGAATGGAAGAGAAATGAAAGTAAAAGAAAGGAAATAAAAAGAAAATTAAAAGAAAGGAAAATAGAGAAAAGGTAAGGAAAGGAAACGAAAAGAAAGGAAAGGAAGGTAAAGTAAAGGAAACGAAACGAAAGGTAATGAAAGCAAAGGAAAGGAAAGGAAATGAAAGGAAAGGAAAGCAAAGAAAAGAAAACAAAGGAACGGAAAATAAAAGAATAGAATGGGAAAGAAAGGAAAGCAAAGGAAAGAAAAAAAATAGACTTGATGCATGATCAGCTATGTATTTTTGTTCAATTTTTATTGTGTACAAAGCAACTCCTCGGCCATGCTCACGATTCAGCATAATACACAAAAGCAAGTACACACACACAGCGTGTCTATAGTATGAATAAATGCATGTGTAGTGGTGTGACTTTTATGTTAAATTTTTTATATTAAAATGATTTTTCATTTTTTTTTATTTATGTATAACAGTGCATGTCAAAATTTCCTATCAATACATATATAATTTGTATACCTTAGAATTATAGTTTAGCAGAAAACGGCTCCACATTTTTTCATCTTGTCTATTTATATATAAGATGTCGTTATTTTGACTTCATTCTGAAGTCATCTTCAGGACTGAAAACATTAATAATATTAAAAACAAAAAACGCCCATTCGTAAAATTGGTATTCGATACGAAGGGCGCATACTTTTATTTTTAATATGCAAGAAAGTTGCAAGAAATCAATGCGAATTTTTAGAATGTTATACTATTGGCCTTTTATTTTCTGAAAATAATGTTACCCTGTTGGTTCTTCTCAGCTCTGTTTTTGTTGTTGTAGCAGTGCTTCGCCCCATCCATTAGATGCGATCACTCACAAATTTTCATCAATATCCTTTAACGGGAGTCCGAGGAAATTCGCAGATGGGTGTTAGTTGCGTTGCTTCCACATTGTAACAGAAAAGATGGTTGGTGTGTACATTATATATGTCGGGTTTTATTCTGGATAGTTAAGAATTTGACCTGTTACACTGTCCCGATAGAAGTTGAGCTACAGTGACGAGCGTAGTTCTGGGAAAGTTGCTTGCCTCTATTTAACTTTAAGATCGGACTTCGCCGGGCAATTCCTGACATAGAGCTCCGAGACAGCTAACTCGTGAGATTGTGTTTTCCTTTCTCAAAATATTTTCAACTGAATAAGAAAAGGGATAGCACAACCTGCAAAAAGAGTATTTTTGCCTAGCGTAAGGCGACCGAGCTCAAAAGTTAAAATTTAAAAGGGCAGCATGAGGGTAAAATTTTTTCAGAAAAGAAAACACCATAACACCCACGCAGCTACATACTCCGAGAAATTCTAAACACTCTAATTTGACTTCTAGAACTTTCGAAATTTTTCTTACACGTTTTTAAGATGAGTTTGCAAAGTATCAGTTACACGGTTCATAATTTTTTTTTTTTCAAATCATTGAATATAACAAAATAAGAATAAAAGTCTTTGATGAAATTTTCCCAAAATTGACACTGCTTCTTTTGGTGTTCGCAACTGTATATTTGCGAGTATGAAAAAAAAAAAAAAGTTGTAAATATAAAAGCTAAGCTGCAAAATTTATTCGCAAATATTGTCAGTTATTGAATGAATAATTTTGAAAACTTTTTCGAAAAAATTAAAAAAAAATCGTTTGGTTTTTCAAAATCCTTTGGGGACATTTCGAAATTTTGATTAATAACTTTTAGAAACCATTTTCGAAAAAAGTTTTCCGAAAATTGTTTTAAATATTCACAAACATTTTCAAATATTTATTTATACCTATGTATATTACTAATAGAAAATGCTCAAAATGTGTTTTGAAATCGAAATCAAAACAAGACAGCCTATAAAATGTTTGTGATTGTAGCAGCATATGTAAGTGTGACAAGAAAAAATTTAAATTTAAGTACATTCGATTATTGCACACAAAAACGTTTAAACAGCAATATATCGGCACTCTGATGTTTGGGAATGTACCTAGCCTTTTGTAGCAATATAGGAGTATTACATATATGGATTTATATGCTTAAGAAAATTTCGGAGTATGCAGTTTCTAGTCGAGTTCATTTTAGTTTTTGTTTGTTCATTTATTATTTTCTTATAATAGTTAACAATTTACATAAATTATTACTATATACCCAACAAGCATTTGGGCTTGAGTACCATTAGAGCTCATGTTGATAACTAGGCATACTTCGAAAATCTCAAGAGTTGTTTCGAAACAGTTGCTCAACTCGAGAATCATAGCGTACTCAGCAAAAGGGGGAATTTCCCATAAAGCAAAATATGCTATTACTTAAGTTGAAAAAATTTCATTAACAACTTGTGGTTTTCTAACTGGACTAAAATGTAAAATTCCATACTACAGTATTTTCACGAAAATAAAATGAAATATATATAATTAAAAAAATAAATAAATGTGCGGCGCGATAACCTCCGAAGACATTTTAGGCCGAGCTTCTCTTCCAAAATGCGTCGTGCTCCTTTTAATTTTTCCGACAAATTGGTGGAACGGGACCTATTTGTTTTATTGCGACTCCGAACGGCATCTGCAAGGCAGATGAGTTTTCACTGAGAGTTTTCATGGCAGAAATAAACTCGGAGTGCTCGCCAAAACGCCACGGCGGCCGGCTATATAATTTATTTTTGATAAATTACGTTTCATTACTGCTATCAATCAGGTGTTTATTTCTGACAATAAATAGCTGTTGGATATGGTGGTACCTTGAACATTTTTTTTTAACTTCACCTCAACTCGATATCCAATGTAGGATATCAAGTGGAGAAATGTGTTGAATATTCATTTGAGAACTGTATATTTCTCAAAATCTCTCGAAATTAGGATAATAATTGGAAAATAGTAATGACGTTGGAGATCAACTCGAAAACTTTTAATTTTACAAAATTTCTCAAAGGTTGTATAGTGATTGGAGAATGAAGTTGGATATCAGTTCGAGAACTATTTTTAAGAATAATTAAATAATGATGTTGGATATTACTTCCTGAACTAGATATATATTTCGCTGGAGAATTTTTTCCGTATTTGTTGGGTAAACAAAATCCAGCTGTTACCTTATAGATAATAAAAAACGCAATGTTGCCGCACAAAAAGTATACTCCAAATTCGGCCTTAAACTATGACTGAAAAACTGCTCAGTAGTTTAACGAGAGCTTAAATTTGACTAGAGTTTAAGCAAACCTAGTTTAAGCTTAGCCTAACCAACAACGAAAATTTTTCCTGAACAAACGTGGACAAACGATGGGCAAACGAATGGCATTTGGTTTTTTTAATTACTCGTAAATGGAGGTGCCAACTTCGCACACGATTTTTGTTTTTTTGAAATAACTTTTCAACAAAAGGTGTACAAACGAAAATTTTTCCTGGACAAACATGGGCAAACGACGGACATAAGATTTAGCACAATAAAGCGAAACAAACAATATTTTTGTTATAACTTTTTAAAAAAAGGTGGACAAATGAAAATTTTTCCTGGACAAACATAGACAAACGATGGGCAAACGACGGACATACAATTTAACACAATAAAGCGAAACAAAAAATTGTTTGGGTTTTTTCGAAAAAAAAAATATTTTTGGTATAACTTTTTAACAAAAGGTGTACAAACGAAAATTTTTCCTGGACAAACGTGGACAAACGATGGACAAACGAATGGCATTTGGTTTTTTAATTACTCGTAAATGGAGGTGCCAACTTCACACACGATTTTTGTTTTTTTGAAATAACTTTTTAACAAAAGGTGGACAAACGAGAATTTCTCCTGGACAAACATGGACAAACGATGGGCAAACGACGGACATACGATTTAGCACAATAAAGCGAAACAAACATTTTTTTGGGTTTTTTCGAAAAAAAAAATATTTTTGTTATAACTTTTTAACAAAAGGTGGACAAACGAAAATTTTTCCTGGACAAACGATGGACAAACGAATGGCATTTGGTTTTTTTAATTACTCGTAAATGGAGGTGCCAACTTCACACATAATTTTTGTTTTTTTGAAATAACTTTTTAAAAAAAGGTGGACAAACGAAAACTTTTCCTGGACAAACGACGGACATACGATTTAGCACAATAAAACGAAACAAAAAATTTTTTGGGTTTTTTCGAAAAAAAAAAAATGTTTTTGTTATAACTTTTTAACAAAAGGTGGACAAAAGAAAATTTTTCCTGGACAAACGATGGACAAACGAATGGCATTTGTTTTTTTTAAATACTCGCAAATGGAGGTGCCAACTTCACACAAGATTTTTTTTTGAAATAACTTTTTAACAAAAGGTGGACAAACGAAAATTTTTCCTGGACAATCATGGACAAACGGTGGACAAACGAAAGATATATGGTTGTTTTAATTATTCGCCCAAGTAGGTGCCAACTTCACAGATCTATTTTGCTACTATTATTTTATTTGCCAGTGTACATATGCACATATGTATATTGAAAATTTGTTACTCTACGTAAGTTTTACCGTTCTCCCTTGGATATCATTTTCAAAACACAGCGTAATCTTAACAGATAGAACGAAATAAGGCGGTACCTATTTTCATACATACACACACGTATGTAGTAGGCCTGTGAATTGCATCGGGATTTTTCAACTATCCGGATAAACCGGATATTCGAATAACCGGATAGCTAAGCAAAAAATCCGGCTATCCGCATATCCGGATTCATAAATGGGAAATCCGGATATCCGCTGTTCGGCTATCCGGATACGTAAACGGAAAACCATTTTGTTTATATTGTGAAAAAACGTTGCTAATTGATTTAAATGCCCCACGAATTTATTGTTACTAATGTTAAATAAACATATATGGTACATCAATTTGTTGCTTTCACGGGATATCCAAAAATACGGTTATTAACCCGATCTTCATAAATCCGGATATCCGGATAGTTTCACAAACGAATATTAACCGGATATCCATGCCGTCCGGATTTTATCCGTGTCAACGGATATCCGTATGGATATTCGAATATGCGGATAGTCTCAGCCCTAGTATGTACATACAAATAACACACTATGCATATGCTTCAGGTAATAATGGTCGTTGGTACTGAGATCAAGAGCAACCAAACCAAACTTAATAACTTCGCAATTCCCACAACTCAAGTGGTTTTCACTTATCTATCTATTTCACTTCTACTGTCCTTTGTTAACATTTAAGACTCAGGTGCAGTGTACAAACGGTGGGATCACTGTATATGCGCTTTAATATTTTAAAATACTAGAGTATTTACATAAGACCGTTTTGAAAAAAACTAAATTTGTATATTTGGTCGAAAGCATCTTTACTCGCGATGTATAGCTCTGCCCATGATGCCAAAGAAACTGTTTAGCTTTGTATTGATATAATTATAGACCAAAATTTTCGCTGGCTAGGTCATGTTATGTGATTAGATACAAAATTCTGGCTCAGAAAGTATTCCTATCCATACATGTATCAGGTAGTAAAGGTAATGGGGACCTTCACGGAGTTTATAAAAAGAGTTTTTGTTGTAACAGTACTTCGCTCTGCTTAGTCGGTATATCCATTAGTTGAATGGGTACATAGAACTGCCTGTTAGACAAAAGTTTCAATATACATACTTAAAGTTTTGACGATAAATAAAATAAATGTAAGGCACGACAACCTCCGAAGAGATTTTAGACCGAGCTTCTCTACAAATTGGCGGGATGGGACCTACTCGTTTTATGCCGACTGCGAACGGCATCTTTCACTGCGAGCTTTTCATGGCAGAAATACGCTCGGAGTGCTTGCCAACTACTTCCGAGAGGCGACACCGCTTAGAAAAATGTTCTTCTAATTGAAAAAATCTTGTTTCTAAAATTTTTATGTTGCTTTACTCTGGGCGTGAACCCAGGATCTTCGGTGTGGTAGGCGGAGCACGTTACCACCAGGGATTACTGTCTATCCGTGTGAAAAATTTTAACCAAATCTTTGGCGTGAGTAATTCAGAACACTATTCTTTCTCTCTATCTATCCCTTTTACCTCTTATTCTCCCTTTCGTACTCCTTCCTGCGTTTTTTACTTACCTCTCCATCTCTATATCGTTCTTCCTCTCTTCTTCCTATTCTCTCGCTCCATGTTTATAATCTCCTTCTTATCCCCTTCTTGTTCCACACCTCATCCTTTGCCTTCCTCTAACTATCCCTTTTGCACACCCACTTCTACTACAGATCGGCCGGTAAAAATTTACCAAGATTGTTGCAACTGGGCAATTTCTCGAACAGCTACGTGTAGGGAGCATAAAACTGCCAGTTTTGTTTTTTTAGATTGTCCTAATTATCATGCCAGAGTTTACCTAGAGACATTCGTTTATTACCGGTATATGACGTCAGCCACCTGTACTAGTCTTAAATAAATATATGGATACGTTTCAGCGTCCAAATACAGCAGCGAACAGAAAAATAGCAGTTGATTTTTTTTTTCAAATTTCGTCACTTAAACTCAAATTATTTTATATTTTTGATATTGTAAGAAAAAAATTCTATGGTTTTTGTAACTAAAACAATGTAAACCAATTACAAAAACCTTTTCAAAAAAATTCGAAAATTTGAGAAAAATGTACATTAAAATGGAATGAAGCAAAAGACTCAAAAAAATTCAGAGAACTCTTAATAAAAATTAGTTTTTTCGAAAACGTTTTTTAGATTGGTTTGCATAGTTTCAGTTACAGAATTATAATAAGATTTTGCTAAAAATATCGAAAATAAAAAGCGTTTAATTTACGAAATTTGATTTAAAAAAATCCACTGCTTTTTACTGGTTTCCGCTGTATGTACATATGTATGTATTTATTTATAAATTATAAAGTTACGTTTATTTGACTCGTTGCTGTTTTTTCGTGCATTTTTTGTTGCTAAAACGCTTTCATCGCGTGCCTAACGTCACATACATGTCTATTTAATATTCGTTCTTTTATTTACCAATATATATAGAGATAGGCGACCGACGTGGTGTGATGATAGCGTGCTCCGCCTACCACACCGAAGCTCCTGGGTTCACCCCCGCGCAAAGTAACATCAAAATTTTAGAGACAAATTTTTTCAATCAGAAGAAAGTTTTCGCAGTGGGGTCGCCCCTCGGCAGTGTTTGGTGTATTTCTGCCATGAAAAGTTCTCAGTCAAAGCTCAACTGCCTTGCAGATGCCGTTCGGAGTAGGCATAAAACAAGTAGGCCCCGTCCCGCCAACTTACAGGAAAAGTTAAAAGGAGAACGACGCAAATTGGAAGGGAAGCTCGGTTTAAAATCTCTTCGGAGGCTATGGCACCTTACATTTATAAATAAAAAATGTACATGCTTAGTATGTACATATATATTGCATGAATCAGTGTCATTTAAGCACACATTTTTATTTTTGCCATTTTCTATTACTTTTCCCACTTCCCCAATCGCAAGGGAGGCTAGGCACTCCCAGACCACCTTCGATCTGTAGTTGAGCTCAAGGCCTTGATAGCCACTTGGCTATCAGAGTAGATGTTAAATTCCCTAACTGTAGTAGCACTAGATAGCATTCCATCCACCGCATCCTTAATCGCAGCAACTTCCGCTTGGAATACACTGCTGTGATCAGCCAACTACAATTTGCGGCTTACATTTAGCTCTTGACAAAAGCCGCGGCGCCTTTCACGCAATATCTACTGGGTACATGTTCAGCATGACGTTCAGTGCCACGGTAGGTGTTGTTCTGAGAGCGCCACTGATACCGATCAGCGCCGTCCGTTGCACTGACACTAACATTTTGGAGGTGCCCGCCGTGCCCAGTGCTTTCCACCAGATCAGCACCCCATAGAGTACAATCGGTTTGACCACCATCTCATAAAGCCAGTGCACTACTCCTGGCGAGAGTCCCCATCTCTTCCCGATAGCCCCGCATTAATACCGCATTTACTTACCTTTTGTTAAAATATGTAAAAACTTACACAATAATGACTTTTAAAAGCAGTTAGTACCTATACGGAATTGAATTTATTTATTTTTGGCATTCCTTTTGTGCTTTTCGCATTTTTTAGGTTACGTTAAGCTGTGCTGCCATTGTCATAAATGTCATTTATTTCGAGTCGTTAAAACTAAGTTAGTGAATAGTGCAATCGATAAGGCAAGCGACAAAATCGTTAATTAAAATCTCGACAAATCGCATCGTCATAAGTTAGTGAATTCCACTACAGGGCCGACAAATTGTAGTTATGTACCATGGCTTATAAGTATTCGATTTTATCGCTACAAGAAGAGGAAGAAGTAACCCATTTTACGCTATTTAGACCGTTTGTTCGTGCGAACTTAAACTTTTTAAGAGGTTTTAAGCTTTAAATGTATGACAACATTTATTTGAAGCATTTTTAATTTTCATAATTTATTTAATAAGTTGGGAAAAATTTAAACAACGTGACATCAGTAGTGGAATTCACTAACTTATAACGATGCGATTTGTCGAGATTTTAATTAACGATTTTGTCGCTTTATCGATTGTACTATTCACTAACTTAGTTTTAACGACTCGAAATAAATGACATTTAAATTTCGTTTTAATAGTAGAAAGGTGGCAGCACAGCTTAACGTAACCTAAAAAATGCGAGAAGCACAAAGGGAATGCCAAAAATAAATAAATTCAATTCCGTATAGGTACTAACTGCTTTTAAAAGTCATTATTATGCAAGTTTTTACATATTTTAACAAAAGGTAAGTAAATGCGGTATTAATTTCTTTTTTTCTCTGTTGATATCGTAGTTATTGTTGCACCCCTTAATTGACCATCAAGTTGAGAAATAATATCGTGAGCCAAGTCTGGGGTTAGTCGATACAGCTTTCGAAACTCCGCTGCATTCAAGTGGAATGGGTCATCTACTTCTCTAAGAAGGTGTCTGTGCACTGGCGATGGACTTAATAATTCTTCATCTTGTGATAAAACGTACGCCAAGTACTCAAATGCCATTAGATTTATAAATAAAGCAACTTTTCGTGTTTGAAAGTATTTAATTAAAGTTCCGATTTTCTTTTTTAACTAAAACTGTCAGCAATGTTAAATTCGTGATTTTTAACGCAGCCAATTTACTTGCCGTTTATTTAACAACACAGCTGATCGTCGATAAACGAATATCGATACAAAATAGTTACTGAATAACGAAATCATTATAGTTATCGATTCGCAAATAAAGCGATTGCAAATGTCGTTAGAAAAGTTAGTGAATTCCACTACAGGACGGACAAGGCGACAGCCGTTTCGAGTACACCTTGTAAATCTCTTCAAAGCCTTTTCTTACCAATGCATAACTTTACCATATGATTCGATACGAAGTATGGACTATGAATAAAGAAAATATGCAAAGAAGGCGATTGGGATAAGGTTTACAACAACTAAGGCATGACGTGGCGGAATGCGTTTGTAACACTTCAACAATCGTAGGAGTGCGGGTTCAAATCCCACTCCCGGGAGAAACGGCTTTGAAGAGATTTACAAGGTATAATCCAAACAGCTGTCGCCTTGTCCGTCGTGATGTCACGTTTTTTAAATTTTTCCCAAATCTATACTATAATAAATCTCTAGAAAATCGTGGCTGTACATCCAAGATTTCTAAAAAAAATGAGTGTACTTGACGTTTGGAATGTCGTAGAATCCATCGGCACCAATTTTTTCTGTTTGTCTGTTTGTCTGTATGATATCGATAATCTCGGAAACTAACGAATGGATTTTTATGAGACTTTCACAGATGGATAGCCTGTAATCCAGAAGGGAATCTAGAACTTATTTCATTAAAATCGCGTGAGAAACAAAAAAGATATAGTTGTTTAAGCTATAATTAAGCTACTTTTAAGGATTTTTTTTTTTTTGAAAAACGAAGGAAATCTACATATCTTCTATCTATCTATACTATAATAAATCTCTAGAAAATCGTGTCTGTACATCCAAGATTTCTAAGAAAAAATGAGTGTACTTGACGTTTGGAATGTCGTAGAATCCATCGGCACCACTTTTTTCTGTTTGTCGGTTTGTCTGTATGATATCAATAATCTCGGAAACTAACGAATGGCTTTTTATGAGACTTTCACAGATGGATAGCCTGTAATCCAGAAGGGAATCTAGAACTTATTTCATTAAAATCGCGTGAGAAACAAAAAAGATATAGTTGTTTAAGCTACTTTTAAGGATTTTTTTTTTGAAAAACGAAGGAAAATGCACTTAGTTTCCAAACAAATATCAAAGAATGCCTTTGCAAAGTTTTTTTTCAATTTCATATAAATTAAAAATCAAATTCATGAATAGATACAGTGGCGTACCAAAAGAAAATTATTTCACGCTGCCATATTACGATAATCGGTTAAAATGAGGTTACCTAAAACCTCTAAATATGCGTACAATATGGGCATCAAACAATAGAGGAAGATCACAGGTTTCATTTGAATTTTGTGATATTTCGATAAATTAATCGATAACTGAGTTATCGGTCAAAATGTAATTGCTCCAAAATCTATAAATTTACCTACAATCTATCTATCTATCTATCTTCTATCTATCTATACTATAATAAATCTCTAGAAAATCGTGTATGTACATCCAAGATTTCTAAAAAAAATGAGTGTACTTGACGTTTGGAATGTCGTAGAATCCATCGGCACCACTTTTTTCTGTTTGTCTGTTTGTCTGTATGATATCGATAATCTCGGAAACTAACGAATGGATTTTTATGAGACTTTCACAGATGGAAAGCCTGTAATCCAGAAGGAAATCTAGAACTTATTTCATTAAAATCGCGTGAGAAACAAAAAAGATATAGTTGTTTAAGCTATAATTAAGCTACTTTTAAAGATTTTTTTTTTTGAAAAACGAAGGAAAATGCACTTAGTTTCCAAATAAATATCAAAGAATGCCTTTGCAAAGTTTTTTTTCAATTTCATATAAATTAAAAATCAAATTCATGAATAGATACAGTGGCGTACCAAAAAAAATTATTTTACGCTGCCATATTACGATAATCGGTTAAAATGAGGTTACCTAAAACCTATAAATATGCGTACAATATGGGCATCAAACAATAGAGGAAGATCACAGGTTTCATTTGAATTTTGTGATATTTCGATAAATTAATCGATAACTGAGTTATCGGTCAAAATGTATTTGCTCCAAAATATGAAATACTTTTAGCTAAGATTTTAAACCTTTTACACGCGTTAATCAGGGACTCAAACCTTTTGGTGCAATTCGGTTTATCTATTCGCTGACAGGTGGCGCAAAGTTTTCGTGTGTACTGCGATGCTTTGGTAGGTGTGCGATTGGTTGTCGTACACATACACTAAATAAAATTAAAAAACAAAAATAAGCGCCACTTTAATATAAATTAAATGTCTTTATCTAACGGATAAGTTTTAAAGTTTTCATGAGAAGATGGCTTTAAAACTTCGAGTCCTTTTTTAAATGGTGTAGCAATGAACAAGTGAATATCGAAGTATTTCCAAGTAACAAAGTGTAAATAAGAAATTAAGAACTACATATAAAAGTTGTCTTCTTTACCTATTTGTAATATTCGCTACACATTTTTAGCTCATCAATAGCGCACATAAAAATGTATGTATGTATGCGTGCGTCTATTTTTATGCCACTAGCAGTGGCACCTAATTTTCTCGCATTCGCTGTGCCATTTTCCTGCCAACTACAGTCTTGAACACAAAACAATGTACCTCCTGAGATAAATTTTGTATTTAAGTGTGCGCTTTTTAACGTTAAAGCAGCAAAAACAATAAAAAGAAGTTGTTGGGAAGTGGGAAAAGTAATAGAAAATGGCAAAAATAAAAATGTGTGCTTAAATGACACTGATTCATGCAATATATATGTACATGCTTAGTATGTACATATATATTGCATGAATCAGTGTCATTTAAGCACACATTTTTATTTTTGCCATTTTCTATTACTTTTCCCACTTCCCAACAACTTCTTTTTATTGTTTTTGCTGCTTTAACGTTAAAAAGCGCACACTTAAATACAAAATTTATCTCAGGAGGTACATTGTTTTGTGTTCAAGACTGTAGTTGGCAGGAAAATGGCACAGCGAATGCGAGAAAATTAGGTGCCACTGCTAGTGGCATAAAAATAGACGCACGCATACATACATACATTTTTATGTGCGCTATTGATGAGCTAAAAATGTGTAGCGAATATTACAAATAGGTAAAGAAGACAACTTTTATATGTAGTTCTTAATTTCTTATTTACACTTTGTTACTTGGAAATACTTCGATATTCACTTGTTCATTGCTACACCATTTAAAAAAGGACTCGAAGTTTTAAAGCCATCTTCTCATGAAAACTTTAAAACTTATCCGTTAGATAAAGACATTTAATTTATATTAAAGTGGCGCTTATTTTTGTTTTTTAATTTTATTTAGTGTATGTGTACGACAACCAATCGCACACCTACCAAAGCATCGCAGTACACACGAAAACTTTGCGCCACCTGTCAGCGAATAGATAAACCGAATTGCACCAAAAGGTTTGAGTCCCTGATTAACGCGTGTAAAAGGTTTAAAATCTTAGCTAAAAGTATTTCATATTTTGGAGCAAATACATTTTGACCGATAACTCAGTTATCGATTAATTTATCGAAATATCACAAAATTCAAATGAAACCTGTGATCTTCCTCTATTGTTTGATGCCCATATTGTACGCATATTTATAGGTTTTAGGTAACCTCATTTTAACCGATTATCGTAATATGGCAGCGTAAAATAATTTTTTTTGGTACGCCACTGTATCTATTCATGAATTTGATTTTTAATTTATATGAAATTGAAAAAAAACTTTGCAAAGGCATTCTTTGATATTTATTTGGAAACTAAGTGCATTTTCCTTCGTTTTTCAAAAAAAAAAAATCTTTAAAAGTAGCTTAATTATAGCTTAAACAACTATATCTTTTTTGTTTCTCACGCGATTTTAATGAAATAAGTTCTAGATTTCCTTCTGGATTACAGGCTTTCCATCTGTGAAAGTCTCATAAAAATCCATTCGTTAGTTTCCGAGATTATCGATATCATACAGACAAACAGACAAACAGAAAAAAGTGGTGCCGATGGATTCTACGACATTCCAAACGTCAAGTACACTCATTTTTTTTAGAAATCTTGGATGTACATACACGATTTTCTAGAGATTTATTATAGTATAGATAGATAGAAGATAGATAGATAGATAGATTGTAGGTAAATTTATAGATTTTGGAGCAATTACATTTTGACCGATAACTCAGTTATCGATTAATTTATCGAAATATCACAAAATTCAAATGAAACCTGTGATCTTCCTCTATTGTTTGATGCCCATATTGTACGCATATTTAGAGGTTTTAGGTAACCTCATTTTAACCGATTATCGTAATATGGCAGCGTGAAATAATTTTCTTTTGGTACGCCACTGTATCTATTCATGAATTTGATTTTTAATTTATATGAAATTGAAAAAAAACTTTGCAAAGGCATTCTTTGATATTTGTTTGGAAACTAAGTGCATTTTCCTTCGTTTTTCAAAAAAAAAATCCTTAAAAGTAGCTTAAACAACTATATCTTTTTTGTTTCTCACGCGATTTTAATGAAATAAGTTCTAGATTCCCTTCTGGATTACAGGCTATCCATCTGTGAAAGTCTCATAAAAAGCCATTCGTTAGTTTCCGAGATTATTGATATCATACAGACAAACCGACAAACAGAAAAAAGTGGTGCCGATGGATTCTACGACATTCCAAACGTCAAGTACACTCATTTTTTCTTAGAAATCTTGGATGTACAGACACGATTTTCTAGAGATTTATTATAGTATAGATAGATAGAAGATATGTAGATTTCCTTCGTTTTTCAAAAAAAAAAAAATCCTTAAAAGTAGCTTAATTATAGCTTAAACAACTATATCTTTTTTGTTTCTCACGCGATTTTAATGAAATAAGTTCTAGATTCCCTTCTGGATTACAGGCTATCCATCTGTGAAAGTCTCATAAAAATCCATTCGTTAGTTTCCGAGATTATCGATATCATACAGACAAACAGACAAACAGAAAAAATTGGTGCCGATGGATTCTACGACATTCCAAACGTCAAGTACACTCATTTTTTTTAGAAATCTTGGATGTACAGCCACGATTTTCTAGAGATTTATTATAGTATAGATTTGGGAAAAATTTAAAAAACGTGACATCACGACGGACAAGGCGACAGCTGTTTGGATTATACCTTGTAAATCTCTTCAAAGCCGTTTCTCCCGGGAGTGGGATTTGAACCCGCACTCCTACGATTGTTGAAGTGTTACAAACGCATTCCGCCACGTCATGCCTTAGTTGTTGTAAACCTTATCCCAATCGCCTTCTTTGCATATTTTCTTTATTCATAGTCCATACTTCGTATCGAATCATATGGTAAAGTTATGCATTGGTAAGAAAAGGCTTTGAAGAGATTTACAAGGTGTACTCGAAACGGCTGTCGCCTTGTCCGTCCTGTAGTGGAATTCACTAACTTTTCTAACGACATTTGCAATCGCTTTATTTGCGAATCGATAACTATAATGATTTCGTTATTCAGTAACTATTTTGTATCGATATTCGTTTATCGACGATCAGCTGTGTTGTTAAATAAACGGCAAGTAAATTGGCTGCGTTAAAAATCACGAATTTAACATTGCTGACAGTTTTAGTTAAAAAAGAAAATCGGAACTTTAATTAAATACTTTCAAACACGAAAAGTTGCTTTATTTATAAATCTAATGGCATTTGAGTACTTGGCGTACGTTTTATCACAAGATGAAGAATTATTAAGTCCATCGCCAGTGCACAGACACCTTCTTAGAGAAGTAGATGACCCATTCCACTTGAATGCAGCGGAGTTTCGAAAGCTGTATCGACTAACCCCAGACTTGGCTCACGATATTATTTCTCAACTTGATGGTCAATTAAGGGGTGCAACAATAACTACGATATCAACAGAGAAAAAAAGAAATTAATACCGCATTTACTTACCTTTTGTTAAAATATGTAAAAACTTGCATAATAATGACTTTTAAAAGCAGTTAGTACCTATACGGAATTGAATTTATTTATTTTTGGCATTCCCTTTGTGCTTCTCGCATTTTTTAGGTTACGTTAAGCTGTGCTGCCACCTTTCTACTATTAAAACGAAATTTAAATGTCATTTATTTCGAGTCGTTAAAACTAAGTTAGTGAATAGTACAATCGATAAAGCGACAAAATCGTTAATTAAAATCTCGACAAATCGCATCGTTATAAGTTAGTGAATTCCACTACTGATGTCACGTTGTTTAAATTTTTCCCAACTTATTAAATAAATTATGAAAATTAAAAATGCTTCAAATAAATGTTGTCATACATTTAAAGCTTAAAACCTCTTAAAAAGTTTAAGTTCGCACGAACAAACGGTCTAAATAGCGTAAAATGGGTTACTTCTTCCTCTTCTTGTAGCGATAAAATCGAATACTTATAAGCCATGGTACATAACTACAATTTGTCGGCCCTGTAGTGGAATTCACTAACTTATGACGATGCGATTTGTCGAGATTTTAATTAACGATTTTGTCGCTTGCCTTATCGATTGCACTATTCACTAACTTAGTTTTAACGACTCGAAATAAATGACATTTATGACAATGGCAGCACAGCTTAACGTAACCTAAAAAATGCGAAAAGCACAAAAGGAATGCCAAAAATAAATAAATTCAATTCCGTATAGGTACTAACTGCTTTTAAAAGTCATTATTGTGTAAGTTTTTACATATTTTAACAAAAGGTAAGTAAATGCGGTATTAATGCGGGGCTATCGGGAAGAGATGGGGACTCTCGCCAGGAGTAGTGCACTGGCTTTATGAGATGGTGGTCAAACCGATTGTACTCTATGGGGTGCTGATCTGGTGGAAAGCACTGGGCACGGCGGGCACCTCCAAAATGTTAGTGTCAGTGCAACGGACGGCGCTGATCGGTATCAGTGGCGCTCTCAGAACAACACCTACCGTGGCACTGAACGTCATGCTGAACATGTACCCAGTAGATATTGCGTGAAAGGCGCCGCGGCTTTTGTCAAGAGCTAAATGTAAGCCGCAAATTGTAGTTGGCTGATCACAGCAGTGTATTCCAAGCGGAAGTTGCTGCGATTAAGGATGCGGTGGATGGAATGCTATCTAGTGCTACTACAGTTAGGGAATTTAACATCTACTCTGATAGCCAAGTGGCTATCAAGGCCTTGAGCTCAACTACAGATCGAAGGTGGTCTGGGAGTGCCTAGCCTCCCTTGCGATTGCATCGAATTATTTTACAATTCAGATTATCTGGTTTCCGGGCCATAGTGATATCCCGGGTAACTGTCAAGCGGATCTCTTAGCCCGCATCGGTACAACTGAACCAGATGAAGATGGCTGTAGGGATTTCGGGACTCCGCAGGCCACCTGTGGATTGCTCCTCCATAGCTGGGCCTCGAGTCAGCTCAGAAAACGTTGGGCGCACACCACGTCTTACAGGGTAGCAAGATCTTTCTGGTAGAAAGTGGATGGCGGAGGTCTGCTGAAATAGTTGGGTTCACTAAGGCTCACCTATCAATGGTCATTGGGGTTTTGACAGGGCACTGTCCCATGGGTATCCATGCGGTACGTCTCAATATACTGGAAACTCCATCCTGCTGCAGCTGTATGGAGGATGATGAGATGGAATCACCAAATCACTTTATGCTTGATTGCCCAGCTTTTGCCAGAACTAGGCGAACGTATTTGGGTCGCGACTCACTTGGATCTCCCGAGGATTTATTAGTATCATTCGGAGCTTTATCGTTGCTAACATATCGATTCGTAAATAAAGCGATGGCAAATGGGGTTAAAAAAGTTAGTGAATTCCACTACTGGTCTACTTCTCTCAAAAAATTGTTCCAAGTATCAACATATTGATACATCCCAAGTTTCAAACAAATTGTTCAATAAATAAGATTTTTTTACATAAGTGGGTCCTGGTTCACTTCCCGGAAAAATTTTCTTAAATATTAAATAAAAACAATATTTTGGAATAGGTTGCTTAATGGTCCAGTATCTAGGTCTCGTGATAGGAATATGTCCATAACATTCATTGGGTAAAATATGTAGCTATTAAAATTGTACGTTATTTCATGTTGTCCATTCACAGTTAAAGGCGGACAACTTGCAGAGATACACATTTTTTATATCGGCGGCTGAGTCGAATATCACCCTATCTCGGCAGCCAGTTGGAAAACGTTCCATCCAAGAATTTGTTTAATAAACGCCACAGCTAATGCTAAAATGTACTGATAAGACGTGTTTGAATCAAGATCTGAAATAGGGTATTATTCAAAAGACTTGAGATATAGCGTTTTCAATACGTGAGCCGTTCAGAAGCAGATGTTTGAAGTGCCTCGTATGTCGAGAGGGAACACAAAAGTTGACTTCGTTCAGAAGGAATGGGCTTGAAATCGTTCCATTTAGTGGTTTTGCCATAAATATTACACCAAGCATTTCTCTTCGACTAGCAAGAGATTTATAAGAAGACTAGCTGACCCGACAGACGTTGTTCTGTCATTGTACTCTTTTGTAGTTCTTTAAAAATTTTTCATACCTTCCGAGCATGGAACTGATAACTTTACTTTTCCAGTACCTTGCACGCCTGTTGTGGTTTACAGCCGTTAAGTTGAACTTACTGTAATTTGAATGAAATACTTTTTAATTGAAACAAAAAATTATTGACATCGGTGTAGTCGTTTTTCAGTTTTGAACGACCTAACGCACACAAATTCATTTTTATATATATAGATTACAAAAGTCTTGTGGAATTCTCAAAGGTTGGCATCGGAAAAATTTAAATTTATGTTGCGTATACGAAAGGGTTATATAAAAGAAATTTATTTAGGGCGCCATCTGACAAAATTGTTTCCATCCACTCTGATTCATATACTGGTGCGTAAAACAACCAAAGCTGCATGAATAATAACAACCAAACTCGTACTATTAGCTAAAATATTGATAAATTGAAGATTTTCCAATTTTTTTTTGCTGTAAATGAACAGTCAGTCCGATCGAAATAAAAGAATGAAAAAATTTTTGAAATCGGTCAAACCGTTTTTGAGTAATAGCTAAAATATTTTTTTATTGAAGTTTTTTAAATAAATTCTTTTGTCGTAAATGATCCCTGAATCAGATCGAAAATAATAGAAAAAAAATTATTGAAATCGATGTAGCCGTTTTTCAGTTTTGAACGACCTAACGCACACAAATTCATTTTTATATATATAGATTCATAATATAAATTATTATAATATAAAATCACACAGCAACGCAAGACAAACACTTCACCTGTATATAAATTAAAGTTTCTGAGCATATACAAAATTTGTATGCATGCAAATGCACGAAGAGATGTAAACACTGCTGTTTTGTTGGAAATAAAGAGCCAGAGATATAATGGCAGACATGAGCAGAGCCTTGATTTTTATTACTGACACACAAAGTATTTACAAAGCAGATCACGTGGTAAGGTATTCAGGTTAAAGGAAGTTGGTTTATTTTTAGGGTGTTGTTGGTTGTAACATCTTTGTGTATTATTTGATTGGATTTATATAACATAATAATTAAAGTAAAATTAAACTAAATTGAATAAAAATAAAACAAAGTAAAAAAAACAATAAGATGAAATAAAATAAGGTTAATTTAGGTTGAATTGACCGGCCCATGAGGACCTCACATAGAATGAATGAGTCCGTAATGTTATTAGAAGATTGTTTAACAACCAAACTGAAAAACCCTATCAAAAGCCAGGACCTACATATGCTATGAAATAACTTCGCCCTCTTGGCAAATACTAGAAGCTTTCTAGGACCTATGCCACTACTAATAGCTGTAGTCTTAGCCTGGCAAGCACGTTTCCGTCTCCAATCCGCATTTCGTACATCTGCTGTCACTGACCAAGCCTAGTCTAAAGGCATGAGACGCCAGAAGGCAGTGCCCAGTCAGAGTACCCTTCATGAGTATACAGTTCTCTCTATTTAATGATAGAGGTAATTTTGTAAGCCCAAGGTTGTAAGACCTGGCACTTTGCATACCCGCGCTTGCATCCACGCCTTTCCCGCTAGGTCGATTATGTGCACCTCTCGCCTTCTCTTGATCTCGCCTAATCTAATTGGGACGTCTACGGAGCAAGTTTCGAGGGATGCGCCCTTTTTAACTAGTTCATTCTCATCTATTCCCATATGCCCTGGGACCCAATATAGATGTATGCTTTTCCCTGTCCCGATTCTTTCCAGGAATTAATTATACTTCAACACACTTTTAGATGCTGTGTTATGCTAGATTATTGCCTTAATTGCTTAGCTGTCATATGAAATAAAACAAAATTAAATTAAATTAAATGAAATAGGATAAAACAAAAAATAAAATGAAATAAAATAAAATAAAGTAAAATAAAATAGCATGAAGTTAAACAATATAAATTTTAACTTAATTAAATAATCCGTATGCTATCGAAAAGTTTGACACTTTGGACTTTTTAAGTCTATGTGAGGTCCTTACGGACCGCCCAGTTCAAATTATCGATAAGCCTTCAATATGTTATCGACTTGTTAACGGCTTGCTATCAATATCTTATCGGGGTCTTTAGAAAAGTTGTCGATTTGTTTTCAAAAATGTATCAATTATTTTACGAAAAGTTATTGATATGTTATCAAAACGATGTCAGTTTATAAGAAGTCGATAGCAAGCTGATAAAACATCGAAAATTCAACGATAGTAATTCGCTATAAATAAAAAACTGGTAATAATACAATAAAATGTCGGTATCGATTGTAACCGATAAGAAACCGAAAGCTCTTCTCAAAAAGATCGAAACTATTTGTTTCTGGTAAAGTTATCTTTTTTGTAGTTTAACTTCAACTTGGGCGAGCTCTTGTTAACAACATTAGTTTCCTAGATGTACACCTGTATGTTCACAAATCGAACTTCAAGAGTACTTGAAACTCACGCATTTTTTCATTCTTAAATGATTTTTCAAAAATTTGAAGCAAGTGGCAACGCAATGGAGCTTGTTTGGGCGGCAACACCTGGACACGCGAACTAATGCCCGGCTTTTCAGTACGAGTTTAAACTCCAGTTAAGGTTGGCTAGTGTAACCTTGCCACTTCGGCCGCTTAAGCTGGGATCAGCAGCAAAATTGTATGTTATCAAACGAAAGGGCACGGTTAAACTCTAGTTAACTTTATTTAAAGTTTAAACTCACACTGCAAAACGAGGCATAAGAATGAAGCGCATCAACCGTAAAAAATTGTTCATGCTGTTTTCGCTAGATAAATGGTCGTGCAATACCCGTGTTTTTTTTACTTGCATATACATTTGCGTTTACGACTAAAAAACCCCACATCGGCAACTACACGTATTAATACTGTATGGTGAAATAGTGGATACACAAACCTTTTCGGTCATAGTGTTTAACGCATGCCAGAGTCGAAAGTGGATAATAGTGAAGACAGACACTTTCCAGAACTTATTTTATGCGCAACAGTTTCATAAGGGCAGATAAAGTTATGCATTTAGCAGTACACATAAAGTTTATTTGCATATGTTTGTATATGCGCGCAAAAACATATATATAATTATTGTTAGGTGGCAACTTAATAATTCTTGTGTTATACCACGAAAATTACCTCTCATTTGATAGCCGAATTGGCATGTCTAATTATTATTATTATTTTTTTGTTTTATTTTATATGGGTAGCATCCTTTTGAGAAATTCTAATAAGGGCCGTACCCATTTATTTCAGAAAGAAGAATGCCACTACTAAATATTGCCACTTGGTACATTATTTACGCTTTTCCGCCTGAACCTACGCCTATATTCCTCCATATCCATTGTTCGATAACAACATTAATTTTGCATGATTTCACCAGCTTTTTAATTATAAATCAAAAGTTTTAATAGATTTTCTTTATCTCCTTTCAGGTATGCAACTGCGAAATTCAGTTTCTTATATTATTCACTTATTTTGGCTAGAATTTGATAAAACAACGTAAGTAATAAAAAGTAAATATCAAATTAAGAGGAAGAATTTTAAACTGCTGACTTAGTTCAGGAAAACTTTAACAACTTGATGCTAGTGATATGAATTGAACGTAAGCGAAATTAGATTCTAATATTTCAGAAAATTAAACTTGCAACTTATGGGTTTTCTGGCTATATTTTTGAGACAGGGGCCTGGAGTTCCTGTTAATAGTTTACTATTAAATTATTTTTGATGCGGCTTTGTGATTTGATCACATTAAAATGACATATTCGATACAGTTTCACACAAACCATATCCATTGGCTATATGTTTATGTTAAAGGGTGTTTCTACGCCCCTGGAATCATTTTGTTTTAATTATGCTCAGCAGAACAAAGCTCACAGAGTATATTAATTTTGTTCGCATAACGGTATAAACTAATCGAGACAGATATAGATTTCTATATATCAAAATGATCTGGGCGAAAAAAGAAATTCATTTAGCAATGTCCGTCCGTCCGTCTGTCCGTAAACACAATAACTTCAGTAGATTTTGAGGTATCTTAATGAAATTTGTTATGTAAGTTCCTGGGCACTCATCTCAGATTGCTATTTAAAATGAACGAAATCATATATTACTCTGTACTAAAGCACTCATCGACAGCTTTCACTTGATATCCATATTCTATAAACACATTCTAGGGGTGCCCGGGTCCACGTTTCGGCCTATATATCGAGACCCTGTACGTCGATCACAACCAAATATACCTATGTAATAAACACCGCATGAGTTATGCGCAACTTGTGTGAAAGTTTGAACAAAATCGACCGACGCATCTCTTCAAACACCGGCAACCAACTAACACACATTTTAGCCTTTCTTTTTATATAATAAATTATATATTACATAATATATATATTATATAGATTTTTATTTTTCACACTTCACTATAATATTAAAATGAATTGCAGATATTCGTTGTTTTTGAAATTCTGCTTAAAAATTGCACATGGAACAACTAAAGACTCTCCTGAATTAAAAAAAAATGTCTTAGTACCTCTAAGCCGCGGCCCCCTCAGACACCCTGGGCTCGGGGGTAATCCCTCCATTCCCCTCCCCGTCTCGACGGGCCTGGTGATGTGCTATACTTGATATCATTCGCTATAATATTTTTTATTGATAAGCACGTTGTTTAATTAAACACCAACCAATTACACGGAAGTACCACCTGAAAATATGAATGCCGGTGCGTATACGTAATATTTTATTAATACATATAAACATTTAAAAAAATGCAATAAAATAGTATTGCGACTATAAACTGATATGCACCCTATCCTATATTTCAAGTTAGATCAAACTACACACGGGGTGCAAAACAAATTCAAAATCGGTTCAGTAGTTTAGGAGACCATCGCGGACAAACAATGTGACACGTAATTTTTATATATAAAGATTATGAACTCGTAACCACTCTTTCAAATATTTCCTTAATCCGATTCACAATTTCAGAGCTATCGCGATTTAAAAAATTTATTTCGATCACGTATCGTGTAACACGATACGGGCCCAGATCGACTTTTGATGTAACCCCAATTCCAGTCGGAACAAACATCGGACCCAGAAGTTTTATTCAATCAAAAAATTCGTTAATTCGGAATCGTATTCAAAGCACCGTAAAAACTCTTGTTTATAAAATAATATTTTGAAAATGTTCATTGAATCATTAAAGGGCAACGTTTTTCATAACAGTAAAATTTATTTGCAGATTTTATGACTGTTCTTTTTTACCTAGTTTTATTTGAAATTCTAACGAAAACTATGAGACCTAATTGTCGAAAAAATCTAAAAATTCGAGAAAAATGGATAAGGGACGGTTTTGGGGAGTGTTATCGATGTTGATGGGCTTTTGTCGGATATGTTCCGGCGCAAGCACCGCCCTCTCGGAAACAATTAATATGACCACATTAAACTATAAAGCTTTCTATCGCGCTTATCAACCTCTTGAATCCCATGATTACTTCTATTTTTTCTAGCAGGTAAATATATTCAACTACATATTAATGTAATAACAAACCAAATAGACAGCTACGTATTACCCGAATTTCAGTTCAATGTCAAGCTTGTTAGTATCTGGCGAAAATAAAATTTAGCTCAAATTGGCATTTTCTAGCGCTAACCAAAAAACAATAATAATCATTGTATAAATACATAGTACAAATGTTCTAACTATGGTTATTACATTCAATATTTTGTAAAATTGACTACCGAATATTCACATACAAACTTACATTTACACATCTGTTATGTATGTATATACATACATACATATACCAGTGGTCGGCGTGACATAGTTCAATTGAGCCAGACTTGCTTCACACATATTCTTAAGACCGCGGCACAACGAAATTTTTCATACATATACGTTTAATACAAGCTTATTCATTCCAATAACATCGCCACAATCAACCAATATGTTGCGTATGTAAATATGAAGGAACTTCAGACTTGGCAATTGAAGTTTTTTACGCCTTGCCCATTCACATACAAAATTTCGCGAAGCACTGTTATAAACATTCTCCCTATACAACAAAAACACGTGCCAACATATTTTGTGTCGTATTCGATTGTTATATTGCAGTTTTTAATTGCGAAAAATTTTAGAAAATTTACCAACCGGTGGGAAAAATAATTTCACTTGCAAAGTGTGCCAACACCTTTCGCCAAAGCAAATGTCAAATTCTTCTTCTTATGATTTGCTTGCAACAAAATTTGGGAGTTTCTACTACTTTTCAATATCAGATGGCGGCAGTGTCGCTCATTCTACCGTTCTCCATAAAAATACGCGCAATCTACTAGGGCTGGGAACTGCATCCGAATTTTTCAACTATCCGGATAAACCGGATATTCGAATAACCGGATAGCTAAGCAAAAAATCCGGAGATATCCGGATTCATAAATGGAAAATCCGGATACTGGAGTATAAAAGTTGAATATCTGCATATCAGAATTAAACGAAGCAGACATCGAAAAATTATTCACAAAATATGTTTGTAGATTATTAAATTAACGTCAAAAATTAAAAAGCTACAATTTTGCAAACAAGTGAAAATAAGAACAGTGCCATTTGTTTATATTGTGAAAAAACGCTACAAAACAAAGAATCGACATCAAGTTTATGGAGCCGCTATCGGTTTTTCCATCTTCATGAGAATGGTATGGACGCAAATGCTGTTCGGTGTTTTAGCCCTGACATAACTAGCCATCCATGCAGTACACAAACACTTCAATTGAGTGTTAATTTAGGAATGAAACTAGCGGAATGTTGTGGAGCCATCCAAAAGGTCTTAAAACTGGTGATGAGTTTCAGTAATTCGAGTAAACGTACATATACTCTCGAGAAACATTTAATACAAACTGAAAAGACAGTTAAAAAACTAATCCAAAGTTGTTAAACTAGATGGAATTCAGTTCTTTTTATGTTGGAAAGAGTTAAAGAGCTTAAATCTTCTATAGTTGCAGACTTGAGAAGACTTTTTCTTTTAAAGACGTTGAAGATCCATCTCTGATATCAGTATTGCACATATGGAGATTTGTCTTTATCCGAGGTTCAAACAGTTGAAGCACGTTGAGACCGATGCTTTTCGTAACAAAATAAAAAATCATCGGGAAAAATGGCAATAAAATGGATACTGCTGATATGAATGCCCAAGAAGAAGCTCCGGAAAACAGTGATCTCACGACCATAGATATACTTCTAAATGATAATGACAGTGACACAAGGGAGGAAGACGAGTTTCAGCGCTACTTATTCGATGAACAAATAAACCACAATCTCAGCAATTGGTTGCAAGACCATGAAAAAATATTGTTGCGAATATTAGCAAAACTAAGGGGTGTTGCTATCTCTAAGCCGATGCTAAGCAGTAACGTGAATTCACATCAATAATTCAATCATTATGTATCTACATAAACGAAACAATAATTGCGTCTACACAAATGTACCATGTATGTATACGAGCAGTGAGAAATATTCAATATTGGAGTTATATGTTCAACGGTTTAGTGATTCGAACTTAGCAGACGGGCAAATAAGAGGATTTGCAAGTAAATTCGTTACAATATATCCCAATCTGTCGAAAATCGCCAAAAGATATCTTGCGGTACCTGCCACTTCAACAGCTTCTGAAAGGGTATTTTCAAGTGCTGGAAATGTAGTTTGTCCCACACGAAATTGTTTGAGTCGTGAAATGATATCGGCACTTGTTTTCTTACACCAGAACAAGAAGAAAATAGTTTAACATGTTAAGACCGCGGCACAATACGAGCCTTTTTTGTATTCACTGTTAATTGATTTAAATGCCCCACGAATTTATTGTTATTAATGTTAAATAAACATATATGCTACATCAATTTGTTGCTTTCACTGGATATCCAAAAATACGGTTATTAACCTGATCTTCATAAATCCGGATATCCAGATAGTTTCACAAACGAATATTAATCGGATATCCATGCTGTCCGGATTTTATCCGTGTCAACGGATATCCGTATGGATATCCGGATAATCGAATATGCGGATAGTCCCAGCCCTAAAATCTACTCATAATGCATACGCTTGTGTTAAACTCATCTATATGAAAAACTGCTTATTTGTCGGGGCTTTAACAACAGCTTATGCATTCCAGCTCATAACGCTAAAGGGCCCATTACTGATACTTAGCATAGACTTGACTTGACTTGGCGTAAACTTGGCAACTTAGCCACGATTATACTCCACTTAGCGGATACAATCTGGCATCATAATCAATAAATGTCAATTTGTATGACGAAATGTCAAAATGAAATGGAAACAAACAAATGGCATCTCAAAATGTAAACGTCACTTAGAACTTACATAGAAAATCAAATTCAACAGACTTCTAAGTCAAGTTAAGTGTTGCTAAGTTTTGAGTAATCAGTAACATGCAATGTTCATTTAACAGAACTGTAAGTGACAGTTCTCAAGTCAAGTCAAGTCTATGCTACGTATTAGTAATGGGCCCTTAACTGTGAGCAAGTGTCTTCATTACTAAATTCGCAATGGACGGCGAAAGGAATCGTTTGAAAGGAATCGATGGGGGAAACATGACGCACATTATGATCGTGCAATTTAATTTTGCAAACTTGACGTGCCATGATTTTTTCGACATCTGTTAAACCCTATGAATGTTAAACTTCTAAAACAAATTGCTAAATCACATAAGTATGGACTGAGACAGATAAAAGTGAACAAAGATTCAACTGTAATTTAAATTTGATTTGTACTCTCAAGATTTGACTGAAGCTATGTATCATATGTATGTTTCTCATGACAAGAAGTCTCGACTGAATATTATAATTTATAATGGAAAAACTACATTTAATGCGGATAGTAACATGAATGTGTTAATCGTGTATTATTTTACTCTTGTGCTTAAAAACAAGCCAATATCCCCTTTACCCATATTATAATATTTATGATTTTTATTAAATAAATAAATTCAAGGCGCGATAACCCCGAAAAGGGGCCATTCCGGGGCCAAATCTTTTATCGTTGGGAAATAGTCATCGTGAAATCACCCCGGGAGGACCCCGAAAAACTAAATGAATCTTCCGAGAAGTAGCAAAAGCATACCTCGAAGTGATCCCTAAATTATGCGCCTATGATCTCGAAATGACCTGAAAGTACTCTGAAATAGTCCCCAATATCGCGAAATGACCGCGAATTGATCCCGGGAGGCCCCAAAACAGCCTATGAATGCATACCGATACTACCCCGAGGTGAACCTTAAATGACCTCCGGAGAATCTTGAAATATGTCCCAAGATCATCTGGAAAATCCACAAAAATTAATTGAATATTCGAAGACTCTAATATACGATTTTCAGAGTTCAAATTTTAAAATCTAATTATCATACATCGTCGATTATTCGAATAATTGCTCGCTACTGAACGATTATTCGAATGGTAAAATATACATACATATGTATGTAGATACACGTTAAGCGTAAAAATTCAATATTTTCCATTTTAAACCAATGTTTCTATTTGATACTCCAGAGCAGCAGTAATAACGGAAAATATGATCTCACTGAAAGAAAAAGACTGGTAAAATCAACCGAAATACGGGTCAATTCAACCGAAATTTCTGTCAATTTTTATCCATCGCAACAAGATTTTGAATCAACTGCGCACAAATCATTGATTCGTAATTGACCGTTTTAGTAGTCAAATGAACAAAAAAAGTTGTTGCGACAGCTTTGTATGAAAGTACCTATGTTGCCATATAAATAAATAAATGTAAGGAGCGATAACCTCCGAAGAGATTTTAGGCCGAACTTCTCTTCCAATTTGCGTTGTGCTTCTTTTTAATTTTTCTTACACATGCGGGACGCGACCTACTTGTTTTGTGCCGACTCCGAACGGCATCTGCAAGGCATATGAGTTTTCACTGAGAGCATTTCATGGCAGAAGTACACTCGGAGCGCTTGCCAAACACTGCCCCTCGACCCCGCTTAGAAAAATTTTCTTCTAATTGAAAAACCTTGTTTCTAAAATTTTGATGCTGCTTTTCTCGTGGTGTGAATCCAGGGTCTTCGGTGTGGTAGGCGGAGCACGCTACCATCACACCACGGCGGCCGCCATATAAACACGTAAATATTTGAATACATAAATGCGCATGCTTGCTAGATATACATACATCTATCTATCTATCTATAAATCTTATAAAATAAAGTCGCTAAATGTCATGTATGCACATAATTTCACACAGAATGCTCCGATTTTAAAACGCTTTTTTGCATTTGAAAGCTTAGCTACGTGAGATGGTACAGTTAATATAATTTGAAGGTATATATTATAGGGGCGTGGCAAATTGCCAAAATGTAGTAAAAAATTATAAAATTTTTGTTTACACAGCTATAACTCATAAACGGATGGATGGATTTAAAAAATTCAATTTTTCAGTAAAACTTTGAAATATTTACCATCGATCTGCATCAAAAAAAAATACATGATTCCTTTCTTATATCAGCCAAATTGTTTAAACAAAAGTAACATTTTTATCAAAAAATGCGTATGTGTGTTTGTTCGCTGTGAACTGTCCGCGCTAATTGCTTTTGAGTGAAGCTTGATGCGACACATACATACGTACATATATAGCATTCGCTGCGCTATTTAACTTCGGGCGTAGGTTTATAGGTACGTATGGATGTACATCACTACATAGTATAAAACAAAGTCGCTTTTTCTGTCCCTATGTCCCTTTGACTGCTTAAACCTTTAAAAATACGCAACGGATTTTGATGCGGTTTTTTTTAATAGATAAAGAGTGATTGAAGAGGAAGTAACGGATGAACATATTTGGCTGAGGGGTAGCTTAGAACCAGGAGACAGACATAGGCTAGTTTTATCCCGTTCTGGATAGGGTCTTGAGATCAAAACGTGGACCTGGGTAATCCTGGGATATGTTTGTACAATATGGGTATCGAATATAAGCTGAATATGAGTACTTTGATACGGGGTATTTTTCGTACCCGCATGTAACTAGGGTCTCGAGATATAAGCGAAAACCTGGACGCGGGTACCCCTAGAATGTGTTTATAGAATATGGATAACGAATGAAAGCTGTTGATGAGTGCTTTAGTACAGGGTAGTTTTCATACCTATTTGTGAAGGGTCTCGAGATATAGGCCAAAACGTGCATCAGGGTAACGCTAGGATGTGTTCTTACATTATGTGTATCAAATTGAAGCTGTTGATGAGTGCTTTAGTACAGAGTAATTTTTATACCGCTGGGTGACTAGGGTCTCAAGATATGGGCAAAACCTGGACCCGGATACCCCTAGAATGTGTGTGTAATATGGATATCAAATGAAAGTTGTTGCCGAGAGCTTTAAAGTAATTTTCATTGTGATATTCAATTTAGTTGCATTAACCTGGCAAAACTGATAAATGTGCATGCGAAGCCGTAATAAAGACATGAACTAATAATACCCACATAACTATTTACATACGTCCTATTCGATTTGCCTGGTAATAAGGGATGAAGAAGAATGAGAAAAACTTTAGAGAAGAGAAAAGACGGAAGGAGAAGGAGACTGAGAAAGAGAGAGAGTGAGACGAAAATAGAGATAGATGAAGCGAAAAGACGGAGGGAGGAGTGAATAAAAGGATTAAGAAAAAGTGAGGACGGGGAGGGGGGGGGGGGGCAGAGTTAGACGGAAAAAGTTTATTAAAATGTATGGAGATAGACCAAATTTAGGGCAGAACAACGTCTGACGGGTATGCTAGTATGAATATAGAAATGAAAATAGTAGTCACAAAACTGATTCTCAATTCTTTCAATTGCAGCTCAGCTTATTCTCAATTTCTTCTCTCGCTTGTAGTTGCCACACTTGATTGTTTCGAACAAAACTTGTAGTATAAATGTTTGACGTAACATTTTAAAAAGAGAACTTGTAAGTTATAGAAAAGTAAAGAATCAAATCGCAGGAAGGTAATTCACCACTGGAGTAACTTTACATGTAATTGGGCAAGTTTAATTTTCGTTACACTTTAAGTTGAAACGATTCCAAAACAACTCAAACTTTTATTTTGTTGGAAACATCAACATTAAAAAAGGATGTTTTTTATTATCTTATTAGATTCGTTCGCGTGAGTGAAAATTCATAAAAACTTGAACAAAATGTTACTAACTTTGGAAAAATCCTGTTCGTTAAGGCAAAACTTTTGCAACAAGAGGGCGCAATTTTACATTTCGCTTGGACGAGAAGTTGCAAAATTGTACCCGATAAATAGGTGTCCCGGTATCTCATAATTTTTTGCACAGTAAATTCAAAAAAGGGTTTTTTCGTTTTGTATTGATAACTGAAAAACTAGTTTTTTGTTTTCCCATTTTGTGTGTTTTTTCGATTTGATGGTTTTCTTATTTTGGTTTTTTTTTTAACAAGTGGCACCATCGTCATAAGTACAAAGTAGAGAGCGCAGTGAGCGTAAAATTCTTTTTGAAATTTGCTCATGTATTGACAGTTGACAGAAAAATCAGTTAGATTGATTAGGAATCTGTCAATTTTACAGAATTTTGTATGTTTGTTTAATGGTGTGTTCAGTTTATACTTATATTTAAGAATTCATGAGCTTAACACCGGCTTATAATAATTGAATTTCAATTATTATATTTTCTAAGAGAAACTGAAAAGAATGAAACATTTACTGGCATATTGCTATGGAACCATTTCGAAAACCGCCAACGTAATCATCATCAGGCAATTTTGTAATGTTGTCAAAGGTTTCACCGGGATTCGAACCGTGAATCACATGGTGGAACTGCAGTAGCCTTTAACCACTAGGCCATCCTGTTGGTATTTGTTTTCATGCTTAATTCAGTTTTTCTCATTTCTACACTAACAACACAATTGAGACATTTTGTCTCTTTACAGAATTTTGTTTACTGAAGAGCGACAATTTCTCTTCTGTTGAAATTACTAAACTAATTTGTTCGCTTGACAAAGAAATCGGTCGAATTAACCATAATTCGATCAATTTCACCGAATCTCCGTTAAGTCAAGAACAACAGAACCGATTTGTGGATTTTACTAACACCATTTCTTTCAGAGCTGCTATGCTCCGCGGTAGAGCAATTGCATAAAAACTGATAGTAATGCTCTGCGCCGTTTTGAGCAACGTCGTATTTTAGAGCGCAGCAAATAGGAAAATAAAAACTACGAACGATCTGCTATTTGTAGCGGAGCGGTAGGGCAGGTCGCGCGTTGTCTTCTGTGCTCATTTCGGTCAGCCACGGAAGTTTTTAGGGACCATTTCGTTCTAATTTTAGGATGGTCGTAGGAACTATTCGGGGTCATATGGGAATGGTTGTATGGACTGTTTCGGGATCAGTTTGTGCCCGCATGACGGTGGACTGTTTAGGGAATATTTTGGTAAAATTTTGGAGGTCTTTCAGGATTATTAAGGACTATTTCATGGTTCTTCCGGTATACTTTCGAGGTCAGTTTGTGGTAATTTTCTGAAGATCTGAGGGACTATTTTGGGTTTCTCCAGATGGTCATATATGGATAACTTCTGGGAAATATCGGAATGGTTTTGTAGACAATTTCGGGGTAATTTCGGGATCGTTTCGGGATCACTTGACGCGTCCAACGCTTTTATTTAATTGTCTGATCAACGCTCTAGATTGATGAGGAGTGTGATGACTAGTACCTAGGACCTACCTAATTATTTTCTAGCTTTTAGTATTATTATTACTTAATGTAAGTACTGTTTTCAATAAAACCGTTTAGCTAAAAAATTTTTTTTAAATTATTTTTTTTCAAGTTTTTAGTCTTTATTTAATTGCCTACTATTTCTCATTGTATTTAGTTCATTTAGTGACTAATTATTACAAGGCCTCTTTCCTGACAATTTGTTACAATCTAAGTCCTCAATGCATAATCCTTCCAAAGCCTTTACTCGACTCTGCGCCACGTATGCTTGTCCCTCCTCAAACTCCAAAATATGTTGATGCACTTCTACCGGACTGTATGTAATATTTGTTCCTAATATGAGCTAAGTCGTACCACAAATACGATTTTTTTGAATATCTCGATCCTTGCGCCACCTAGCGGCGATTTTTTCATAGGTCGCTTTCTATTCATGTATGTATTATGTGTTCCAAATATGGAAGTTACTTAAATTTCAATTACAAAATTCGTGCCAGCCTGTTAAGTCAAGCTAAATAAAACCGTTTAAAAAGTGTACATTTCAAAACTCGCACTTACTGAATCGAGCGTGAGGGTGCATTGTAAACCGGGTGTTGTGTAAACCGACCAGCAAAGAATAAAATTTGCGTATCGTTAAAAAAAGTGGAACTCCCAACTATTGGAAACCATTTTTTTCTTACTTTAGGACTGATTTTATGATAAAATTAATACAACCGAGCTTTGGAGAAGTTTAGTCCAAAAATAAGAGTTTTTTGTAAATAAAACTGAACTAGTTTGGTTTGCGGCATGGGTTTTCCTGTAAGGTTTTTCGTTAAAACATATATTTATATAAGGCTGAAAAATGAAATATGATATGATAAATGAAATGTGACATTGTACTTTACCTGAAACTAAAGGTGTTACAACGAATTCGACATATTTGTGAATTGCCGAATTGTTTGTAAGCCAATTAAAAAATACAAAAATTTGGCCCATTTCTTTAAGATTTGGTCCTTTGAATTTTGGTCCCAAATGAAAACATGGGTGGCAAGCGTGGTTATAATAACGAGGTTGAATAAGGATTGGTATACCATAGCATACCTTATTATAAGTTTTATTGCACATATAATATTTTTATTTATTTGTTGCACATATAAAATTGCTTGGACTTATAATAAGACACCATCTGACTTCAAATTCCTTTATTTATATTCATAATAACATATTTCACTCATCGGCAATGGTTCGGCCATCCCAGAATGTGTCATGAAAATATTCCTCAGAAAATTCATTTGCCATATATCGTTCAGAGTCGCCGTAAAACACATACCAAAAACTTGAAAAAGAGGTTCTCAGACAGTGTGGAATGTAGAGTTTACATCTTTCATGGGTTCTTTAAAAGGACAAAAAGTAGATTTATTGAAAATAGTTTTATCGGCGTTCTTATTTGGCAAATAAAAAACCATTTGCCTCATACATATTACGAAAACTTTTTTTTTTTTTTATAGAATTTGCTAACTTTTTTTTTATTTTTTATGAAATTGGAGTAAAAATTTATTTAAATTTTTTGTTCTCTTATGTCTTTAAGCTTTTTTTCTTAGCCTTAAAAATTTGTATCTAACCGTTTTTAGCTTTTTATTTTTTGAATCTAGCCTTTTTTCTGAAAAAGTTCTGGCAACACTGCTGACTGCACACTATCATCGCTATCCGCATCCGAATCATCGCTTATAGCGATTTCCTTCACCCCGAGATAAAAACTACCCGCCACAACAGCGCCCCTTTGCTGTGGTAAGGCCGTCATTACTTCCCGGGAAGGCACCGTTCAAATACAGTCGAAAATACCCCCTGGCTTCAAATCATCCAATAGCCACGGTCCGTATAAGGATTAAGTGGTTGTCAGTTCTTTTTTTTTTATTTTCGCGGACGTTGTGGCAGCGCACTGCCCTCAAGTGGCCAGATGAAACCAGGCTAATCCTGTTTTTGTTTGTTTTTTTTTTTTTTTGAATTCATACATACTATTTTTTGTTTTTTTGTTTTTGTACCCTAATTCTTATTTATGTGTTATTTATAATTTTTTTGTTACCGAGTCTTTGAGAGGCAGTGGCTTCTTAAGCACCGAGATCTAAAACCGCTCAGCTAAAGAGAAACTCATCACCTGAGAAATATAGATTCACAAAATACAATAGACTAAAAGTATAAATATAATTTTTTAATTATTAAGAGAAGATAGAACCGTTTTTTTTATGGCAAAGAGCGAGTCCGAAACATCAATTATTCTCGTGTGAGAGTTATAATCTTCACACAAACATAGAAAAGGTTCGTGTAGTTGGAAATTGCTTCTGCATTGTTTAAGAATTATAGGTTTATAATGCCTTGGTCAACGATAGTCATCAATATAGAATACATTGATTTCCATAAGGTTGATTGCATCAGCTGTTTCATACGGAGTTAGTCAGAGCCACAAAGTACTTATTCCGAAATTTTCTTTTATCTCATGGTCTATTCATTAACGAGGGAAGTTTAAAGCTAAGAATAAAGTTTGATCTCACAACCAAAGGCATTTGCATATTTCACCACCTATTCATTGCAAACAGTCAAAAATATTTTTTTTTTTTTTAAATCGCAATTAAAGACATTTATTTGTAGATAAAACAAAAAGAAATATCGTCATTTCGACTGCTGATTGGAATATCACCATATCTCAGCTGCCGTTTCGAGAAAGCTCTGTCTTAGAATAAGCTTTGACGTGAGTTCAGCCGAGTTAGGGGTATTTTCCACTCAGTAGTCGATTTATAACAACACCCTGCAATTAACAATGTATTTCTTCATCTAAAAAGGCTATAATATCATCATTTATAACTGTAAAAACAGTCGGATAATCCCTGTTCAAACAGCCCTGATTATGTGATACCACCGCACACATTTTTCCATCCACAACGCCCGGTGCTCCAGAATCTCCAACGCACACATCAGCTCCATCATGAGCAGCACAAATCATTGATCGTGTAAAAGTTCTTCCTGCCATCCTAGCATAATTCTCACAAACATTGTATGGTAATGAATCCAATTCAGTAGATTTGAGTGTATCCGAACGCATCCCATTTTCTTCAGTTGTCCAACCCCATCCACTTACTCGCATTGTTGTGCGCTCTTCAAATGTGCAACCGCAATATTGTATTGTTTTTATAGTTGGACTCTTGCCAAACGGCCCACGCAATGTCATCACAGCAATATCCATATATTTTGTGTTGGGATTATAATCACGTGGATGACGTACACCGATCACAGGGCGAAATTGGGTCCAATCGCGTATATGACGTAAATCCGTTACGCCAGCTGCAACAACGAGGAAGTCCACATCTAAAAAAGCCACGCAATTTGCAGACGTAACCACCTTCTCTCTAGTAACTAATGAGCCAACACAAATATAGTCGTCAATATTATAATATATAGATACCAAATAAGCACTATCCTCTATATTCCAATCAGTGCCACCTATTATGCGATATTCCGAATTCGTGTAAGTCAATAGACAGCTAATCATGACAAACGAGAGGGCGAAATATTTGCAAAAATTCATCTTAGTTTAAGACTGTAAGACTGTTTCTACCGCTTTTTAAGTATAAAGTACACCAAGATCAATTTTGTGGGGGCTATTTATACATAATTGGGTCGTGTGAATGAAAAATAAACAAATACGTTGCCTTCTAAATTCCAGGGATTTGAACAATAAAAACACTTCTACATTTGAATTAAAGCTACATATTTATTGAATGGAAGATTTTCAACTCAACCCATTTAACCTTGAGTAAATATTTGGCTAGAAACGCCTAATTAAAATTTCAATGCCCTTAATTAATGATGAAAAATAAGAAATATTTATACAGCTTTTTAAAATGTCATTTCTTAGACATTTGTTATTATATCATGAAACGCTCTTTCAATGTTTGAAAAGCCACTTCTTGCTCTTCTTCGATTCAAAAGCTTTATTTTTTTTGTAAGCTCGTGAAGGCTATGGGCTACGCTGGCAAAGTTTGGTACAAATCGGCGCACGGTGGGGTATTTGATCAATCTAGCTGGCCAAAATTAAAACAGCAGTTATTTCTGTTCAAAAAGTGGTTGTCTCACTTCGTTGTTATGAAAGGAAATATTTGACAGTAAATTCACGGTGTTCCGCGCAGAATTACTCTGGATCGGCCCCCGTTTTCTGATAGACCCGGTGCCATTTGTTGGCATTGCATGAGATATGTCAATATGAGTATCAAACGAAAAGTATTTTACTCCGCATTTCTATTGACATTTACAAGAAGGGTTGCCACCTCACCTTTTTTATATTTCTTTGTATATCCACTACCATCTCGCAAACGACTTAATCGATTTGAATCAAATTTGGTACATTTTGGTTCACGTAATACAAATTTCTCACCTAGGTGTTGCCACTGAGGATGTTTTCACAAGATTGCCACCTTTTGCCAATAAGGGTATCAGTCTCTTAAAAAATGTATCACCACTCAAAAAATCGCGGGTATGCACAGCCGTTTTTGTTATTAAACTTTGAAACAAACACAAGCTTATGTATTGTTAAAAAATTACTGACATGATATGCCATGAAAAAAAGATATATCTTTTTGTTTGAAAAGTTTTTAAAAGTTTTGATATTGAAAAGTAGTAGTATTACAAGTAGAATAACTCAGCTAAAACATGCGGTATAAAAAATCTAAAATCTGAATTAAAGACACATTTACCTGTCCTAAAAGAAAATGTAACTAGATTTGATTAAGGCTAAACAAGTGAACAAGTATTTAGATAAGAAGGGTATGTTGCTTTTTAATCCAAAAATACATCGAACTGCATACAATTTCTATACAACTTTAGATGTGCGCGGTTAGCTTCGTTGACGTTGCAGATCGGTTTTGGGGTATGTATACCATTCAGTGGACATCTAGGAACGCCAGCGAGTATATTAAAAAAAAAACAAGTAAGGTTGTCTAAGTTCGGGTGCAAACGAACATTATATACAGCGTGAGCTTAAATTGCACATTTCATTTCAGATAAATTACTTTTCTACATAACACGTGGCACCGCCCGTTTAAAAACAAAATGTCTCCCCATTTCCTCTTACAGTAAAACTTGATAAGTGAAACATCATTGATTCAAAACTATTTTTTGCTAAGTTATAGCTTAATATTCTAGTCTACGACCCTTTTAAACTTGTTTTATATAAAAGTGGGCGTGGTCTTTAACCGATCTCGTCCATTTTTTCGAGAAATATTTCCTGCTATAGGGAAAATCTGTGTGTCCAATTTTATTACGATCCGCGATCCGTTAATTTTTCTTCGAGTTATGGCTCCCGAAACATAGAAACATGCTTAGTCCTAAAAGGGGCGGTGCCACGCCCATTTTTTAAATTTGAAGTTTTTCCTGTGACTTCTTTCGTTACTTCTTCTGACTTGATTGTAGTTCTTGGTGAATTTAATTTCCCGTGTGTAACGTGAAATATGATTGATGGTTGCTGGTTCCCTGTTCTTTAGAACTTTAGAAATAACCTACATACCGATGTAATTTACACGGATTTCAGCAAAGCTTTCGATAAGGTTTCCGACACTATTCTCACCTATAAACTTAATTGTTTAGGGTTTCCACCTCAACTTCTGAGTTGGATTTCCTCTTACTTAAAAGGAAGGAAACAAAAGGTATTATTTAAAGATAGCGAATCTCAATTCATTAGGGTTACTTCTGGCGTACCGCAAGGTAGTCACCTTGGTCCTTTGCTATTTTTGCTATTTATTAATGATCTTCCAGGCGCGTTAACTCATTCCAAGATTTTGATGTATGCTGGCGATGTAAAGCTTTTTAAACCTATACTCACTACGGAAGATAGATTGCTCCTTCAAGAAGATCTCGATAGTTTAGTCAAGTGGTGCAATATTAATAATATGAGCCTCAACCTAAATAAACGTAAATTCATGAGTTTTGGTAGAAAATCATTTCAAGTGCACAATTACACGGTTGGTGATTACCGGCTGGAGCAAGGCACTAGATTTATTGACCTGGGTGTTACATTGGACCCAAAACTTGACTTTAAATTTCATATTGAAACTTGCGTGACCCGATCGAAAAGAGTTCTTGGTTTTGTTAAACGATGGTCTAAGGCATTTAATGACCCCTACGTTACAAAATCTTTACTGCTTTAGTGAGACCTATATTGGAGTATGCATCAATCGTTTGGAACCCGCGGTATCAAATCTATCGTGATAAGCTATAATCGGTTCAAAAACAATTCCTACTTTTGGCTTTGAGTCATTTGGTTAAACAGTCGGTTAAAGCTTATAAACCTCCATGCTCTCGAGAGTCGCAGGGAAATCCTTGGTGTGTTGTTTATGGTGAAATTATTGAGTGGAACGGTGAATAGCCCGTTTTTACTTAGCGAGATCAAATTTAATGTTCCCATGAGCCTATCAAGGTATTTCCATCCGCTTTTTTTGAGCACATGTAGGTCGTATTTTATGAGTTAAATTAGTATATATGTATAAATATTTCAAATAACTAACTATAACTTACTGTTACTCCATTTTATGTATATATAATATAGCAGCTCTTTTTTAGCGGTTCGCGTCAGCTCCCTTCTGAGCACCTTTCGTTAGCCCCCTACTGGGCAATCAGCTCCTTTCTGAGCAATTCGCGCCAGCTCCCTTCTTAGCAGCTTCGTCTGCCCGTTACTGGGCATACGTATACAAAACTCATACCCTCTTGTAAAGTTAAGTTATTTATTCAAATTATCCCGCATATAATTATAATTATACATGTCACCTCTTAATTGATTTTATTACAAGTGGGCGGTGCCACGCCCATTTAAAAAAAATTTGCAAATTTTTATCAAGAGTCTCAATATCAGCCCACACGTCAAATTTCAACAATCTAGGTGTATTATTTACTAAATAATAAGGTTTTTTGTGTTTTCCAAAATGTTATATATATATAAAGTGGGCGTGGTTACCATCCGATTTCGCTCATTTTTAATACCAATCTATTCTGGGTCCAGATAAGCTCGTGTACCAAATTTGGTGAAGATATCTCGATATTTACTCAAGTTATCGTGTTAACGGACAGACGGACATGGCTCAATCAAATTTTTTTTCGACACTGATGATTTTGATATATGGAAGTCTATATCTATGTCGATTCCTTTATACCTGTACAATCAACCTTTATCTAATCAAAGTTAATATACTCTGTGTGCAAAGCACAGTGCGGCGGTTATATGTGCACAGCCCAAGGAAACTTCTTAATTCATGCAGGTTCTGTGCTTTTGGCTAATCCTTTACAGCTTCTATCTTTTCATTTGCAGTGCAGATGCCCTTTGTCGTTACCTTGTGACCCAAATAACTTACTTCCTTTTTAAACAGTGAACAATTTTTGGGACTTAGTTTCAAACCAGCGGCAGCTATTATCTGGAAAACTTCCTCCAAGTTCTTAAGATGTTCATCAAAGTTCTTCCCCAATACGATGATGTCTTCCAGGTACACCAAGCATGTTTTCCAATGTAGTCCTTTCAATACCCGATCCATGGTTCTCTCAAAAGTAGCTGGTCACTACAAAGTCCAAAATGCATCACTGTAAATCGCCAAAGACCATCTCCGACACTGAAGGCTGTTTTCCATTTGTCTTCCCCCTTCACTACCACTTGCCATCCTGGTCAAAAATGTTTGCGTACTTTAGGAGCAGTTGTTTTGTCTTAATCTGTTTCTCTTCCTCTAGCCCCTCCGTCCACGCCGTGATGTAATTTTAAAGATCACTCTTGATAGTTGAAACGAGTTCCTGGAGCTGTTCACAGTTAATAAATACGTCAACGCGTCTTCCCAATATGGCTCCTTTGGCAAGTTTGAGTGGTGATTTGAACTCATTGAGTACTCTTACCGGAATAAGTCCGTATTGTTTTGTCATAGCCAGGGTTCTTCCTACAAGTATATTTGGTGTTGATTTATTTGCTGCCTCTACAACCCAAATTTGTTTGTCCCACAATCTCCATCAATCTGTGTCCAGATGACCGCCTCCGATTTTGGTGGTACTTGCTGATTCTCCTCCACCAGCACTCGTTTACTACTGTAGCATTTTTCATAGCCGAAATTAAGTGGCACATCCATGTTCTTATATCGCATCGTCTTGCTTTGCATGTCGATCTTGATGCCTTGGTTGATTAAGAAGTCCACTCCAATTATGTTTTCATCAACAATATCTGTGACTGTAAATTGTGTAGTACCTTGAATTTCTGGAATTATGCAGTTCAGTACTTATCGGGTATTTGTAAAGTGATTGCTTCCTATTTCTACTATTTATTTATTATTTATTATTTTTCTAAAAATCGCAAAGAAAAAACACATTTAACGGATGTCAGTTCAATTTGGGAGCAAAATGGCTGCAATTGTCAAAAAATTTGTCAGCCGAGCAAACCTCTTGTGATTGAATTCGTATAAGTCAGAAAGCAGCTAATGATTGACAAACAAGAGCGATAATCAAAAACGTTTCTTTCTCGATTCCAGGAATTTGAACAATAAAAACACTCAACCCATTTAACCTCGAGTAAATTTTTGGCTAGAAGTGCCTAATTAAATTTTCAATGCCATTAATGATGAAAATACAAAATCTTTACACAGCTTTATAAAATGACATTTCTATAGAAATTTCTTTTACATAAGGTTTATATTTTTATGAAAAGAACAAATCGTACACGTAATTAGTTTCATCTGTTTCTAAACTGATTTTATGTTCTATCGTAAACTGCCAAATAACCAGAGTTGGGAGCAGTTCAATAAATTTTGAGTAACAACATTGCTCGAACTTAAGTGGGATGATATAATCCAGATCTTGTGCAAAGTGTTAATGAGACCTTAATTTGTAATGTAAGATGAATTCCATCTTTCTTATGTTCGTAAAATTAATGTGTTTTAGACGGATTCTATAGGAATTTGGAAAATGAGTTTACATCGCCTCAAGCGAGCGATAACAGAGCTTCCTTAACTGACACATTGCATTTAAAAATACTGTTAAAGTGGTAAAACTTGACGAGTAGATTAACTTTATGAAGATAAAATTTAGTAAACTGTAAAAGGAGCATGGGCAGAGTACCGCAGAAATTTAGTACCGATGTCCTCCTCCCCAGCTTGCGACGCCATCGCCATTTCCTTTTCATCCTTACTTTGTTTTAAATTTTTTGAATTCATCTTGGTCGTACGCCCACCTGCCCGAAAATTCGGGCTCAGCGGCCTAATTTTAAAAACCGGGATAAAAACCGTCCGGCACAACAGCGCCCCTTGCTGTGGTAAGGCCGTCATTACTTCCCGAGACGGCCTATTATCGGAAAGTCTCCATTCAAATACAGCCGAAAATACACCCTGGCTGCAAATCATTCAATAGGCACGATCCGCATAACACCCTGGATTCGGAAGAGTTGGCAGTTCTTGGTCACCGACATCCCGCGGCCTCCTATGAACCGAAACAGCGTAGGTGCAAGCCCTTAACCACTCAGCCCAAGATGGGAATTCGGGTAAGCCCTCACACCAACGACAAGGTACCTGGTATAGTTAAAGCTAAGGTATGATTGCTCCCAGAATGTTTGTGGGGCTATTAAAAGAAATATGTAAATATGTATGTATGTATTGTATGTACATATGTATATAAAATATTTAAAGATAAAAAAACGATGATGTAAGTTTAGCTGGCAAGTTGAGGGTTAAATGACAGACAGTTTACTTGAATACAGTTAATTATTATGTAGCCCATGTACGTAAGTGGTTAGCCACTAGGCCCACAAGCTCAGGTGTCGACGACACCAATTTTTAAATGAAAATAAGAGTGAAATAATAAATTTCAAATGAATTGCGCAAGTATAAACTTTTGGTTAAAAACGGCAGGCAAGGTCAAACAAAGCATTAATGACAAATCTAAGTTAGTTACACTACATTTTTTCTAAGCAATATATTGGAAATCTTAGTAAATTTTTATTATACTCAGCTGAGCAGAGCTCACAGAGTATATTAACTTTGTTCGCATAACGGTTATCCGTAACGGCATAAACTAATCGAGATAGATATAGACTTATATATATCAAAATGATCTGGGCGAAAAAAGAAATTTATTTAGCCATGTCCGTCCGTAAACACGATAACTTGAGTAAATTTTAAAGTATATTGATGGTACGTAGGTTCCAGGGCACTCATCTCAGATCGCTATTTAAAATGAACGAAATCGGACTATAACCACGGCCACTTTTTCGATATCGAAAATTTCGAAAAACACAAAAAGTGCGATAATTCATTACCACAGACAGATAAAGCGATCAAGCTTGGTAGGTGGGTTGACCTTATAACGTAGAATAGAAAATTAGTAAAATTTTGGACAGTGGGCGTGGCACCGCCTACTTTTGAAAGAAGGTAATTTGAAAGTTTTGCAAACCGTAATTTGGCAGTAGTTGAAGATATCATGATTTGGCAAGAGCATTACTCCTATTCCTGTATGTGTGCTAAATAAAAATTAGTAAAATCGGATGACGAACACGCCCACTTAAAAAAAAATATTGTTTAAGTCAAATTATAAAAAAAAATTGAATATCTTTACAGTATACTAGCAGACCCGGCAGACGTTGTTCTGCCCTAAATTTGGCCTATCTGCATAAATTTTAATAAGCTTTTTCCGTCTAACTCTGCCCTATCCCTCTACACTTTTTCCTAATCTTTTTGTTCACTCCTCCCTCCGTCTTTTTCGCTTCATCTCCATCTTCGTCTCATTCTATCTCTTTCTCAGTCTCCTTCTCCCTTTTCTCTTCTCTCAAGTTTTTCTCCTTCTTCTTCATCTCTTATTGCCAGTCCCAGAGGGTGGTATGTATTTTGTTCCAGTCCCATTCCCAGTCTCAGTCCCAGTCCCACTCCGAGTCTCAGTCTCAGTCCCAGTCCTAGTCCTAATCCCAGTCCCAGTCCGTCTCTGGTATACTTCCTTGATATTTCAGGCAAATATAATAGGACGTATGTAAATAGGTACATGTGGGTATTATTAATTCTTGTCTTTATTTCGGCTTCGCATGCATATTTATCAGTTTTGCCAGGTTGATGGGACTAAATCGAATATCACAATGAACTTTAGAGCTCTTAGCAACAGCTTTCATTTGATATCCATAATACACACACATTCTAGGGGTATCCGGGTCAATTTTCTGCCCTATATCTCGAGACCCTAGCCTCCCAGTTGTATGAAAATTATCCTGTACCATAGAACTCATCAACAGCTTTCATTTGATATCCATAATGTATAAACACATTCTAGGGGTACCCGCGTCCACGTTTTGGGCTATATCTCGAGACCCTAGTCACTCAGCGGTGTAAAACTTACTCTGTACTAAAGCATACATCAACAGCTTCAATTTGATTCCCATAATATAAAAACACATTCTACGTGTATCCGGGTCCATGTTTTGGGCTATATCTCGAGACCGTAGTCACCCAGCGGTGTAAAACTTACTCTGTACTCAAGCATACATCAACAGCTTCAATTTGACACCCATAATGTAAAAACACATTCTAGGTGTATCCGGCTCCACGTTTTGGGCTATATCTCGAGACCCTAGGCTCCCAGTTGTATGCAAATTATCCTGTACTATAGCACTCATCAACAGCTTTCATTTGATATCCATATTGTATAAACACATTCTAGGGGTACCCGGGACCACGTTTTGGGCTATATCTCGAGACCCTAGCCTCCCAGTTGTATGAGAATTAGCCTGTACTATAGCACTCATCAACAGCTTTCATTTGATATCCATATTGTATAAACACATTCTAGGGGTACCCGGGTCCACGTTTTGGGCTATATCTCGAGACCCTAGCCTCCCAGTTGTATGAGAATTATCCTGTACTATAGCACTCATCAACAGCTTTCATTTGATATCCATATTGTATAAACACATTCTAGGGGTACCCGGGTCCACGTTTTGGGCTATATCTCGAGACCCTAGCCTCCCAGTTGTATGCAAATTATCCTGTACTATATCACTCATCAACAGCTTTCATTTGATATCCATATTGTATAAACACATTCTAGGGGTACCCGGGTCCACGTTTTGGGCTATATCTCGAGACCCTAGCCTCCCAGTTGTATGAGAATTATCCTGTACTATAGCACTCATCAACAGCTTTCATTTGATAGCCATATTGCATAAACACATTCTAGGGGTACCCGGGTCCACGTTTTGGCCTATATCTCGAGACCCTAGTCACCCAGGGGTATGCAAATTATCCTGTACTATAGCACACATCAACAGCTTTCGTTTGATATCCATATTGTATAAACACATTCTAGGGGTACCCGTGTCCACGTTTTGATCTCAAGACCCTAGACACGTAGCGAAGAAAAAAGTAGACGTTGGCCGATTCTCAGACCTACCCAATATGCTCACAAAATTTCATGAGAATCGGTTCAGCTGTGTCTCATTCTATCTCTTTCTCAGCCTCCTTCTCTCCTCTCAAGTTTTTCTCCTTCTTCTTCATCTCTTATTGCCAGTCCCAGAGGGTGGTATGTATTTGTATCCCAGTTGTATGAGAATTATCCTGTACTATAGCACTCATCAACAGCTTTCATTTGATATCCATATTGTATAAACACATTCTAGGGGTACCCGGGTCCACGTTTTGGGCTATATCTCGAGACCCTAGCCTCCCAGTTGTATGCAAATTATCCTGTACTATATCACTCATCAACAGCTTTCATTTGATATCCATATTGCATAAACACATTCTAGGGGTACCCGGGTCCACGTTTTGGCCTATATCTCGAGACCCTAGTCACCCAGGGGTATGCAAATTATCCTGTACTATAGCACACATCAACAGCTTTCGTTTGATATCCATATTGTATAAACACATTCTTGGGGTACCCGTGTCCACGTTTTGATCTCAAGACCCTAGACACGTAGCGAAGAAAAAGGTAGACGTTGGCCGATTCTCAGACCTACCCAATATGCTCACAAAATTTCATGAGAATCGGTTCAGCTGTGTCTCATTCTATCTCTTTCTCAGCCTCCTTCTCTCTTTTCTCTTCTCTCAAGTTTTTCTCCTTCTTCATCTCTTATTGCCAGTACCAGAGGGTGGTATGTATTTTGTTCCAGTCCCATTCCGAGTCTTAGTCTCAGTCCCAGTCCTAGTTCTAATCCCAGTCCCAGTCCGTCTCTGGTATACTTCCCGGAAAAAGGCATCGTAAATACTAATATAAGCAAATTTATATACCAAACTAGCAGACCCGGCAGACGTTGTTCTGCCCTAAATTTGGCCTATCTGCATACATTTTAATAACCTTTTTCTGTCTAACTCTGCCCTACCCCTTTACACTTTTTCATAATCTTTTTATTCACTCCACCGTCTTTTTCGCTTTATCTCCATCTTCGTCTCATTCTATCTCTTTCTCAGTCTCCTTCTCTCTTTTCTCTTCTCTCCAGTTTTTCTCCTTCCTCATCTCTTATTGCCAGTCCCAGACGGTGGTATTTTGTTCCAGTCCCACTCCGAGTCTCAGTCTCAGTCCTAGTCCTAATCCCAGTCCCAGTCCGTCTCTGGTATACTTCCCGGAAAAAAGCATCGTAAATACTAAATAGGCAAATTTATATACGAAATTTCAGGCAAATCGAATAGGACGTATGTAAATAGGTATGTGGGTATTATGAATTCTTGTCTTTATTTCGGCCTCGCATGCCTATTTATCAGTTTTGCCAGGTTGATGCGACTAAATCGAATATCGCAATGAACTTTAGAGATCTCAGCAACAGCTTTCATTTGATACCCATAATATAAAAACACATTCTAGGTGTATCCGGGTCCATGTTTTGGCCTATATCTCGAGACCGTAGTCACCCAGCGGTATAAAACTTACTCTGTACTAAAGCATACATCAACAGCTTCAATTTGATACCCATAATGTAAAAACACATTCTAGGTGTATCCGGGTCCACGTTTTGGCCTACATCTCGAGACCCTAGTCACCCAGTGGAATAAAACTTACTCTGTACTAAAGCACACATCAGCAGCTTCAATTTGATATCCACAATGCCAAATCATAGTCTAGGCGTTCACGGGCCCACGTTTGGCCTATATCTCCAGACCCTAGTCACCAAGGGGTATGAAAATTATCCTCTACTAAATCACTCATCAACAGCTTTCGTTTGATATCCATATAGTATAAACACATTCTAGGGGTACCCAGGTCCACGTTTTGGGCTATATCTCGAGACCCTAGCCTCCCAGTTGTATGAAAATTAGCATGTACTATAGCACTCATCAACAGTTTTCATTTGATATCCATATTGTATAAACACATTCTACGGGTACCCGGGTCCACGTTTTGGGCTATATCTCTAGACCCTAGCCTCCCAGTTTTATGAGAATTATCCTGTACTACAGCACTCATCAACATCTATCATTTGATATCCGAATTGTATAAACACATTCTAGGGGTACCCGGGTCCACGTTTTGGGCTATGTGTCGAGACCCTAGACTCACAGTTGTATGAAAATTATCCTGTACTGTAGCACTCATCAACAGCTTTCATTTGATATCCATATTGTATAAACACATTCTAGGGGTACCCGGGTCCACGTTTTGGCCTATATCTCGAGACCCTAGTCACCCAGGGGTATGAAAATGATCCTGTACTATAGCACTCATAAACAGCTTTCATTTGATATCCATATTGTATAAACACATTCTAGGGGTACCCGGATCCACGTTTTGGGCTATATCTCGAGACCCTAGCCTCCCAGTTGTATGAGAATTATCCTGTACTATAGCACTCATCAACAGCTTTCATTTGATATCCATATTGTATAAACACATTTTAGGAGTACCCGGGTCCACGTTTTGTCCTATATCTCGAGACCCTAGTCACCCAGTTGTATGAGAATTATCCTGTACTATAGCACTCATCAACATCTTTCATTTGATATCCATATTGTATAAACACATTCTAGGGGTACCCGGGTCCACGTTTTGGCCTATATCTCGAGACCCTAGCCTCCCAGTTGTATGAAAATTATCCTGTACTATAGCACTCATCAACATCTTTCATTTGATATCCATATTGTATAAACACATTCTAGGGGTACCCGGGTCCACGTTTTGGCCTATATCTCGAGACCCTAGCCTCCCAGTTGTATGAGAATTATCCTGTAATATAGCACTCATCAACATCTTTCATTTGATATCCATATTGTATAAACACATTCTAGGGGTACCCGGGTCCAAGTTTTGGGCTATATCTCGAGACCCTAACCTCCCAGTTGTATGAAAATTATCCTGTACTATAGCACTCATCAACAGCTTTCATTTGATATCCATATTGTATAAACACATTCTAGGGGTACCCGGGTCCATGTTTTGGGCTATATCTCGAGACCCTAGCCTCCCAGTTGTATGAGAATAATCCTGTACTATAGCACTCATCAACATCTTTCATTTGATATCCATATTGTATAAACACATTCTAGGGGTACCCGGGTCCACGTTTTGGCCTATATCTCGAGACCCTAGCCTCCCAGTTGTATGAGAATTATCCTGTACTATAGCACTCATCAACATCTTTCATTTGGTATCCATATTGTATAAACACATTCTAGGGGTACCCGGGTCCAAGTTTTGGGCTATATCTCGAGACCCTAGCCTCCCAGTTGTATGAGAATTATCCTGTACTATAGCACTCATCAACAGCTTTCATTTGATATCCATATTGTATAAACACATTTTAGGAGTACCCGGGTCCACGTTTGGCCTATATCTCGAGACCCTAGTCACCCAGTTGTATGAGAATTATCCTGTACTATAGCACTCATCAACAGCATTCATTTGATATCCATATTGTATAAACACATTCTAGGGGTACCCGGGTCCACGTTTTGGGCTATATCTCGAGACCCTAGCCTCCCAGTTGTATGCAAATTATCCTGTACTATAGCACTCATCAACAGCTTTCATTTCATATCCATATTGTATAAACACATTCTAGGGGTACCCGGGTCCATGTTTTGGGCTATATCTCGAGACCCTAGCCTCCCAGTTGTATGAGAATTATCCTGTACTATAGCACTCATCAACAGCTTTCATTTGATATCCATGTTGTATAAACACATTCTAGGGGTACCCGGGTCCACGTTTTGGGCTATATCTCGAGACCCTAGCCTCCCAGTTGTATGAGAATTATCCTGTACTATAGCACTCATCAACAGCTTTCATTTGATATCCATATTGCATAACACATTCTAGGGGTACCCGGGTCCACGTTTTGGGCTATATCTCGAGACCCTAGTTACCCAGGGGTATGCAAATTATATTGTACTATAGCACACATCAACAGCTTTCGTTTGATATCCATATTGTATAAACACATTCTAGGGGTACCCGGGTCCACGTTTTGATCTCAAGACCCTAGACACGTAGCGAAGAAAAAGGTAGACGTTGGCCGATTCTCAGACCTACCCAATATGCTCACAAAATTTCATGAGAATCGGTTCAGCTGTGTCTCATTCTATCTCTTTCTCAGCCTCCTTCTCTCTTTTCTCTTCTCTCAAGTTTTTCTCCTTCTTCATCTCTTATTGCCAGTCCCAGAGGGTGGTATGTATTTTGTTCCAGTCCCATTCCGAGTCTTAGTCTCAGTCCCAGTCCTAGTTCTAATCCCAGTCCCAGTCCGTCTCTGGTATACTTCCCGGAAAAAGGCATCGTAAATACTAATATAGGCAAATTTATATACCAAACTAGCAGACCCGGCAGACGTTGTTCTGCCCTAAATTTGGCCTATCTGCATACATTTTAATAACCTTTTTCTGTTTAACTCTGCCCTACCCCTTTACACTTTTTCATAATCTTTTTATTCACTCCTCCGTCTTTTTCGCTTTATCTCCATCTTCGTCTCATTCTATCTCTTTCTCAGTCTCCTCTCTTTTCTCTTCTCTCCAGTTTTTCTCCTTCCTCATCTCTTATTGGCAGTCCCAATCATCTCTTATGTTCCAGTCCAATTCCGAGTCTCAGTCCCAGTCCCACTCCGAGTCTCAGTCTCAGTCCCAGTCCTAGTCCTAATCCCAGTCCCAGTCCGTCTCTGGTATACTTCCCGGAAAAAAGCATCGTAAATACTAATATAGGCAAATTTATATACGAAATTTCAGGCAAATCGAATAGGACGTATGTAAATAGGTATGTGGGTATTATGAATTCTTGTCTTTATTTCGGCCTCGCATGCCTATTTATCAGTTTTGCCAGGTTGATGCGACTAAATCGAATATCACAATGAACTTTAGAGCTCTCAGCAACAGCTTTCATTTGATACCCATAATATAAAAACACATTCTAGGTGTATCCGGGTCCATGTTTTGGCCTATATCTCGAGACCGTAGTCACCCAGCGGTGTAAAACTTACTCTGTACTAAAGCATACATCAACAGCTTCAATTTGATACCCATAATGTAAAAACACATTCTAGGTGTATCCGGGTCCACTTTTTGGCCTACATCTCGAGACCCTAGTCACCCAGTGGAATAAAACTTACTCTGTACTAAAGCACACATCAACAGCATCAATTTGATATCCACAATGTCAAATCATAGTCTAGGCGATCACGGGCCCACGTTTGGCCTATATCTCCAGACCCTAGTCACCCAGGGGTATGAAAATTATCCTCTACTAAATCACTCATCAACAGCTTTCATTTGATATCCATATAGTATAAACACATTCTAGGGGTACCCAGGTCCACGTTTTGGGCTATATCTCGAGACCCTAGTCACCCAGGGGTATGAAAATTATCCTGTACTATAGCACTCATCAACAGTTTTCATTTGATATCCATATTGTATAAACACATTCTACGGGTACCCGGGTCCACGTTTTGGGCTATATGTCGAAACCCTAGACTCACAGTTGTATGAAAATTATCCTGTACTGTAGGACTCATCAACAGCTTTCATTTGATATCCATATTGTATAAACACATTCTAGGAGTACCCTGGTCCACGTTTTGGCCTATATCTCGAGACCCTAGTCACCCAGGGGTATGAAAATTATCCTGTACTATAGCACTCATCAACAGCTTTCATTTGATATCCATATTGTATAAACACATTCTAGGGGTACCCGGATCCACGTTTTGGGCTATATCTCGAGACCCTAGCCTCCCAGTTGTATGAGAACTATCCTGTACTATAGCACTCAGCAACAGCTTTCATTTGATATCCATATTGTATAAACACATTTTAGGAGTACCCGGGTCCACGTTTTGGCCTATATCTCGAGACCCTAGTCCCACAGTTGTATGAGAATTATCCTGTACTATAGCACTCATCAACATCTTTCATTTGATATCCATATTGTATAAACACATTCTAGAGGTACCCGGGTCCACGTTTCGGCCTATATCTCGAGGCCCTAGCCTCCCAGTTGTATGAAAATTATCCTGTACTATAGCACTCATCAACATCTTTCATTTGATATCCATATTGTATAAACACATTCTAGGGGTACCCGGGTCCACGTTTTGGCCTATATCTCGAGACCCTAGCCTCCCAGTTGTATGAGAATTATCCTGTACTATAGCACTCATCAACATCTTTCATTTGATATCCATATTGTATAAACACATTCTAGGGGTACCCGGGTCCAAGTTTTGGGCTATATCTCGAGACCCTAGCCTCCCAGTTGTATGAAAATTATCCTGTACTATAGCACTCATCAACATCTTTCATTTGATATCCATATTGTATAAACACATTTTAGGAGTACCCGGGTCCACGTTTTGGCCTATATCTCGAGACCCTAGTCACCCAGTTGTATGAGAATTATCTTGTACTATAGCAATCATCAACATCTTTCATTTGATATCCATATTGTATAAACACATTCTAGGGGTACCCGGGTCCACGTTTTGGGCTATATCTCGAGACCCTAGCCTCCCAGTTGTATGAAAATTATCCTGTACTATAGCACCCATCAATATCTTTCATTCGATATCCATATTGTATAAACACATTCTAGGGGTACCCGGGTCCATGTTTTGGCCTATATCTCGAGACCCTAGCCTCCCAGTTGTATGAGAATTATCCTGTACTATAGCACTCATCAACATCTTTCATTTGATATCCATATTGTATAAACACATTTTAGGAGTACCCGGGTCCACGTTTTGGCCTATATCTCGAGACCCTAGTCACCCAGTTGTATGAGAATTATCCTGTACTATAGCACTCATCAACATCTTTCATTTGATATCCATATTGTATAAACACATTCTAGCGGTACCCGGGTCCACGTTTTGGCCTATATCTCGAGATTCTAGCCTCCCAGTTGTATGAAAATTATCCTGTACTATAGCACTCATCAACATCTTTCATTTGATATCCATATTGTATAAACACATTTTAGGAGTACCCGGGTCCACGTTTTGGCCTATATCTCGAGACCCTAGTCACCCAGTTGTATGTGAATTATCCTGTACTATAGCACTCATCAACATCTTTCATTTGATATCCATATTGTATAAACACATTCTAGGGGTACCCGGGTCCACGTTTTGGCCTATATCTCGAGACCCTAGCCTCCCAGTTGTATGTGAATTATCCTGTACTATAGCACTCATCAACATCTTTCATTTGATATCCATATTGTAGAAACACATTCTAGGGGTACCCGGCTCCACGTTTTGGGCTATATCTCGAGACCCTAGCCTCCCAGTTGTATGAAAATTATCCTGTACTATAGCACTCATCAACATCTTTCATTTGATATCCATATTGTATAAACACATTTTAGGAGTACCCGGGTCCACGTTTTGGCCTATATCTCGAGACCCTAGTCAGCCAGTTGTATGAGAATTATCCTGTACTATAGCACTCATCAACATCTTTCATTTGATATCCATATTGTATAAACACATTCTAGGGGTACCCGGGTCCACGGTTTGGGCTATATCTCGAGACCCTAGCCTCCCAGTTGTATGAAAATTATCCTGTACTATAGCACTCATCAACATCTTTCATTTGATATCCATATTGTATAAACACATTCTAGGGGACCCGGGTCCACGTTTTGGCCTATATCTCGAGACCCTAGCCTCCCAGTTGTATGAGAATTATCCTGTACTATAGCACTCATCAACATCTTTCATTTGATATCCATATTGTATAAACACATTTTAGGGGTACCCGTGTCCAAGTTTTGGGATATATCTCGAGACCCTAGCCTCCCAGTTGTATGAAAATTATCCTGTACTATAGCACTCATGAGCAGCTTTCATTTGATATCCGTATTGTATAAACATATTCTAGGGGTACCCGAGCCCACGTTTTGGCCTATATCTCGAGACCCTTGCCTCCCAGTTATATGAAAATTATCCTGTACTATAGCACTCATCAACAGCTTTCATTTGATATCCATATTGTATAAACACATTCTAGGAGTACCCGGGTCCACGTTTTGGCCTATATCTCGAGACCCTAGTCACCCAGTTGTATGTGAATTATCCTGTACTATAGCACTCATCAACATCTTTCATTTGATATCCATATTGTATAAACACATTCTAGGGGTACCCGGGTCCACGTTTTGGCCTATATCTCGAGACCCTAGCCTCCCAGTTGTATGTGAATTATCCTGTACTATAGCACTCATCAACATCTTTCATTTGATATCCATATTGTAGAAACACATTCTAGGGGTACCCGGCTCCACGTTTTGGGCTATATCTCGAGACCCTAGCCTCCCAGTTGTAATAAAATTATCCTGTACTATAGCACTCATCAACATCTTTCATTTGATATCCATATTGTATAAACACATTTTAGGAGTACCCGGGTCCACGTTTTGGCCTATATCTCGAGACCCTAGTCAGCCAGTTGTATGAGAATTATCCTGTACTATAGCACTCATCAACATCTTTCATTTGATATCCATATTGTATAAACACATTCTAGGGGTACCCGGGTCCACGGTTTGGGCTATATCTCGAGACCCTAGCCTCCCAGTTGTATGAAAATTATCCTGTACTATAGCACTCATCAACATCTTTCATTTGATATCCATATTGTATAAACACATTCTAGGGGACCCGGGTCCACGTTTTGGCCTATATCTCGAGACCCTAGCCTCCCAGTTGTATGAGAATTATCCTGTACTATAGCACTCATCAACATCTTTCATTTGATATCCATATTGTATAAACACATTTTAGGGGTACCCGTGTCCAAGTTTTGGGATATATCTCGAGACCCTAGCCTCCCAGTTGTATGAAAATTATCCTGTACTATAGCACTTATGAACAGCTTTCATTTGATATCCGTATTGTACAAACATATTCTAGGGGTACCCGAGCCCACGTTTTGGCCTATATCTCGAGACCCTTGCCTCCCAGTTATATGAAAATTATCCTGTACTATAGCACTCATCAACAGCTTTCATTTGATATCCATATTGTATAAACACATTCTAGGAGTACCCGGGTCCACGTTTTGGCCTATATCTCGAGACCCTAGTCACCCAGGGTATGAAAATTACCCTGTACTATAGCACTCATCAACAGCTTTCATTTGATATCCATATTGTGTAAACACATTCTAGGGGTACCCGGGTCAACGTTCTGGCATATATCTCGAGACGCTAGTCACCCATGGATATGAAAATTATCCTGTACTATAGCTCTCATCAACAGCTTTCATTTGATATCCATATTGTATAAACACATTTGGGGAATACCTGGGCCCACGTTTTGATCTCAAGACCCTAGGCACGTAGCGAAAAAAAGGTAGACGTTGGCCGATTCTCAGACCTACCCAATATGCTCACAAAATTTCATGAGAATCGGTTCAGCCGTTTCGGAGGAGTTAAGCCTCTAAAACCGTGACAGAAGAATTTTATATATTAGACTAGCAGACCCGCCAGACATTGTTCTGCCCTAAATTTGGCCTATCTGCATATATTTTAATAAGCTTTTTCCGTCTAACTCTGCCCTACCCCTCTACACTTTTTCCTAATCTTTTTATTCACACCTCCCTCCGTCTTTTTCGCTTCATCTCCATCTTCGTCTCATTCTATGTCTTTCTCAGTCTCCTCTCTTTTCTCTTCTCTCCAGTTTTTCTCTTTCTTCATCTCATATTGCCAGTCCCAGAGGGTGGTATGTATTATGTTCCAGTCCCAGTCCCACTCCGAGTCTCAGTCTCAGTCCCAGTCCTAGTCCTAATCCCAATCCCAGTCCGTCTCTGGTATACTTCCCGGAAAAAAGCATCGTAAATACTAATATAGGCAAATTTATATACGAAATTTCAGGCAAATCGAATAGGACGTATGTAAATAGGTATGTGAGTATTATTAATTCTTGTCTTTATTTCGGCTTCGCATGCATATTTATCAGTTTTGCCAGGTTGATGCGACTAAATCGAATATCACAATGTACTTTAGAGCTCTCAGCAACAGCTTTCATTTGATATCCAAGTTATCTCCCGTCTCGTGGGAGATGTAAAAAAATTAAAGGTGCGGAGGAACTCACAGTCCTCCGATACTTGTGAAATGAAAGAAAGAACGATTTCAGATTAACGTCACAACTTCTTTATTCGTGCCACTTGCACGCTAATTAACTACTGCGCTAAACATACGTTGTAACTTACTTAAATAACTTCTTAGATTAACTAAAATGTTTACATTGCAGTTCCCATGCTTTACCCAGAACTGCTCGCTTGTGTAAACAGGAAATGCTTAGCGTGCGATTCCCATAACTAATGTAAGGTGACCTGATCGATGGTTGCGCGTGTGCCGCGTCAGCGACTTTATTCTGTTGAACTAAATAAGTCACATGCTTAGCAACGTGATCGTAGGGTGTGCCGTATTATGGTACCTATGCGTGTAACTCCTCCCCCTTTAAAGATCTGCGTCTCGTAGATCAAATGTCGAAAAGCGTGAGGGGGAGAAATTTTGTAAGGAGTGATTGCGGCCTTCTGGTGATGATTTAGTACTGACGCTTGTGACTTTCAGGCTAGGATATGAGCGATAAAATGCAGGTGCAGATTTGCCTTTGGGGGTCCTATTTATGCTAATGTTTCCCGTCCAATGCGTTGGAATTTGAACCGGTGGAAGGTCTAGTTTCTTTGTGTAACATCTCCACAGCGTTCCGGCAATAAGGGCTATTGCGCAAATCGAGATAGCTTCTGTAACGATAGAAAAATTGATTTTTTCATTGACATAGCCTAGATACTTAACATTCTCCATTGTGATGTCGTGGATGTACTCCAAGTTGACTTTCATGGTATGGTTTTTTATGTTAGAAAGTACGGCTGGGAGGGCGTGTGCGGTAACAGCTTCATTGCTGGAAAATTCCTGATCGCCAATCTTGATTGACTCGTTCTTGAATTGAATTACGTATGTGCCATTAATAGTAATTGTGGCATTGTTGCTCCTTATTATGCCCTGGTAGTTTGAAATGAAAATGGTGTTTTCGTTTACCAGCTCTATACGGGATCCGTTTCGTCTAATAAATTGACAACTAGCAGCCCCACCTTTTAAGAGTCGTGGCAGGCAGCTGTTTTCTTCCAGCGCAATCAAGGACTCGGAGCTGCATACTGTGGATGAGCCGATAACCATGCAATCCTTCGTCAACCCGTATGTCTCTTCTTGATTGACCAGCATTCTGTCGAACGGTAAGTCCACTTGTTTACCAGCGTAGATTCCAGCGCGGGTAATCAGAAGATTGTATTTACTGGCCGTCACTTTCGGCATCGATAGGACGTAGAGTAGAAGTGTCCCGTTTGTGAGGACCGATGGTTGGCCATATTCGATTGCCTCAATTACATTCTGGTATGGGAGGGTTTCTGTTTCGGATAGGATTTGGTTCACTTCGTCTATGTCTAGCAAGTTGGTATTAACAATTCCTCGCTTTGCCAATTGACATGCTCGCACAAATTCATTGACCTCTTCACGAATGAGGACGATGTTGCGAAGTGCGCTTTGCTCGAATTCGATTCCTTCTGTTTCCTTTACTACGTAGTTGGTTCGGTTCACCACTTCTTCAATTCGTTTCAATACTTCTTCGGTGGTTGTGAATAGCTTTCTATTGACCTTATATTGATGGTTGTTGTTCACTATTATCTGGTTTTGGCTGTGGAGGATGTTATTCCAATCTGTTGCGTCAGGCGATCCTGCCAGCCATTTCCATGCTGACCCAATCCAGTCAATGGATCGGGTGACTCTAGTCTTGCTTGTGCTTCCCATCAACTCTTCGAGTCGTTCGAGTGTTTGGTTGATGTAGTGCTGGGCTAAGAGTTGCTCGTCGGTTCGTTTGATTAGATGACTTGCTAATTTATCCATTTGAGTCACCATCGTGGTGTACTTTTGTAGGTCGATGGCGTGTATGAGTTTGAATGAGCCCCCTATGATCCACCCATCCCCGCTCTGGATGGTTATTATTGGGGCCTTGTAGTTGAATATGTGTAGTGCGCTGATGGCTGATGCCAGCAGTGGGAATCTGCAACGCAAGATGTTAATTCTAATTTAATGTAGTTAGTAGTTGTTATGTTCTAAGTACTAAGTTACGGTTATCTATTTAATAAAAAAGAAAAAAATGTTATTGATAGTAGGAAAGTATTATTAGTAAGCGAAATTCTTAAGATTAGATTGATTATCATTAAACTAGCGTTACTGTTTTAGTTTAGGATTTTCGTCTTTCTAGCGATGTTAATTTGTTAATGTGTCGGTTGTTTACAAATTATGATTAGTGGGGAAGATTAAAATAAAATTTAAAAATTTTGCTTTAAACTGTTATTACAAAGGGTTTCAAAAATAAAAAGGGAACAAAAAATTAGGAAAATTAAAAAGGTGAAAAATTTTGCTTATCTTTTTTTTTGTATCCTTTTTCATTGGATTAATATTTTAATTTTATTTGTTTATTTGTTTTTGTTAAAAATTTGTTTTATTTTTGCTTAGCGGATTAGGCGCATAAGCTTAAGTTTTTTTTTTTTTTTTTGAGAATTAAATATTCATTTGCTTAGCGGATTAGGCGCATAAGCTCAAATTTTTCTTTTTTTCTTTTTCATCTACGGATTAGGCGCAGAGAATTAAATAAATATTTGCTTAGCGGATTAGGCGCATAAGTTCAAATTTTTCTTTTTTCTCCTGGACCAGAGGTGTTAACATTTCTCGAACCAGCTATGGGGAGATCGCCAGAATCCCGTTTGGAAGTAGTGTAGCCATTTGTCAAATTCGATGGCACTACGAGCCTACTAAGGCACGATTTGTCCCACTTACAAGCCCACTCTTGTTAGATAAACTCCCTCTTGGTGCCAGATCTTTTATAATTTCTTTTCATGTTTTTTGTATGTTTGTTTGTTTTATTGTGTGGGGGCAGTTTGTCCCCTTCTTTTTATATTTTTAATGTGGAGTTTATGAATTTTTTTCCCACTAAGTGTGGTGACTGAAACTTTATTGTCTTTTGAAACGATTTCTTTCTTGTATAGAGGTTTTTGCTTCCCCTTTATTTGCTTATCCTTCACGTATATGACGTCATTTTCGTCATAACGCTCCGGTAGCATCCTTTTTTTATTGTGTCTTTTTATCTGAGCCATTTGCTTTTCCCTCAATAGTGCTTTAATTTGGATATTAATTTTTCTGCTCTGGTCAAGGAGTTCTTGGAAGTTGGAGGCTTGTGAGCGATTAAAAAATATGTCTGTTGGTCTTTTGTTCGTTACCGAGTGGACTGAATTATTATAGCGATCTACAGCTATGATAACAAGTTCCTTGGTCCTGAGGGCTTCAGTCTCCGCCTTTAGGCATCTAAAAATTTCAAGTAACGTAGAGTGAAATCTCTCGATTTGGCCGTTCACCTCGCTCCTCTGAGTTGGGGTGCGGTAAAGCTGAATTCCTAGAGATTCTAACAAGCTTTGTATAACAGGGCTAATCAATCCGCGTTCGTTATCAGTGACTAAAATTCTAGGGGTGGTGAAATAGTGCAGAAGTTTCACTATTTTTTGCCTAAGGTGCAGGGTTCCTTTGTTTCTGATGTGAAAAAGCTTTGCGAATTTAGAAAATTTATCGATGCAACTTAAAAATGTTTCCCCTTGAATTTCGAATATATCTAAGTGAAGGATCTCGCATGGTCGCGATGGGATTGGTGTAGCCTGTAATTCTGGCCTATGGGGGTGCCTGTCGTACTTACTGAGTCTACACGTCTCACAAGCCAGTACATATTTCCTAATTTGACTGCTCATCTTGGGAAAATAGCAACGCTCAAGAAGTTGTTTCCTATTCTCCGTGGCATTACGGTGAGCCCTCTTGTGCTCCTTTGCTATTGCTTCACACACACTATCTGGATTTATTAAGTCCTCCACAAGGGTTTGCGCTATTCGTACCTTATAGTTGGTAAAATGGTCTAAATAAACTCTCTGTAATAGACCTAACTGATCTTCCGGTATTTTGATACCATTGATGACATTTGGGCTCAGTTTTTCTTTCAAGATGCTAATTAGTTCGTTTTCACTAATGTTTTCTATCCCTACGTAGTGGCGTGAGTGTCCAGGGTGCGGTTCTTCGTAGATTTGAAGTCTGCCCCCGAACACAATTTGGTTTCTGAAAACATTTAGTGGTACTTCCACGAAGGGGATCAGGTCTGTGTTATCCTGTTCTGCGCTATGCACTGTATCGGAATCTGATCCCATGGTTGCATTCTGACTACCGACCTCGGATGTGGGCGGCATTGAATCCGTCAATTGGTTTACTTGGGTTTTTAGACGAGAAAGGGCATCAGCCACGACGTTAGATTTTCCGGGTTTGTAGATAAGTTCATAATTGTACTCTTTGATCCGGGCTTTCCATCGCTTCAGCTTAGCATTGTAGTTGCGATTGCTGAGGGAGAAAGTTAGTGGTTGGTGGTCGGTGAATATACGTATTTCCCTGGCACCATACAAGTAATTTCGCAGATTGTCTAACGCCCAAACGATGGCGAGCATCTCTTTTTCATTTGTAGCGTACCCTTCCTCTGTGGTTGTTAAGCTTCTCGATATAAACGCAATTGGCTTGTCTCTACCATCATAGTCCTGCGACAATACCGCGCCAATAGCATAGTCTGAGGCATCTGTTGTTAAGTTAAAGGTTTTTTCGAAGTTGGGAAGTGTTAGGACTTCTGAGGTAGTCAACATTTCCTTAAGGTCATCGCATGCCCTAAGGGCGTCCCTGTCTAGTGATATTGGCACTTCTTTGGACTGCGTAGCCTTAACTTGTGCGTGTTCACCCCTTGTGAGGTTAGTGAGCGGTTTCGCGATTTTGGCGTAGTCCCGAATAAATTTCCTATAGTAAGAAGTTAAACCTAAAAAACTTTTGAGCTCTTTTAGATTTGAGGGTGGCAACAGATTTCTTATCGAATTTATTTTCTTAGGATCTGGCAGGATTCCTTCGGAGGTTACTATATAACCCAGAAATTCAACGCTTCTTTTTAAAAACTGTGTTTTTTTGAGGTTAACTTTGAGTCCCGCGTCTAGTAGTCTAAAAAGAATTGTTTCGATGTCCTCCAAATGGGTGGCCTCGTCCTTGCTGAAGATAATTATATCGTCGATATATACAAAACAAATTCGACCTATAAATTCTTTGAGGGCATCGTCTATCATTCTTTGGAAGATAGAGGGCGCATTCTTTAGCCCGAAAGGAAGTCGCAGGAATTCATATTTTCCATTCATGGTGGAAAATGCCGTTTTAGGGATGTCACACTTTTTCATTGGGATTTGATGGAATCCTGACGTTAAATCCAGTGTGGTAAAATATTTGGCTTCGCCAAGGCTGGCAATAGTCCCGTTGATGTCCGGGATGGGATATGTATCGGGAATCGTTACGGCGTTTAACCTTTTAAAATCAATGACCATCCGGTATTTCTTTTCTTCATTCGAGCCGGATTTCTTTGGGACAATCCATAGGGGGGAGTTATAGGGACTCTTGGACGGACGGATGATGCCTTGTGAAAGCAGTTCTTGAATTTGTCTTTCGACCTCTCCACGCATATTGACGGGGTAGGGATAGCTTTTGGTGTAGATGGGGTTTTCGGTTACTGTTTTTATCTCAGCCTGGAGGTTGGTTTGAATTTCCGTGGATTGGTCGACTGGACCGAATAAAGTTTCGTACTTTTCTAGTATTCCATATAGCTTGCTTTTCGTATGTTCGGTGACATAGTTGTCAAGGGGGATGACTATATTAATGGCGTTAACTTGTTGCGCAGTCTTTCGCTTAAGAGGCAGAAGGATGTCTGGTTTAAGGATGAGGGTATTGAGTTCCCTATCTAACACCGCTTTAATTTCTGAGAGAGTATCATCCCCTATTATCCCGTCAAATGATTCTAGACCGGGAAGGACAAAGAATGTAGTCGGCAGATCCCTACCAACAAACTGAAAAAAGTTTCCGCAAACCTTCTTGTCGATTTTGATTCTACCCCCCGCCGAGATTACATGGAATGGTTTTTCCACTGGGGTAGTGTTTAAGGCTACGCGCTCGCTAATGTAGTTTTTATTTGCGCCGGTGTCAACTAAGAACTCTAATATACCTTGACCTTGAGTGACGTACTCTAAATATGGTACGCCGGACACGAGGCTCCCATTGTAAAATTTAGTTGGTCAATTGTCGAATATTTTTGTTCATTGGAGGCATCTTTTCCCTCCTTTTCGTCTACGGCCACCAGATGAAACAATTTTTGTTTCTTGTTTGTTTCGTTGTGTGAAAATTTTGTTGGAAACTGACTTTTCCTTGGCCCGTCGTACCTAGAGAACCTGGAATTTCCTGTCTGGCGGGTTTGAGAGGATGCACCGGCATCCGCTCTTAAAGCCGTGGGGGGGTCACTGTTGTTGCGCCAGCTTTGCGCAGATTGGTGGCTATTCCTGGTTTGCCCTGACCTGGCGTATGGGGAGTTGAATCCCCTCTGATTTTGATGTCGGTCTATAAAGCTCCCATTGGAGTGGGTTGCATTATTGTACCTTGAATGGTTCGGGGCTGGATTCTGCGGTGTGCCAGAGTAGTCTGTGCTGCCGCGAGGAAAATAACGCTGTGATGGAGTTTGGTACGAATCGCCGAACATTCGGCCACTTCTGTTTAATACCTGTGGGGGGCGGTAATAGCGTTTCGCCGATCCACGTTCATGAAGGTGAGGCATGACGAATATGCCTCAGGTAAGGATTTTGGCTTCTGCATAAGAAGCAAGGTCGGCAAGTCGCCGTTTAGCCCCCTGATGAAGACATCCAAGGCTCTTCGTCTATGTGCCTCGGCCAATGCCTTAACCGTTTCTGTGTGCACATATTTATCAGTGCTTATTGAATTTATCATGAGTGACAATTGCTTGTTTATTTGGGCATAGAATTCGGACAACTTTTGCCGCCCTGGGTCATGAGGGTAAGTTGCTGATCAAGGGTTTCGATATCCCTAACGTCCGCATAATGCAAGGAGAGAATCTCCTTGATTTTCTTCCAATCCGAATCTAAAATATTGTGAGACACCAAGGCGGCATCTGCCGCTCCCCTAGTCTTGCATCTTATGTGCCTTAAAATTGCCCTATATATTGGCTTTTGCCGAACGGGCTTATAATCACTTAAAACCTGCTCTACACTATAGATCCAGGAGGTATAGTGCTCCCGAGATCCATCAAACACTTGAAGTTCTTTCACACAATCTGGTAACCTTGCTATTTCTTTGAGGTCCTCCTCCGTCTGAGGAGTCACAAGAGGCTCTTCTACTGGTGTTGCCTCACTATCGACAGATTGCCGATGAACCTCTTCTACCCTACTTTCTAGTCTCTCTAGGGTTTGGCTAAGTCCTTGTATGGACTCGTCAGCGTTCGTCGATTCTACGCTTTTGAGGCGTTCCTCGAATCTCCTCAGCTGAGCGAGGATGGCGTTCACGGCGCCATTCATTTCAGTCAGCGACTTCTTCATTTCGTCGGCGTTCATGATTAGGTATGCTGAAAAGATAAGAACTGTAAGAAAATATACGTGTGATCTACACAATCCAATGTCTCATTTGAGGATTCTTGTCGCGTTTAGATTGGAGAATTTTCAATTTTCTCTCTTCCTCTTTCACTTTTCCCTGTTAGATTGGGGAATTTTCAATTTTCTCCATTTTTCTTGCACTTTTCACTGTTAGGTTGGAGAATTTTCAATTTTCTCTCTTTCTCTTTCACTTTTCCCTGTTAGATTGGGGAATTTTCAATTTTCTCTATTTTCCTTGCACTTTTCACTGTTAAATTGGAGAATTTTCAATTTTTTTTTTTTTTCGTGCACTTTCCACTTAACACACGCGACGCGAACCCTGTACTCCGAAGCTCGGGCGCCAGTTATCTCCCGTCTCGTGGGAGATGTAAAAAAATTAAAGGTGCGGAGGAACTCACAGTCCTCCGATACTTGTGAAATGAAAGAAAGAACGATTTCAGATTAACGCCACAACTTCTTTATTCGTGCCACTTGCACGCTAATTAACTACTGCGCTAAACATACGTTGTAACTTACTTAAATAACTTCTTAGATTAACTAAAATGTTTACATTGCAGTTCCCATGCTTTACCCAGAACTGCTCGCTTGTGTAAACAGGAAATGCTTAGCGTGCGATTCCCATAACTAATGTAAGGTGACCTGATCGATGGTTGCGCGTGTGCCGCGTCAGCGACTTTATTCTGTTGAACTAAATAAGTCACATGCTTAGCAACGTGATCGTAGGGTGTGCCGTATTATGGCACCTATGCGTGTAACTTCCATAATACACACACATTCTAGGGGTATCCGGGTTCATGTTTTGGCCTATATCTCGAGACCCTAGTCACTCAGCGGTGTAAAACTTACTCTGTATTATAGCACACATCAACAGCTTCAATTTGATACCCACAATGTAAAAACACATTCTAGGTGTATCCGGTTCCACGTTTTGGGCTAAATCTCGAGACCCTAGCCTCCCAGTTGTATGAAAATTATCCTGTACTATAGCACCCATCAACAGCTTTCATTTGATATCCATATTGTATAAACACATTCTAGGGGTACGCTTTTCCACGTTTTGGGCTATATCTCGAGACCCTAGCCTCCCAGTTGTAGGAAAATTATCCTGTACTATAGCACTCATCAACAGCTTTCATTAGATATCCATATTTTATAAACACATTCTAGGGGTACCCGGGTCCACATTTTGGGCTATATCTCGAGACCCTAGCCTCCCAGTTGTATGAAAATTATCCTGTACTATAGCACTCATCAACAGCTTTCATTTGATATCCATATTGTATAAACACATTCTAGGGGTGCCCGGGTCCACGTTTTGGGCTATATCTCGACACCCTAGCCTCCCAGTGGTATGAAAATTATCCTGTACTATAGCACTCATCAACAGCTTTCATTTGATATCCATATTGTATAAACACATTTTTTTAACGACTCTTACACTGGATCTCAAATTGATGTTGTTAAAATGTTCATTTTTAAGTACACGGCTACACGTTTTTGGCTATATCTCGAGACCCTAGCCGCCCAGTTGTATGAAAATTATCCTGTACTATAGCACCCATCAACAGCTTTCATTTTATATCCATATTGTATAAACACATTCTAGGGGTACCCGGGTCCCCGTTTTGGGCTTTATCTCGAGACCCTAGCCTCCCAGTTGTATGAAAATTATCCTATACTATAGCACTCATCAACAGCTTTCATTTCACATCCATATTGTATAAACACATTCTAGGGGTACCCGGGTCCACGTTTTGGGCTTTATCTCGAGACCCTAGCCTCTCAATTGTATGAAAATTATCCTATACTATAGCACTCATCAACAGCTTTCATTTCACATCCATATTGTATAAACACATTCTAGGGGTACCCGGGTCCACGTTTTGATCTCAAGACCCTAGATACCTAGCGAAAAAAAAGGTAGACGTTGGCCGATTCTCAGACCTACCTAATATGCTCACAAAATTTCATGAGAATCGGTTCAGCCGTTTCGGAGGAGTTCAGCCTCTAAAACCGTGACAGAAGAATTTTATATATTAGATAAGTAAATTATGTCAACATTCAAGTCCAGTAATGATATGTTGCAACAAAAAACAAAAAAAAAAGAAAATTTCAAAATGGGCGTGGTTCCGCCCTTTTTCATCTAATTTGTCTAGAATACTTTTAATGCCATAAGTCGAACAAAAATTAACCAATCTTTGTGAAATTTGGTAGGGGCTTAGATTCTAGGACGATAACTGTTTTCTGTGAAAATGTGCGAAATCGGTTGAAGCCACGCCCTGTCGACCGTCTGTCCTTCCGCTCGGCCCTTAACACGATAACTTGAGCAAAAATCGATATATCTTTACTAAACTTAGTTAACGTACTTACCTGAACTCACTTTATCTTGGTATTAAAAATGGCCGAAATCCGACTATGACCACGCCCACTTTTTCGATATCGAAAATTACGAAAAATGAAAAAAAATGCCATAATTCTATACCAAATATGAAAAAAGGGATGAAACATTGTAATTGGATTGGTTTATTGACGCAAAATATAACTTTAGAAAAACTTTGTGAAATGGGTGTGACACCTTCCATATTAAGTAGAATAAAATGAAAAAATTCTGCAAGGCGAAATCAAAAGACCTTGAAATCTTTGCAGGAATACTGTTCGTGGTATTACATGTATAAATAAATTAGCGGTACCCGACAGATGATGTTCGGGGTCACCCTGGTCCACATTTTGGTGGATATCTCGAACACGCCTTCACTTATACAACTAAGGGCCACTCCCTTTTAAAACCCTCATTAATACCTTTATGGCGATATCCCGAAATGGCGTCCACCTATAGAACTATGGCCCACTCCCTTTTAAAATACTCTTTGATATCTTCCATTTGATACCCTTGTCATACAAACACATTCCAGGGTTACCCTAGGTTCATTTTCCTACGTGGTGATTTTCCCTTATTTTGTCTCCAAAGCTCTCAGCTGAGTATGTAATGTTCGGTTACACCCGAACTTAGCCTTCCTTACTTGTTTATTTATATGATTGATGAATACATTTCTTACATGGCTGTCCATATTCGTCCGGAAAATCCAGTACAAACATTTATTTATTTTTTTTTTATATCTTATATTTCTTATTTTTGCTGGTTTTTCTATTTATATTATATTTATATCGATATGAGAATATTCCCTTGTAAATGAGAAAAGTGTAAATGAAATTTCGAAAGCGTCAATTGTAATGGAGAATAGTCAGTTGTAAATGAGAATAGTCAGTTGTAAATGAGAATAGTGAATTGTAAATGCGAAAGCGTCATTTAGAAATGAGTTTAGTCAGTTGTAAATGAGAAAGCGTCACATGGACATGCGAATAGTCACTTGTAAATGAGAAAGCGGATCCAAACTAATTGCTACACTATGCATTAATAAGGCTTTGTTGATTATTTTCATTGTGTCCCACGGACTTCGGACTCCTTATGCATTTTATAATTGACCACGTATTCTCAATTACAAATGATGCTTTCGCATTTTCATTTGATACTTTCTCATTTACAAGCCAGATAGTGTATTGTAAATGCGAAAGCGTCATTTGGAAATGAGAGTAGGCAATTGTAAATGCGAAAAGTCAATTGTGAGAATAGTCACTTGTAAATGAGAATAGTGAATTGTAAATGCGAAAGCGTCATTTAGAAATGAGATTAGTCAATTGTAAATGAGAAAGCGTCGCATGGACATGCGAATAGTCACTTGTAAATGAGAAGGCGTCATTTGAAAATTAGAAAGCGTCAGATGTAAATGCGTATAGTCAATTGTAAATGCGAAAGCGTTATATGGAAAGGAGAATAGTCACATGTAAATGAGAAAGAATCAAATCAAGATGCCAAAGCGTCATTTGTAATTGAGAATACGTACTCAGTTATAAGTAAGAAAGTATCACTTGAAAATGCGAAAGCGTCATATGGAAATGAGAATAGTCACTTGTAAATGAGAAAGCAGATCCAAACTAATTGCTAATCTATGTATTCATAAGGCTTTGTTGATTATTCCCATTGTGTCCCACGGACTTCGGACTCCTTATGCATTTTATAATTGACTACGTATTCTCAATTACAAATGATGCTTTCGCATTTTCATTTGATACTTTCTCATTTACAAGCGACCATTCTCAATTACAATTGATACTTTCGAATTTTCAAATTACGCTTTCTCATTTCCAAGTGACTGTTCTCATTTCCATCTGACGCTTTCGCTTTTATAATTAACTAATCTCATTTCTAAATGATGTTTTGGTATATAAAATTTACTACTCTTATTTACAACTCACTATTCTCAATTACAAATTACACTTTCGCATTTGCAATTGACTATTCTCATTTACAAGTGACTATTCTCATATCGAAGTGTGACTGCCTTCATTTATTGATATCCAAGAATTTGAATTCAAATAATTTCTATACGAGTCTAACCTTTAATTATGCAGCAGAGATTGGTCAAGCTATTCTGAAAATATTAAAATGTAAAACCCATATATTGATAAAAATACTATTAAAAAAAATCGATTAGTTCTGACAAAGTAGCAAATTGGAACTATAAAAATACAAATATTATAGTGTATCAACATACATATGTACATATTTACAACTATATGCGTTTCAGTCAAATATTCGAGTTATTAGATTCGTTATGAAAGTAAAATTAGTTTCGACCTTGATCGCTACTATTAGCACTAATATCGTGATTTATAAAACAGAATCTCTTAGATATGCCGTGAAGATTATATTTAAAATCGGCGACAATTAATAGTTTAAGAGCAGTATTAGTAGGGTTGAGCAAAGTGGAGTAAAAGTACAGCACATTAAAAGTGATAAAAAATAAATATTAAGAAAATAAAAAAATTTTAAGCACTTCCTTTAAATAAAGACACATACCATGATGGAATGATAGAAGGTGACGGATGTAAGCAATTTCTCGCTCTAACGCCGTCATCTTGAACGTCCTTAGAAATAAGAATGTTGTCGCTTTATAAAACTACTTTTTTATTCAAAGAAAAAAATGTATTTAAAACTATACAAATCCTTTTTTTTTTTTTTTTTTTGAAAAAATATACAACGGCATCATTTTTTTTTTCTGAAGTTCAGTTTTGTGTTGACTTTTATATGATTCAAACGTGTGACAATTCTCATTTAATAATTTTGTTTATTAAAAATTATAAAAACTCGCATATTTTCTACATTAAATGATGGTAAGATGTTGCTATACTAATATAAAATCGATAATAAATGTTTTAAATATAGTTTTGCAGCTTTCCTTGTAGGTTGTCCAGTAATATTTACTTTAGCTCGCAACTGCTAAAACTCGTCCAAAAATATCTAGAGTGGTGTCCAAAGACGCGCTTTGCGCCCAGGACCACGATTCCGAAAGCGGAAATTGAAAATTTTATTTCTTTCGAGCGATTTTTGCAAACCACGATTTCGAAAGCGAAAATTGAAAATTTTATTTCTTTCGAAAGATTTTTGCAAACCATGACGTATCTATTCGCCACAAATTTTTGCTCAATCTATCGCATCTATTGTTTGGCGACGTTGTCACCGCTTTCCTTGACAAAGACAAGGCACCACTGCCGTCAATGGACCAAGTGAATGACCTCAAATCATTGGGGTTAAAACTTGGGTTATGGTCAGCATCAAATATGGCAATAGACGGGGCTTTTGTTGTTGTTTGCTTAATATACTCTATTAGTGTTTTACTCAAGCCGTTTGGTTAAGTCAATATACCTGCTGATGTCCTGTATGAAGCATTTTGACTCCGCCCTTTAGTCGGTAGCACAACCATCCTAACAGCTCCTACACCTGTCATTGAAGGGGCAAGTTTGCTTCACTATGCTAAATCACCCGTTTAGCAAAACTTTTTTCTAATTGAAAAAAACTTTCCAAATTTTTCCCAGGATCTCCGGTATGATAGGCGGAGTAAACTACAACCACACCACGGCGACCGCCATGGTAGCAGCTCGCTTGAAATCTTTGCTGTCAGCGAAAGCTAGATATGTGGACCGGGGACCGATGCTCCCTTTTGCTTTGGCCTCATTGCCTACAGTTGGCCTGTGCATCGAACTTCGCCGTGTTTTCGCTCGTACCATTCCGCTATATTCCGAACTACCATGAACCTCCAGCGCTCTTTTTTCGATCCGTGCCATACTGGTGCTGCATATTATAGAGCTGGTTACGTTGGATAATAGCTGACGGGGAGCTTCACCTGGGCTGCCGATGTTGGGCATTATTCACGTTAGGGCTCCACTAACTCTAGAAACTTTCGCCCCTACCGCACTGATGTGCTCCTTAAAAGTTAATTTTGAGTCAATGTTTACTCCTAGATATATCAAGAAAGGCTTGGAATTTATTTGATAATCTCCTATGGTTAGGACTAACTCATCCACAGTCCGCTTTGAGATCACCAAAACTACTTCTGTCTTATTGCTAGCCATCTCCAGCCCCATGTTCGTCAGCCATTCCTTAATTCTTCCCGCGGCATCATTACATAATGCTCGAAGCAGATCAAGTTTCTTGGCCACTGCTACTACGACAATATCATCTGAATAGCTGACAATTTCCGTGCCTCCGGGAAGGTCGATTTGTAGCACACCGTCGTACATCGCATTCCATAGCGTTGGACATAGAACAGATCCACGATGTTGTTGGTCCCTCATCCGTATCAAAAAGGAGTACTCTGTCGGTAGCTATCAATTATTCTGAGCGGGTGTGCCAAAGTTTCGTACCGCTGTCATTACCTGCATCCAGTTCGCGACGTTAAAAGCATTTCAAATATTCAAAGTTATCAGTGCACAGAGTTTCCTTTTACTTTGGCCTCCGGCTATGGCTCCGCGGGATATGTTCACAACTGTTTGTATTGCATCTATCGTGGATCTCGATTTTCGAAATCCAAACTGACAATTTGACAAGCCACCTGGGCTTTCCAGGGTCTGCTGCAGACGCTCACTAATAATACGTTCGAGAATCTTTCCTATTGAATCCAACTTACAAAGTGGCCTGTATGAAGATGGCTGGTCGGCCATGTTACCAGGTTTCAGCAAAAGAACCAGTCTTTGAAGTTTCCATAAGCGGGGAAGGCGCGTTCTTGGAAACAGGCGTTGAAGAGATCCGTAAATAGCGATGTTCTAGACCTTATCGCTAATTTACGGGCTATATTTTATATCCGCGACTCTTTGTGTTGCATCCAGTACCTCCTGCTCTGTTACTTCTGGGATTTCCAAACCTTCGACGTCCTCACTTTTATAGGTCCAGTAATCTTGTATCGATTCTTCTCATTAGTATCGGGCATGTAGGCTGCTCTGATTTCCGCCCCTTAATTTTTGCCATCATCATTCTGTAAGCCAATCCCCAAGGATCAAGATTGGCACTATCCATGGGTTCCTTGAAGCATACTCTCTTGCTCTTTTTTATAGCAATTTTAATCGCCGTTCTTTGGGCTATGTAGGTATTGTGTAGCTCATAATATCATGGTGACGAGCGTGCACTCTGTGGTCTTCGCCGTGCCTTGTGGAATTTTCTACGCTCCTCCGCTATTTCCTCGTTAAACCAACTTTTGCGCGACTTCTGGGCAAGGCGCCATCACACGCCATACCTAATGACTTAGATATTTGAACCGATAGAACTTCCGCATGTGTCCTTCGTATTATAGCATCATCCATACAACATAAAATGCTTCTGGTTCAAAAAGGTGTTGTTTCCATCTTCTTCTTTGTAGTTGGTTGGAAACTGTCCTTGGTGAAGTTTCCAAGTTTCGGGTAGGCTATCATGCGCTGATGTTGTTGTGGTAGCTCAATGCTACGTAGGCCTGGCGTTTGGCGAAAAGTGCAGACTCTAGATACACCACTGCGTTATACACCGTATAACCTTCCATTTTGTGAACTGTGCAAGCCCAACACAATATAATAATCGATCGCAAGATTCCCTAAGTTCTGTACGATTTTTCTAAATATCTCAATTCGTGCGTTCCCTAGCGAAACTTTTTGTCATATGTTTTATACTGCCATCGGCCTCCGAGTTAAGTTTGAAATTTCAAGTCTCTAGCTCTTGGAGAAGTTACTTAAAAGTCGGTTTCAAATTTCCAATTCTAATTATTTCGATCCTTGCGCCACCTAACGGAATTTTTTTCTGCTTTTGTTCATTTGTCACGGTGTCTTAACCTATGTGTGAAGTTTCACGTTTGCAGCTCAATGAGAAGTTATTTAAAAATCGATTGCAAGTTTTGTATTGAATATGCGGAGAAACATTCAGCCGACTTAATATAAAGGAAATAAAATACTGTAACGAATATTAGCATAACTAAGCTGCTACTAAATGAATGCACAACAACAATAAAGCAGCCACTCTTATGTAGAAGGCGACGAACAGATATCTCACACACACAAATATGTTGTCATCAGCCGAAGTAGTTACTCACATATACACATGCATATGGCTATGGGAGAGGCGTGGACTACAGATTTACATGTATATAGCTGGTAACTTATCAAGCATGAGATACAACTGTTCGCGAAATTACTAGACCTTAGGAGAAATGGGTGAACGAGGAAATCGAGAGTATAAAAGTAGCGCAAGCTGAGTAATCAATATTGATTTAAATACGCTATTGGTTGTGAAGTATAATTGTGAAATACTACTCCCAAAGTAATCTAAATAAAGATCAGTTTGCAATACTGAATATTGGAGTGATATATCAACAGTTTAGCGATTCGGACGTTAGCAGGTGCATAAATATCAGGGCCCGTATTACGTGTTACGATCCGTGATCGAGACTCATTTTTTAAATCCCAATAGCTCTGAAATGGTGGATCGGATTGTCATTAATATAGCATTCAAATCATCTCCACCAATTTTTTACGATACGTGAATTATTACAGGAGTTACACCTTCGGAATCGTAGTAAAACTGAGCGTGAGGGCGGAGTCACGCCCATATTTTAAAATTTTGAATCAATGTTGCTGGCTACCCAAATGTTACTCTAATTACAATATCTGAATGAGTTCACTTCGTTAATATCTAATCTAATACCGATGCAAAGTTTCAGCAACTGCTAAAGCCTTAACTCAGAAATGGTTGAATGCTTCAGGTGGACCTGTGGAGAATTTCGTGATGCTCAACTTCGAACTGAGCGCGAAACTTGAGCAAGACATAGGAAGCGATATATTTGGAAGTCCTAAATTTTGCGACCACGGGTCTCGAACTTCTCAAGACGCGCATGTAGTAATTGAAACCGTTTTTATTTTATTAAAAAAACTTTTAAATTATATTTTTTAAAACGCCTAAATGTATGCGTCAAATTCTTCTTTATTTTTCACAACAAAGAAAATTTTTGAAAATTGAAAAATCAATATTGAAACTTAAAATATTGATAGTACATTTAAAAATTACAAAGTTCAAAGTAACTAAAATACAAAGTTAAATAAAAATAATAAGAACCCTACATTACTCCCCCTTCAAGAAAATTTATCATTAAACACATTGAATGTAACTCTCTTTTTATGTAAATTCTTGGTGTTGTTTGTGTCTGTTGTTTCAAATTATTGCAGGTTTTAATCTATCAATAGGAATAGTTTTAATATTATTATCTATTTCAAGTTTAAAACATTTTTGGTGTTTTTCCACAATTTTGTAAGGTCCTTCATATGGTTGTTGTAATGAATGTTTATTAATGACTCGAACAAATGCAAATTTACAAGTTTGAAGATCTTTTGGAACATAAATTCCAGTATCAGCATCTTTATGATGACTTAAATTTGATCTAACATTTCGAAAATGTTCACGTAAATTACTTAAAACTTCAGTTGATGAGAAATTTTTAGCTGATGGCACAACAAGTTCCCCTGGCAAACGTAAATTCTGACCGAAAACCATTTCCGCTGGTGTAGCCGAAATATCTTCTTTGTAAATAGATCGCAAACCAAGTAATATGACAGGTAACTCGTCATACCAATTATTTGTGTCCTCTCTAGCTATTATAGTAGTCTTTAATTGTCTATGAAACCTTTCAACCATATCATTTCCTTGAGGGTGATATGCGGATGTTGTAATTTGGTGACTACCAAGTAATTTAGTTAACTCTGAAAACAATTTCGATGTAAATTGGCTACCTTGATCAGTTGTTATCTTTAACGGAACTCCAAACCGAGAAATATATTCTCTAAACAACTTATTTGCAATTGTAGATGCTGAAATATATTTTAATGCATATGCCTCAGGCCAACGGGTAAATCTTTCAATAATCGTTAAAATATAGCGATGTCCTTTTGAAATAGGTAATGGTCCAACTATATCTAAATGAATGTGTTCAAATCTATTCTTTGGAATTTGAATTTTGACAATAGGGGATTTTGTATGACGATAAACTTTAGACTTTTGACAATTAAGACACTCTTTTGACCAAATATTAATATCCTTATTCATATTAGGCCAATAATATTTTTTAACTATAAGCCGTCGTGTAACTCTTGTACCCGGATGTGCTATTCCATGTAAAATATCAAATACTGTCTTTCGCAAATTACTCGGTACAAATGGTCTAGGAGTTTCTCCTGAAATTTCACACCAAATATTAAAATTTAAAATGGGAATACTGATTAGTTTTAAATTTCATCAGCAAATTGTGCTATAAATTCCAAGTGTCTCGTTTGTCTAGGACTTCGTTCTGTTTTTGAATTTAAAGCAGTAGTCAAAGGTTTATGGTCCGTATGAACTGTAAATTGTCGTCCTTCCAAAAGATATCTAAAATGTTTTATATTTAAATAAATCGCCAATAATTCCCTATTAAAAGCACTATACTTAATTTCAGTTGGAGAAAGTTTTTTAGAAAAAAATGCAATTGGCTCAATTTTATTATTGTAATTTTGTTGTATAACGCCCCCCATCGCTGTGTTAGATGCATCTACTGTTAAAGATAATTTATCATCTTTGTTCAAATGATTTAACAATATCGTAGATGCAAATTTATCTTTAATGCATTTAAAAGCTTCATTCGAATTCTCGTCCCATACCAAAGTTTTATCACGTTTCTTATTTACTTTGTTAATTAGATCATAAATTTTGTTTGTAAATTCTGCTAGTTTTGGAATGTATCTATGATAATAATTTACCATACCAATAAATTTCTGTGCCTGCTTAACTGATTTTGGACGCTCGAAATTGCGAATAGCTGATACCTTTTCATCGGAAGGTCGAATACATGTTCCAGAAATGTTATGTCCTAAAAAATCTATATTTGTTACACCAAAAGTACATTTACTTGGTTTAATGTTTAAACCGTACTCTGTAAGGCGTTGAAAAAGGATACGTAAATCTTTTAAATGTTGTTCTTCGTCTGTACTTGCAATAAGTAAGTCGTCGATGTAAGCATATACAAAATCTAAGTCACCTACTACCTCATTTATGAATCGTTGAAAGGTTTGTGCAGAATTTCTAAGTCCGAAAGGCATTCTCATGAATTCAAACATACCAAAAGGAGTTGTAATAGCAGTTTTATAAATATCTTCTTCAGCCATAGGAATTTGGTGATATGCCCTAACTAAATCTAATTTTGAAAATATATTTTTATTATGAAGGTTCATATTAAAATCTTGAATGTGAGGTAAGGGATAATGATCGGGAACAGTTACAATATTCAATTTTCTAAAATCACCACATGGACGCCAATCATTCAACTCTTTTTTTAGTTACAAGGTGATGTGGTGATGCTACTGAAGAATTTGAAGGCCGACAAATGCCTGTTTTAACTAAGAAATCAAACTCCGTTTTCGCGACTTTGTATTTTACCGGATCTAAGCGCCTGGGCTTAGAAAATGGAAGACTACCTTCTGTTACAAGTCGATGTACTGTTGTATGTTTAACAGGTTTAGTATAATCTGGCTCTGAAATAAGTGACGGAAACTCTTTTAATAATTTGGTAAATTTATTGTCAACCACAAATAATTTAGGTAATGGAATATCACAAAAGTAGGATACTGTATTAACTGAGAGATTGGTTAATGGATCTACTAAACGTTTATGTTTAATGTCTATAAGAAGACCATAATTACAAAGAAAATCAGCGCCAATTATTGGCTTGGCTATATCCGCAATCAAAAATGTAAAGGGAAATTCACGTCTTAAACCTAAATTTACGTTTAAAAGCCTTTTCCCGTAAGTGGCAATTGTTGAGCCATTAGCTGCAGTGAGAATTATGTCTGAACGTTTCGTATGAGGAAACTTAGACGCGGGTAATACCGAAATTTCTGCTCCACTATCAATTTTGTTTGTTTTCTCTATCAAAAATAAATAAGCGGCGCGTCGAAAATTCTAAATTTCCGTTGTTCGTCGCTGGAAGAACGGAAGAATTTAGCTTGTTGAATCTTTGTTTTTTGTTATAAGAACAAGGTTGTTCACAACTTCTAGCATTATTTCCAAATTTGTAGTGAAATCTACACAACCAATTTGGATTAATACGCGAGTTAGAACGACGCCTAAAAGTATTTCTAAAATTGTTGCTAGAATTGGAACGCGACCTAGATTGATTCCGATACATTTCTCTTTTAATTTCAGCTAACTCCAAAGAAAGTTTCTGAAAATTTTCACACATCAAAGAGGTGGTTTTAACCAAGTTTTCAACAACAGAATTTTGTGCTTTTGTATCCGAAAAATTATTAACCGAAAATACTGCATTTTTGTTTATCACTTCCCAAATATTATCTGCTAATTTTGTTAATTCGGTAATATTATTAGAACTCGAACTAGCTAAAATCATACTCAAATTTTTAGGAAGTTTACGCATCCAAATTTTCTTTAAAATATTTTCACTAAAATTTGATTCGGCTAATATAATTAATGAACGATAAAAGTCTGATGGTTTACGATCACCCATCTCAGAATCGTTTAAAATTTTATCAAGTTTCGAATTTTTGCTAAGGGAGTGTCTTTCTATCAACACTTTTTTAAGTTCAGTAAATTTGTTATTAATGTGGGGATTTTGGATAAAATCCAAAATAGTTATTATCACTTCCTGCGGAAGTGCTGTAATGATGTGTTCGTATTTAGCGATTTCTTGTGTAATGTTTTTAGTACTAAATTGTGTTTCGGCATGAATAAACCATGCTTCCGGACAATTAGTCCAAAATTGTGGTAGTTTTACTGAAACTGCCAAAATTTCATTTTGAGTAACATTTGTATATGGATTTGTAATTTGTTGTTGAGGAGTGTCATTTGTTAAATCTATCAAAGAGTTATTTAAATTATTAGCAAATGTAGATGTTTGTGTATTATGTTGTGGTGAACGAAACATGTTAATTTAAATGAAAAGGAGTTTACGAACAAAAAACTCTGAAATCAATCAGTAATTATATCGGAAAATGTATTAAATAGATAATTTAAAGAGAGAGTTTACAACGATTAAATAAATTAAAAATATATGTATATATATTGTACTACTTGATGCGTTTAATATCACTCTAGCAGTTTGAATCACTTGATATTCATTCACCAGCAATATAAATTTTAATCAATTCACATACCTTAAACTTCTAGTTATTGTATTTAAATTATATAGAAAGCATCTTTGCAATGGCATTTGTAATTTGCAATGTCATTAATGAATTTATTTAAAAATACAGCAGCGTGTGATGATCTTGATTATAGTAATAAAATGATATTTTTTGTTGATGGTATGGTATTTGATCCCAACTTATGATACGATTTAAATTGATTGAGGAGTAGTTTAATCGAAAATTGTTGATTGTTGTTATTGGTAGAGAATATGGAAATTTGATAGAAGAAAAATTTGTATTGCACAATGTTGAGGATTGTCGATATATGATAGAGTTTTAATTTTATAATTGTTTTATTTTTGTTCACTATTGTAGTAAAGTTTTTAAGATTCTTGATCAACTAATTTGTTGATGTTGAAGTGAAAGTTTTACATATAAACTATTTGTAAATAATAGTCTATGTTTTTAATCAAAACTCTCTTTAAATGTTTTTACACTATAAAAATTAGTTAGTATATTTTTGGAATGTCTCTGTTATTTAAATTCTATAAAAATAGCCTTTGAATTTTAAAATAATCACTGCATTAATGGTTTGGCTTTTGTGCACGTTCAAGTAATTTAAATATTTTAAATGTGTTTAGTATATTTGATAGTAGGCAGACACAAAATATGTTAGAAAAACTATCCACTGATTGACAACGACGTAGTCTTAAAGTCCGTTGGCAAGATCTCCAATGTAGTAATTGAAACCGTTTTTATTTTATTAAAAAACTTTTAAATTATATTTTTTAAAACGCCTAAATGTATGCGTCAAGTTCTTCTTTATTTTTCACAACAAAGAAAATTTTTCAAAATTGAAAAATCAATATTGAATCTTAAAATATTGATAATACATTTAAAAATTACAAAGTTCAAAGTAACTAAAATACAAAGTTAAATAAAAATAATAAGAACCCTACAGCGCACATGCGACGTATCATTACTTTTAATAACATCAACATAATAAGTTTCCTAGTCTTATCTCGAATTCCGAGGTCAAACCCTTAAATAGCTGGAGTAATTTTAATTTTCTTAATGAATCAATTTTGAATACACATTTTTTTCAGTGCCATAATATTTTTGGATATTTTTAGTTGTCAATTTTTTAGTATAATTTGTTTTTTATACCGAAGTGCTCGTTCATCATATGAAAGTGCTTTTGCTTTGCACTTACATATGAAAACCAAAAACTTCGATGATATGAATTTTATTTATATGTGAGGGCATACGGAAGTGATTTGAAATGTTTTTATATTTTAAGTGTATATTTGTATCTGCGCTTATGATTCAGGGCAAAACAAAAACAAAAAGTACTCTGCAATAGTAGGTAGGTAGGTTGAACTGGCCGGTCCATGAGGACCTCACATAGACTGATTGAGTCCGTAGTGTTACCAGAAGTTTGTTTTAACGACCAAAGTGAAAAACCCTATCAAAAACCAGGACCAATGTTATAAAATAACTCCGTCCTCTAGGCAAATACTAGAAGGTTCCTAGGACTTAAGCCACTTGCTGCTTCTAGATCTGACAGCTGTATCACTCCTAATAGCTGGAGTCTTAGCCTGGCAAGTGCAGGGCACGAGCACAGAATGTGCTCGATCGTTTCCTCCTCCAACCCGCACTTCCTACATCTGCTATCACTGACCAAGCCTAATTTAAAGGCATGTGGCACCAGAAGGCAGTGTCCAGTCAGAATACCCGTCATGAGTATACAGTCCTCTCTTTTTAATGATAGAAGCAACTGTGTTAGTCTAAGGTTGTAAGACCTACACATAAGCTTCGACACTTTACAGCCCCGCGCTTGAACCCACGCTTTTCCCGCTTGGCCGATCATGTGCACCTCTCGCCTTCGTTTAATCTCGCCCAATCTAATTGGGACATATACGGAGCAAGCTTCAAGGGATGCGCCCTTTTTAGCTAGTTCGTCCGCTTTTTCATTCCCATCTATTCCCATATGCCCTGGGACCCAATATAGATGTATGCTTTTCCCTGTCCCCATTATCGCCAGAGACTGCTTACACTCTAACACGCATTTAGATGCTGTGCTATGCGAGATTATTGCCTTAATTGCTGCTTGACTGTCAATATAAAAGTTAACACGGTTGCAGCTTAAGCTATTCTCTTCCAGGGTTTCTACTGCTTTGGTTACGGCTCATATTTCCGCTTGGAAAACGCTACAGTAAGCCGGCAGCCTGTAGGATCTGCTTATTTCCGGATCAGCGCAGTATACCGCAGACCCTACTCCTTCCACTACTTTGGAACCATCGGTGTACACATGTATCGCCTCGTCCGCCATTTGCGCACCCTTGCGCCAACCGTCCACCTCTGGTGTGGCCTTAAGATCTCCCTCGAAGCGCAGATAGGGAATCATGTAGTCTGTTCATCTTGTGATTGATGACGCTATACTACTATGGCCATATGGTCGGCGCTCAAGCTGCCCGAAGCACCGAGCCTGGTTGCGGTCGTTAACGCTTTGTTCTTTGCTACCAGGTCTACAGGTGGGATGTGCAGAATGGCATACAGTGCAGCCGTCTGGGTTGTTTTCAGGGCTCCTGTAATGCTAAGCATCGATAGTCTGCATACCCCCCCCCCCCCCTATTTTTTTGGGGTATGTTGTTTTTTGTGTGACTTTCCACCAAACGAGAACTCCATAGTATAGAATAGGGCTTACAATCGCTGTAAAAACCCAATGAGAAAGAGAGGGCGATAGGCCCACGTACACCCCAGCATTCTCTTACATGCATAGAGTGCCGTTGAGGCCTTCTTGACCTCCTCCACGTTGAGCTTCCATGACAGCTTACTGTCTAGGATGATTCCTAAATATTTTGTGCAAGGTTTCTCCTGTAAGGTCACCCATCCTAACTTAGGCCTGGTCCAATTTGGGACCTTGTACCTCTTCGTAAACAAGACCATATCCGTCTTCTCCGCATTGACATTAGATGCCCAGGTATGAATATCCCGAAGCGCCCGTTCCATCAAAGAACTAATCGTTGGAAGGCACTTTCCACTTATGACAATTGCAACGTCATCTGCGTAAGCCGTAAGTTTTACGGGTCCCTCATCGAATTGCCTGAGCAATTGGTTGATGACCAGCGTCCACAGCAGTGGCGATAGCACCCCTCTCTGCGGCGTACCCCTGTCCACTGATTTCGTGGCCTCTTACAATCCTCATTGTGATGTAATCTTGCTGCAATTTAACATGCAGCCGATCCATCTGATTAAGGCAGGATGTACTTTAATGTAATTAAGACCATCCATAATCGCCCATTTTGCAACATTATTGAAAGCCCCGGTAATGTCCAAGAAGCCTCCTAGAGCATACTCCTTATATTCCAAGGATTTCTCTATGCTTATTACCACCCTATGCAATGCGGTGTCTACCGACCTGCCTTTGGTGTACACATGCTGTGTTGTGGAGAGTAGCTTTTCATCCACGTTTGACTTTATGTACACATCTATCAGCCTCTCAAAGGTTTTGAGCAGAAATGATGTTAAGCTAATGGGTCTATAGTCTTTGGGATACACGTGACCGATCTTCCCCGCCTTTGGTAGAAAAGCTACACGAGCATTTCTCCAAGAGTGCGGTACATGATTCAGTCTTATGCACCCATCGAATATTATTTTAAGCCATTCCACGACCTCCCTACTTGAGACTTGTAGCATGGCCGGGAATATACCATCTGGGCCCGGCGATTTAAACTTAGCCGGCACTACTAGCTCCGTGATCGAAGTGTGAGTGATGTCTGCAGGCTCTTCTAAACCGTCTCCCGATGGGAAATGTGTATCGAGAAGCACCTCAAGGGATTCCTCACTATTACGTGACCATTCCCCGTTCTCTTTCTTTATTAGTCCCTGGACTATGTTTCACTTTGCTAGGACTTTTTTCAACCTGCAGCCCTGCAAACCCTGTTTCGCTGCAGCACTCTATGTCCGTACAGAAACTTTTCCATGAGTTTCTCTTCGCCCTGGTAATTTCACGCTTGTAGATCCTCAGTAGATCCCTGTACTCGTCCCGACACGCTTCGCTTTCCGCGGTCTTTGCGAGCTTAAACATTTCTTTTACCTGTCTTCTTAGAAGACTCAGCTCATTGCTCCACCATGGCGGCTTTGCTTTTCCTCTGAATCTTCTTAGAGGACAAGCTTTGTTATACGCAGTCATAAGCGTCCTTGTTAGGAATTCATTCGACTCCTCCAGTTCCTCTACATTAGCAACCTCTTTGGGTTGTCCCAGTTTTTTTTCCACATGTTTCTGGAATTTAGTCCAGTTCGTTGAACTAGGGTTTCTAAAGGTTCCTCCCTTCTCTACCCTCTTTAGGGGGTTGCTGAAGCTGATATACGCACGGTCGGAGAAGGATGGTCTATCAAGAACCATCCAATCATACCTTGATATATCACGCTCGGAGCTCAATGTAATATCCAGAACATTGCTGGATAATGGACCAATGTATGTAGGGACATTTCGCCTGTTGGCTATCTGCAAATTGGTTTGCAGGATGTAACAAAACAGAGATTCGCCTCTCTCGTTCGTATGTGCTCCTCCCCACGCATTGTGGTGCGCATTTGCATCTGCGCCTATGACCAACCGCCCTTTGCGCCCTTCCTCCTGTACTAGCCTTTTGCACTCCATCGGTGGAACCTCCGCAGCATGGGCCATGTAGCAGGACGCCAGGATAAATGCCTGCTCAACGGCCACCGCTACGAGATCCTCAGTGGTGTAATTAGGCAGCATATATGAATGCAGCTGTTTCCTTACCATTCCACCTTATCTGTATGACTCGCAGCACCATTGGGCTGTTTGTCCCCCTCCAGCACCTTCGTCTACGTCGTCGTCCTCCCCTTGCCCTTTTGGTTTAGAGTATTCGAGGCCCCCTTCAGCCTCTCGTGACTGTTGTGCCGGGTGTTCCTCTGTGCGAGTCACAGCACCATTTAGCGGTTGGTCCTCTTCAAGCACGTTAATGGTGACGTCGGGGACCTCCACCTGTCTGCAATAGTACTTGAATGGGATTTTTTTTTTTTTGAAGGGAAATAAATATAAAAAAAATTAAAAAAAATGTGTTTTAAATATGATTGTTTACTTAACTTTTTTTTAAATTTTAAATTAATTAATTCTTTAAAAACCCGATGGATGATATCTTAAAAATAAATGTTTTAACTTGTTAAACTTCGATGTTAAAAACGAATTAACTACTTCCAAAAATTTATTCGACAAAAACCATAACTTAAAAAAAGTGACTCAAGTCGGTGAGTTTTTTCTCCAAACTAATAAAAAATTATTACTTAAAACAAAATTCGAAATTTTCAAAAACTTACAGCAGCGAAGAGGAAAATAGCAATGACAGTATTTATTAAATTTTGTCAGTTAAATTTTTTCTCCGATATTTTGGGAGAAAACTTCTATGAGTTCGAAAAAGGTTTCATAGATTTATTTTTGATTAAATATAGAAAGTAAAAAAAGACGACTTAAATTGGCGAAATTTGATAGTTATAAGAACGTTTGCTTATTTTCAGAAAATATCTTAAAAGAATTAAGAATTTCTTCAGAAAATATATACTATGTATGTAGATAGGGTAAATTGTTCAAATTAAACAAACTGTACAACTGCCTGATGTTTTGCTAAGCTTCCGAAGAAATTGAGTCACACAAAAAAATTGAATTGTTTGCGTCGGTGGCCTACACATAAATGCACGTGCCGCTTAATATCTGTATGTATTTAATTAGCGAGACACGCTCATATTGCTTTATACAATTGTTGTTGTTATTGATATTAAAGGAAAACAAGTAAGGACGGGCACGGCCGAAGACTTCATACCTTTCATGAATGGGGCTGAACAATAATCTTATCCCATTCGTAATCTCCAAATAATGCGCTGTATAAGATAAGAAATATATAGTGAACAGATGTACATACCTACACGATTTTAAGATAAATATAAAAATGTGGCAAAAAACCCCCTTATCTGAACGATCGGTTGTATGGGATATATATTATATATAGCTCCGATCGAAATGATTTTTACAGGAAATCTTCTATGATATATTAGAATAAATATCACCAAGTTTAACGTTTTTATATTGGAAATTAAGGGAGAAATTGCCAAAAATCTTTCTATCTGAACGATCGGTTGTATGGGATATATACTATATATAGCTCCGATCAAAGTGATTTTTTCAGAAAATCTTCTATGATATATTAAAATATATATCACCGAGTTTCATGTTTATACTTTCTAAATTAAGGGAGAAATGGCCAAAAATATTTCTATCTGAACGATCGGTTGTATGGAATATAACTATATATAGCTCCGATCAAAGTGATTTTTTCAGGATATCTTCTATGATATATTAGAATATATATCACCGAGTTTCACGTTTATACTTTCTAAATTGCGGTAGGAATGACCAAAATCGTCTTATCTGAACGATCGGTTGTATGGGAGATATATGTTATAGTGGTCCGATCCTACCGGATCCGACATATGTCTAATATAATACAAAAATACATCCTTGTGCCAAATTTCATTGAGATATCTCAAAATTTGAGGGACTAGTTTGCGTTCAAACCGACAGACGGACGGACGGACAGACGGACATGGCTATATCAACTCAGTTCGTCGCCCTGATGAATTCGGTATACTTAGTGGTGAGTCTATCTTCTATATTTCTCAACGTTACAAACATCGGACCAAAGTTAATATACCATTTCAAGGTATAATTACAAAGTTTACAAAGGGCAAGTTACTAAGACATGTTTCTGGATTTAACTTCTTCATCAGCTAGCTTTTCGGGAGCTGAGTATTGAACTCGAAATCACCAACATACATTCTTTATACTAGTGTATTCGCTTTGAGATTGGTCTCTAAGTATTGTCTTTTTGTTTCCATTCCTTTATACATCGTTAGGTACATACTAATTGTATATGTTTTGAATCCTAATTGTGTGGAATAATTATAGGCGCGCTATCGAAAGCTTAGTAACATTGGGTTGTTCACCATTACATCAATATTAATATTTGTATTTAATTAGCGAAACATGCAGCTGAGTTGGAAATTAATTAGAAAACCGTTTATAAAGTTTTAATGTAATTAAGATAAATTTGCATATTCAAAGAAATTTTAGTCCATGAGGTTTAAGCTGTAAACACAATGCAGAACGACGACGCTATACGCCGCGTCGCACAGTGGCATTTCTGCATGATTTAGAGGCGAAAAAGTAAAAATTTGCACGTAATTTTTTTTTTTTTTTGAAATTTGAATGCAGTTTGCTTTTAAAATGTCCACAGTATATAACGGTAATTATAATTTCGTATAATTATTGTTTTTCATTGAATAATGTGCTGTCAAACTGTAAGTTGTTGATGACGCGCTAGATAGTACAATTTACAGAAGTGAAATAACGCGTGGTTTAAAATTAAATAAAACTTTGTGATGAAATAAAAGCTAAAATATTTTTTAGTTATTGAAAATATACACGTAGTTATATTATTTTGCAAGTGTTCAAAAGTTTTTGGTTGATTATTTTTTACGAAATTATGAGTTTTTAATGTGTATTATTTTTGTGCTGAAAATATATAAAACCGTGAAAAGAAAAGCCTGCAAAAAGTTTGAACCAAAGAGGAGTTGCATGAGGTGTGGGTTGCAAAACTTGGCCAAAAGCAAAAGGATAAAGGCGTTTTGGACCACGTATGTTTTAGGGAGGGACTAAATAGAGACGAGGTATTGTATGATGAATGCTGCAGTAAAGTTCGAATTTTTTTATCAAACTTTGTATCCGATGGATTCAAGTCAATAACACCAAAGTTAATTTTCTTGGAAAGTTTGCTTCATGGTTTGAAGAAGATAAGAATTTAAATATATGTATGTTTAATTGTGAAGAAAAGAACAAGATAAGGCTATAAGAAAGTTTTTGTTTGCTGTAAATTCAAAATTTTTGGAGGGGGTCCAACCCCCCAACCCAATTTAAAAAATACAGTTTACATATACATATACCAAGCACGTTACGTACGTTTCCATAATGTCGCATTACCACAATACAAGATATTTGTATTTATGTAAATGCCAGAATAAGTCTAGCTTGTAATGCACAACCAAATTAGTTTCACTTTCGACCACACACAAATAACTCATAGCGACATAGTCATAGCGGCATAGATAAGTTATATTGAACCCAGCGGAGAGTCGTATCCGTTTACAGTTGTTTAACCCATATGCGTCACACTGACTAGCTCACGTATCGATCAGCATGTATGATCGACAGGGTCGGTTTGTCAGTGCGACTGACCAAATATTATTACGTAGTTAGGTAATAAGAACATTTTGCTGACTAGGTATATAGAAATAGAATGTAGTTATTCTTAGTGTGTAAGTATTGTATGTAAATGTTGTAATAGTATTGTAAGTAATTTTACTATAAAAGAGAAAGTATTCATGAATAAAGAACAATCAGATTTCTGCGCTGAACATTAGCGCCAGCAAAATCTATTTTGTTTTAATTTCAGTTAATATATAATAATAAGCTTGCATGAGCTTAAATTTTTGCCAGCGTACGTACGCCGCGGCGCGCCGGTTAGTTGAAAACATTGATTGAGAAAAAAAATGTAGCAAATGTTTCTGCTAATTACCTTTTAGTTTTTAATAATAGTGATCAATAGTTGGCCGTTTATTAATAATGATACCGAAACACGTCCTTCGATATCTCTCACAATTTTTTTGAATGTGTTTTGGCAGTAAAATTAAGAACACTATGTAGAAAAAACAAGCAATTTTTTAGGATATTATGTTTTCTTTTTTTATATTTTAAAGAAAAACTGAACAGCAGCAACCCTTGTCATGTTTGACGTCATCGCCCGGCGGCGACGATAGAAATAAATCTATCCTCGCAATATGCCGTCGCGTAAATTTCGCTTTCATTCTGTTCACCTTCATGTAATTACTTACTTACTTAATTGGCGCTTAACCGTTTAAACGGTTATGGCCGTCCAACAAGGCGCTCCAGTCGCTCCTTTTCTCTGCCAACCGGGGTCAATTGGTCACACCAAGGGAGTTTAAATCGTTTTCCACCTGGTACTTCTAACGGAGTGGGGACCGCCCTCTACCACTGCTTTCATAGGCGGGTTCCGATAGAAACACTTTCTTGGCCGGAGCGTCATCTTTCATTCGCATAACATGGCCTAGCCAGCGCAGCCGCTGCGTTTTAATTCGCTGGACTATATTGCTGTCTGCTTATAGCTCGTACAGCTCATCGTTAAATCTTCTTCGGTACTCGGCATCGCCAACACGTTGAGGTCCATAAATCTTTCGAAGAACTTTTCTCTCGAACACTCCCAGAGCCGCTTCATATGATGTTGTCATGGTCCATGCTTCTGCACGGACGGGAACGATAAGTAACTTGTAGAGTATGATTTTCGTTTGCCAAGAGAGGCCTTTACTTTTCAATAAGCATCCTGCAGAGAAAGTTAGATGTAGTAACCAAATGGGCGCACGATAGTGGTCTGGCAATAAACGTAACGAAAACCAAACTAATGCACATAAGACCCCCGCATATTTCCCAATCAACAATTCGGCTAATATTCCATAACCATGATTGCTTACATAAAAATCAGACATCCTGTAACTGCAACGAGAATATAGAAACCGTTCCATCATACAAATACCTCGGTGTTATTCTTGATGAAAATTTTAAGTGGAATGCACACATTTCCCATCTCCAAAGAAAACTAAGGTCGACGTCGTACGTCTTAAGCCATCTAAGTTTCTGTACGAGTTACGACGTGCTGCTCCAGGCATATTTAGCCCTGTCGGAGTCTTACTTAAGACACGGAATCGCCGCTTGGGGATCGTCAACATGTTGTAGGATACTTCAACAAAGTCAATATTATAATTTGAAAATACTTGCCAAGAAGAAAAATATATATACCCCAAATCTTGAATTAAATACAGCCTTAAAATTACTAGACGTAAAGTCCATTTTTAAATTAACGATACTCAACGAGTTTTACGATGAATGCACATTCAAAATTCCTATCTCCCACGATCATGGAACGCGAAGGCGATTAGAAAATCGCCTCGTAGTGCCTAAGTTTTCAAATAATTATGGTAAAAACACCCTATCTGTACTGCTTCCATCATTTTTCAATGAACTACCAAAAGAGCTTACAAATCTACCGAACACAGTCAAAAGAAAAAATTTAATCAAAAATCATATTAAAAGTTTATTGTAAATGAATTCTCAAACCGCAAAACTTGCACAATTACTGTAAACCGTACCTTATTTTAATTCAGTTGCTTTTTTAGTAAATCAGAGTGTAACGCTATCCATAATTGAACTTATTGTAAAAATACACAAAATAAAAATGTTTTTGTAATTTTGTTATGTCATTTGTGCACATTGTATATTATGCAATTGCTAGTTTTAATCATAAAATCTATAATATAAACCTGCAGACAAGCACTGTAGCTTCGCGGGTTATATTTAAAAACTTGTCGATCTTATATATATGTTGTATTCAATAAATATTCAATTCAATTAAAAAAAAAAAAAAAAAAAAAAAAAAAAAAATTGGCTACCTAGTCCAAAGTAGCAGTTATTGGCAAGAGTGATTCTTCGCTGGATTTTATAGCTGATGTTGTTGCTTGTTTTGATGCTGGAAGTCTTTTACTATTTCGAAAGTATGGCTGTAAGGATGTTAGCGTGATCGCCAAGGCATATGCGCTGACTCTTTGCTCGATGACAGCAGGTACTTCGTTTTGTCCTCATTCACCATCAAACCCATCTTTACGACTTATTTTTCCAGTTTGGAGTAAGCAGAACTAACGGCGCGGTTGTTTCATGTAATTACGGAGGTTTTATTTTTGACCAGGCGAAGTTCGTCGCGTTTTTTCGCGGCGGCAAGGCATTGTGTTTCAAGCTTCACTATTTTTTTGGTGTCATTACAATAAGCAAAAGAAAAACTTCTTACTTTGAAGTTTCATTTGTACTTAAATTTTTTAAGAAATTAAGACTTTTTGATTTTGCTTTACTTTTATTTAGGACAGTCATGAAATCACATTTAGCACTTCAAGTGCTTACAAAGGTACACACTTATGTATGTATCTAATGACTTTATATTATCATATCTCTATTTTTTGTTCCTTATCATTTTTGTTACGCATTTACAAATTAACAACTGAGTGTAAATTAATTTCTTAAACTCAGTTACGGCTATGAAAATTCTATAAGAAAATAATTAGTGAAAGAAGACAGGCGTTTCGAACATGTTCTTATGCAATAACACGTGCACACATACTTGCATATCCATATATGATGATATATATTATATAAAAAGTTTGGTGTCAGCTGAATTAACATATACTTTCAAAACAATGATAAACAAAGTCGGTTAAGAGAACCGCGACTGTCGTTCAGCGAAAGCGAATAAAAAAATATTGTGCTGAAAAAATTATCAGTGAGCTAATTTTTCGAAAAAGCAAGCAGTTTTAAAACATCGTTTTCCAATTTTTATTTATGATTTCAAGGAAACCTTTTGAGTATGCTTTTTTTTATTCTGATTCATTATAGCTAACTTTCTTCGGAAGGGCGTTTTAGAATTTCTCTAAGAGAGCTACAAATGCTCTAATTTTTTATTCTGTGATAACACCGCAGTCTAGGCTTGATTTTGGACCAAAGAAAGAGATGTTTGTTTGTTTTAATGGTGTGTTCAATTTATACTTATTATTAAGAGCTTAACACCGGCTTATAATAATTGAATATTCAATTATTATGTTTTTTAAGAGAAACTGAAAAGGAAGAAAGAAACATTTACTGGCATATTGCAAGAGATGTTTCCATTGTTGACTGCAATTTTACTTAGTAGCAGTCCCAGCATTTCAAAAAAATTGTTCTCCTCCAACCTATCCCTATCCATCCCCATTCCTATATCTATCCCGAAGGTGCAAATTGGATGAGAAGCTCAGGCTTTAATATCTTTAGAGTATATCCTGTAAATTTTTTTCCTATTATCTAATCTTAATATTCTTAATCGGAAGGAATTAAATACACAGTGAAACGTTAGCTTGCCTGTTGGCGTAGTACCGCCCATTCATTCCTAATCTAGATATAACCTATCACTTATCAAACGGACTCCAAAATTGAATAAAAATTGGTTGAAAACTTTGAACGCCTATGATAACTTAGCATTAGAAAGCCCTTGCATCGAAATATTTAGAAAGTTTGTAAGTGGCGCATTCTATGTCAACTCATTCTACAAGTTTTTTTATATTAAATGCCTGTCCGTAAAAAACATTTTTATTCCATTCGGAATGAAGAGTAATGAGAAAAAACAGAAAGAAAGAAAAGAGTTTTAAAAGACTCCAAGTTAAAAAAATTATAATAAAAAGTTATATTAAGATTAAAAAAATTTGGAAATTGTGCACTGAGAACATGCAGAAAAGCCGTTTTTACTTCCTTTATATTAGGTCGGTTGAATGTTTGTCCGCTTTTCATACAAATCTTGCAATTTTTAAGTAACTTCTCATTGAGCTACAAACATGAAACTTCACAGATAGGTTAAGACGTCGTGACAAAGGAACAAAAGGAGAAAATAAAAATAAAATAAACAAATTTTAAGCACTTCCTTTATAGAAATGGACAAAAATCAGCGAAAAATGTCTTCTTATATAAAGACATATTCTTGCTAAACTTTGATTTTTAAATTTTGACACAGAAATTTCAAAAATATTTAAGAGAAGTAAAAATATAAAGGTGGAGCACAATTCATTGGCTAATAATATCTCCTTTCCTACCAACTTTCCAAACCAAGTTTATTTATTTAATTTTTATTTAGTATTATTAATATTATGTTTTTGTTAATTTAAGATCGTTTTATAAAGTGACTATTTGTCCGGGAAAATATTTTTTTTTCCAGATCGAATAATAATAAAAAAGCAGGAAAAAATTTTTACATTTTGATAAAAAAAATGTATGAATAAAAATAAAAATTCAGAAATTTATGCACAGAACTGTAATTTTTTTTTTTGTTATAAGCATTTTTATTAAAAATTTCTTTGTTTGTTTTTTCACATTTTTTTTGTGAATTTTGTGAAAAAGATACTCAAAAAGCATATATATTTTCTGATTTGTTTTTCTAAATTTCCAAAAATATCTCTCTCGTTTCGTTATGGAATAGTGGTTAATAATTTTTTTTGGAATTTTCAAAATAATTACCATTGAACTATTTTTTATTTTGAAAAAGAAAAAATAAAATAAAATACGGGTAGCTTTTGGTTACATCGCATAGTGCATTCACCCCAACAAGACTCTGACTAAATTACTTTTAGAGCAAAGATCGAAAATCGTATTAAATGGAAGGTCAAAGAAATCAATGTAAGTAAAAATCTCGTTCTAAAGTTAATAAAATTAATTGAACTTGTTTCTTTTTTCATTGTCAATAAAACGCATGAGACTGAACTTTTGTACAACGATTTATGTGTAATTAATTTTTTTTCGAGATTTTCAGTTCACCACTTTATACGGTTTTTTTTTTTAATAATATTCGCAATGCTTCGCGATAGCAAGCGAGGAGTTTCGCGCTATCTAGATAATTAAATCGGTAATACAACAATCAAAGAATTTGATAAAAAAGCGCGACGCTCACAAAACAAAGCCAAAGCATATCAGAAATGTATGTGTCTACTGTCTAATTTTAGCGATCTAAGGATCCTTAGTCTTCTTTTCGCCACTGCGTCGCATTCGAGCAGAATGTCTCATCCTCTTTAGCTCAGAACTGGCAGAGGGTATTTGCCCAGTTTATGCTTGTGACTTTTTTAAGACTGCAGTGACCTGTGAGAATGCCGGTTAAAATTCGAATGCTCCTTTTATGGAGGTTAATTCTGGACTTTCGCGCTAGTTTTGTTCTCAGAGCCATGCCTCCTTGTGCCTGAGCACTCCCCTTATAGTGGTAACACTATCGCCATGACTGGTTCAGGCGCTGTTGGCTTTTCGTCCGCTGCCTTCCTGGCAGGCCGTCCGCTTGTTCCTTCCATCGCTCTGTGGCCAGGTACCCAAGCCAAACGAACGGTATTATTAGCCCCTAAAAGATTTAACCTCTCTACGCACTCAAGGACTATTGATTTAATCTCAACTGAAAATACTGCCTTGAGCGCGGCTGACTGTTCCTGAGTATAACAGTTATTTCATTTGTGTATTCCGATACAGATTTATCTCTGCACATTTAATTGTTATTATTATTTTATTTTTTTCATTTTATTTATTTGTTTAAAAACACATTCATTATTTGTTTAAAAACACACACAACCAATTAGGTCCACTTGCAGAGAGGCAAGTTATTTTTTTAGCTCAGAGGTAATTTCAAAAATTTGTCAAAAATGTTTGAGATTAACCCTTTATGTCAGGTTAACTCTGAGTTAAAAAGTTAACTTGCCGTTCTGCAAGTGGGCATTAATTATTATAGCCGATGCCCTTTGGCATCTTCGAGTCATCGATGTACCATATGAGAGTGTGATCCTGGTGGAGCGCTCCTTTTCAGGAATTGTCCTTCGTACTTTTGTTCCCCAGCGCTATTTTGAAACTCTTCTTAAATTTAATCCATTTCGTGGTGTCATCCCTGGGAAGTTGTGTGAGTGGAATCTGTTCTTTTATTCATATTCCGCGACTGTATCACTTTGCCTCTTTAAGATTCCTCTTTAGAAATGTTCACCGAAGTGCTCCTTGTTTGCTACTGAATTATTTTGTGTAGAGACATTAGCTCCATTGCCATAGACACACTTCAAGCATTGAAGCTTGGTGAGTGATTTCTGAACGGTCACCATAGCTGAATTTGATGTCCAAGCAACTGCACCATACACTGTGATGCATCTCACTATAATCGTGTACATCTATTTTAGAATATTGATGCTGCATCACCAGGATTTTCCTGCAATGCGTCTGCACACCATTATTGCTCTTACAGCCTTTGATATGACTTTGTCAACTTGCTTCCTTTTCACAGTAGCTTAAAGTCCACCATGATTCCCAAGTAGGTACTTCACCTGATTACAGTGATAGTCTTTTTACGATCAATGCTTAGCCCTACCTCAGTACACAATTAATTTTCGAACCTCAATGGCTTTTGCATTATGTCACAAAAGGAGCTCTCAAATCTGGTTTTTAAACGGTTTTATTTAGCTTGACTTGACAGGACGAAGGAAGTTAGCATACACGAGTATAGGTGTTTCCTTACCATGACTGCAGCTCTAACCCTGCATTCCACCTCTGCGTAATAATAAGCGCTGAATGTGAGTGCTGAGTCCAAAAACCGTTCCTCCAGATAAGAGCCATAGCTCCTGTATCAGCACCACATGAAAAGAACCCTTGTCAAAAGTCAGGAGGAGCTCGCTCGATGTGTTGGAGTATTATTTGTAAGACTCGCAGCACCATTGCGCTATTTGTCTCTCTCCTAATCGTCCACCACTGCACTCATGCAATGGATTTTTCCGCTGTTTTCAGAGACTGGTGGTCCGTTTCTCTCTCCCCTGCTCATTAAGCTGCTTGTCCACTTCCATGATCTACGCCTATACCCTTGCCTTTTTCTGCTACTTTCAAGTCCTCGAGGTCCTTTCCTACCTCTCCGGGTCGGGATACATGAATTACCTTCCAATGCCGTGTTGGTATATTCGAGTTGTGCTGCTACAGCATGTTTAGCGTGTCATCCGCTTTCAACACTAGGGGTATCCAAACCTATGCCTTTAGTATCGTGGTGATCAGGGCTCTATACACCAGCATTAACCTTGCGCCTTCTAGTTTTTAAAAGTCGGGAAGAACTTCCTGCAGCTATTCTAAAGTCGCGTTATTGGTGCAGTCTATCAGTTTAACCCCATTGTGTCATCTAGCTGTTTCGATGGCTTGTAGCGATCTGGTTAGTTCATCATGCAAAATTTTGATTATGATACTAATCAGCGCCACTTCTACGGATCTTCACCTTTCAGTTGGCATCTGCCCATTGCGGACGTTGCGGAGTCTGATCATTATTTCCCTTCAGCTTATTACGATTTGTATTTTTGTTTTTCAAACCATTATTGGCTTCCTCTTCCTGTATTACAGCTTTTGCGTATGTGACTTCTCGGTACTTATGTTTCCCTCTTCAATCCGCTTGGCAGATTTTGAGGTTTGGTTCCTGCCTTTCCGGCTAGTTTTCCACCTGGTTCTGGAACTGGGGCATTTGCCCTCTCCCTTCTGCCTCTTATAAGGAGGTTTGTTTTTCCTCTCTTTGCTTCTTCCTCTTCGATACGGTTGCAAAATTGAGGGTTGATCGCAGCAAGGTTTTCATCAGTGAAATGTCTTAGACATTCTTCCACTATCCCCCGGGCCCATGCCAAGCGATCTCTCTCTCTCTCTCTGGTTGGGGCAACGCTGCATAATTCTTAATGCTGCTCGATATTTTCAGAGGGTTCTTTTAAGTTCTCTATCTCGTTGCTCCCGTTCTAACGTTAGTTCTTTGTTCGGGCTAGTAGACCGCTTCTTTACCACTGACTGCGCACTATCATCGCTAACCGCATCCGAAACATCGCTTATAGCGATTTCATTCTTCAGCGGGCTAATGCAAAAAATGGAGATAAAAACCGTCCGCCACAACAGGGCCCCTTGATGTGGTAAGGCCTTCATTACTTCCCGAGAAGGCTCCGTTCAAATACAGCCGAAAATACCCCCTGGCGTCAAATAATCCAATAGGCGCGATCCGCATAACACCCTGGATTATGAAGTTGACAGTCCTTGGTCACCGACAACCCGCCGCCCTGCTATGAAGTGAAACGGTGTATATGTCCCATAGTCGGGTGCTATGGAGTTCGGCTAAGCGCTCACACCAACGACAAGGTGCCTGCTATAGTGAGGGAGTGAAGTTTCGTAAAAAGTAGTAAATTTCTTCCTTGTAACCAAGACGTTCACGATATCTTTTTCTGAAACTTGTATGGATTCTTTGAATTATATTAGGATCCATATTTTGTACTACATCGAATCGAAAAGCATTTTTTGAATAACAATAGCTCAAAAATGGTAAATCGAACAAATAACATGGTGAACTAGTCACCAGAAAAAGATAACTTATTACATGAGTAATTAGCTACAAATTCCATAGTTTTATATATTTTTATTGATCGGTTGAATCAAAATCACCTACGATTCGTGTTAAATGGGATTACACTGGAATCACAATAAGGTTGATTGCATCAGCTGTTTCATACGGAGTTTGTCAGAGCCATAAATAAAGTACTTATTCCGCAGTTTTCTTTTTATATCATGGTCTATTCATTAACGAGGAAAGTTTAAAGCTAAGAATAAAGTTTGATCCCACAACCTAAGGCATTTGCATGTGTCACCACCTATTCATTGCAAACAATCAAAAATTTTTAAATCACAATTAAAGACATTTATTTGTAGATAAAACCAAAAGAATATCGCTGTTGCTGTTGTTGTAGCAATGCTTCGCCCCACCTAACAGCCGCGACCGATCACAAATTGTCATCAATATCCTCTAACGGGAGCCCAAGGAAACTTGCTGTTTCAACAGGGGTGGACCATAAGGGAAGGGGTGTTAGAGGCGTTGGTTCCACATTACAATTAAAGAGATGGTTGGTGTCATGTGGGGACACATTGCAAGCGGGGCATACATTTTGTATGTCGGGGTTGATTCTGGATAGGTAAGAGTTTAACCTGTTACAGTATCCAGAACGAAGTTGAGCAAGAGTGACACGCGTTTCCCTGGGGAGTATGCATTCCTCTTCCGCGAGTTTTGGATACTTTTCTTTGAGTACTGGATTCACCGGGCAATTCCCGGCATAAAGGTCCGACGCCTGTTTATGGAGTTCACCAAGGACCTGCTTGTGTTTTTTCGCTTCATACGGCTGGGTTCTCAGGTGCCGTATCTCCTCAAAATGCTTACCGAGATGACTCCTTAAGCCCCTAGGCGGTGCTGGTTAATCAATCAGATGTCTGTTGGGATGCTCAGGTTTCTGGGTATTCAACAGGAACTGTTTGGTCAGCATCTCATTTCTCTCCCTGATGGGGAGTATTCTCGCCTCATTATGCAGATGGTGTTCTGGGGACATAAGAAGACAGCCCGTGGCAATTCTGAGAGCAGTATTTTGGCAGGCCTGTAGCTTCTTCCAGTGGGTAATTTTTAGGCTTGGCGACCATATGGGTGACGCGTAGCACGTAATCGGCTGGCTAGTTGCTTTATATGTAGTCATGAGCGTTCGTCGGTGATAATGCCAGGTTTCGCGAGGCGAAAAAACTGGAGAGATCAGGGAGGTAGCCGTTTATTTTATTGCATAGCTCATCGATCTTTGGGCCTGGGTTGTGGCCATTATTGTGCAGTCATCGGCGTAGGAAACGTTTGTGACTCCTTCCGATGATGAAGGTAGCTTAGATATGTAGAAATTAAACAAAAGTGGGGATAGGACACCACCCTGTGGCACCCCTTGTTTAATTATCCTTGGTTTTGATGTTTCGTTTCTAAATTGCACCGATGCCTGCCGACCACCCAGATAATTTGCGCTCCACCTTTTAAGACATGGGAGAAGGGTAGACCCTTCCAGGTCTTGCAGTAACGAGCCATGGTTGACCGTATCAAAAGCTTTTGATAGGTCTAGCGCTACGAGTACTGTTCTATGTTGGGGGTATTGATTTAAACCGCAATTTATCTGGGTGCTAATGGCATTTAGCGCGGTGGTAGTGCTATGGAGTTTTCTGAAGCCATGCTGATGAGAGGCTAGCTGCAAATTTGCTTGGAAATAAGGAAGCAAAATGGCTTCAAGCGTCTTTGCTACTGGCGATAGGAGAGATATCGGACGATACGACTATCCTATGTTAGCTGGTTTCCCAGGCTTTAGTAGCGGAACCACCTTGGCCATTTTCCATTTCTCGGGTATGACAAAGGTGGAAAGAGACAGGTTGAAGACATGCGCTAAATATTTGAAACCCTCTTTCCCTAGGCTTTTAAACATCGGCATGGCTATGCCGTCTGGGCCCACTGCTTTGGATGGTTTAGCGCGACCAATGGCGTCCTCAACCTCTTTAGCGGTGATGGTGATTGGTGACGCGCTGAATTTGTGTTTATGTGCGTGTCTATTGGCTCTACGTCTATCTTTGTCGACCGTAGAATGCATTATATATTGTCGGCAGAAAGCGCTCGCTCATTTTTTCGCATCCGACAGCACTTTATCGCCAAAGGCGATGGAAACTTTGTCTTTGTGCTTAGTCGGATTCGATAGAGACTTTACGGTGGACCAAAGTTTACCCACACCGGTAGAGAGGTTACAACCTCTTAGGTGTTCCCCCCGTTTCGCCCGCTTGTGTTCGTCCACAAGCAATCTGATGCGTTGGTTTATATCCCTTATTTGGGGGTCGCCTGGATCAAGCTGTCTTACAAGGTCACGTTCTCTCGCTAAGTTTGCGGCCTCCGCCGGGAAGTGGGCCGGATTTCGGGAATTCTCCCGGCGGGAATGATACGTGCCGAGGCGGATTTAATGACCTTACGGAAGGCACGCTCTACTTGGCGGGCATCAGTCGGGATAGGGAGGGCAGCAAAATGGTTGTCTGTTGGACTGCTGATTAGAATATCTCAGCTGCCGTTTCGAGAAAGCTCTATCTTAGAATAATTTCGAAATGCTTTGACGTGAGCTGCAGCGTGTATGAAAAAGTTCTGAAATGGGGCGTTCAGCCGAGTTAGGGCTATTTTCCACTCATTAGTCGATTTATAACAACACCCTGCAATTAAGAATTTATTTCTTTATCTAAAAAGGATCTAATATTATCATCATTTATGACTGTAAAAACAGTCGGACACAAGGGTTTCGCACAACCCAGATTAAATGATACCATCGCACATATTTGTTTATCCACAACGCCAGGTGCCCCAGAATCTCCAACGCACGCATCAGCTCCATCACGAGCAGCACAAATCATTGATGATGTTAAAACTTGTTTTGTTTCTCTATAAAAATCCAAACAATCAGAATAGTATAATGTAGTCAATTCAGTAGATTGGAGTATATCCGAAGTCCTTCCATCTTTTGCAGTGGTCCAACCCCATCCACTAGCCCTTAGTTTTCTGCGCCTTTGAAACCGCCAATCGCATAATGGTATTGTTTGTACTGTTTCACACAGGTCAAACATTCGACGCACGGTCATCACACCAATATCCATATAGTTTGTTTCGGAATTATAAGCACGTCGATAACGTACACGCTCCCCAAAGTGAAATTGTCCATATACGTTTACATGACGTAAATCCGTTACACCAGCTACAACAACGAACAAGTCCACATATAAATATGCCACGCAATTTGCAGATGTAACCACCTTTTGCGCAGCGACTATTGAACCAACGCAATGATTTTTACCGTTATATTGTATTGCCACCAAATAAGGACTCCACGCTATATTCCAATCAGTGCCATCTATTATGCGATATTCCGAATTCGTGTAAGTCAAAGGACAGCTAATTATGACAAACAGGAGGGCGAAATAATTGCAAAATTTCATTTTAGTTTAAAGACTGTTTCCACCGCTTTTTAAGTACATCGCTCTTTAAGTACATCAAGATCAATTGTGTGGGCGCTATTTATACGTAATTGGGTCGTGTGAATGAAAAATAAACAAATACGTTGCCTTCTAGATTCAAGGAATTTGAACAATAAAAATACTTCCTCATTTGAAAAGGATGAAAGGTTTTATAGAATGGAAAATTTTCAACTCAACCCATTTAACCTTGAGTAAATTTTTGGTTAGCAGTGCCCAATTAAAATTTCAATGCCCTTAATGATGACTTGTACACAGGGTATTATAACTTTCGTTGGATAACGGTTGGTTGTACAGGTATAATGGAATCGGGATAGATATAAACTTCCATACATCAAAATCTTCAGTATCGAAAAAAAATTTGATTGAGCCATGTCCGTCCGTCCTCCTGTCCGTTAACACGATGACTTGAGTAAATATTGAGATATCTTCACCAAATTTGGCACACGAGCTTATCTGGACCCAGAATGGATTGGTATTGTACCACGTCCACTTTTTATATACATATATAATATTTTGGAAAGCACAAAAAACCTGATTATTTAGTAAATAATACACCTATAATGTTGAAAGTTGCCGTGTGGACTGATATTGAGACTTGATAAAAATTTGAAAAACAAATTTATGAAATGTGCGTGGCACCGCCCACTTGTGATAAAATCAATTTTACAAATATTATTAATCAAAAATCGTTAAACCTACCGTTACCGCCCCTTTTATGACTAAGCAATTTTCTATGTTTCGGGAGCCATAACTCGAAGAAAAATTTGTTCAGAATAGAACCATATTGTAACGAACTTATGGAAATTCCGCTTATTTGCAACCTTCTGCTTACGTTCGTATCGCTAAACTGTTGAATAAAACACTCCAATATTCTGTATTACAAAATGGTCTTTATTAGACTACTTTGAAAGTACTTCGCAATTAAACTTGACTTCCCAACAGATAGCGCGCTTAAATCAAACTGATTACTGAACTACTGAGCTTTCGCTGTTTTTATACTCTCTGTTGCCTCGTCCACCCATTTCTCCTAAGGTCTAGTAACTTCTTGAAATTCATGCTTGGGTATCATCCATATATGCACATGTATATTTGTAGTTTGTATCCATATGCGTGTGTATATGTGAGTACATGCGTTTGCGAGTATCTCTCTGCTGTCTTGCATGTATGTGAGTAAATGATGATTGATTTGATGTACACAATAGTGGCAGCTTACTTTATTGTTGTGCCTTTATTTACTTGTATCAGATTAGTGATGTGAATCAATTAGTGATGCTAATATTCGTCACAATAGGTATATGTATTATTGCACAGGCTTAACACTATTAAGTACACAAAATAAACAACAACAGCATTTCAAGTGTGCAGCTGGGTATGTAATGTTCCGCTTCACCCGAACTTAGACTTCCTTACTTGTTAAAATGACATTTCTATAGAAAAATCGTATTATGTCATGATTAAATTACTGAGGGTTTGTTCTCCAATGATGACAGCGCTTTGACACTCCTAAATACGGGAAATAATTCAATTCCCTTCAGCGAAAATTGTAGTAGAAAAGTACCTTTAGTAGTATATTAGTAGTGATAATAAATTTGTAAATGCCAATAGGTTTTGGGGGAAATAATTAATTTTCTACTAAATATTTCGTGAATTGAGTAGTTATGTTAATTGGGCCATTCTTTCAGAATTTGTTTCAAGAATGCCGTACTTTAGAATTTTATTAAAAAATACATTATCTTAAAATTTGTTTGAGAAACTCCCTATCTGAGCATAAGTTCAATGCATTTTGACATACGAGGGAGCTAATGAAAAGCATTCTGAGATAAGGCGTTCTTCAATCTAATTTTAATATAGGGCGTTTTTGTGACAAATCCTGAAATTGGAAATTTTTAAAAAATATTTTGAGATAGGATGGTTTTGAACAGGCAGTCGACATGGGGTGATACGATACTCAGCAGTCGCAATGAACTGACAAAAAAAACTTAAAAGAAAATGGCTTATTGTCATAAAACTTTATATTCCGGCCTTGACTTTGACAGAAGAGTTAAGCTTTTGTGCAGTCCTGCTACACAGAGATTATTCACGTTTTTTTTCAAAAATTTCGGAAAGCTCTTTTCCGTTAAGTATTCATGGAAACGTTCCGGATAAAGCATTAATTTATAATATTCGGAACACGCTCGTTTGATACTACCTCACGAGGTCCGAAAGTATCAAATGAGTATATACATAATATTACAAATATAAACCGACTAGCAGATTACCCGACATCGTTCGGGTATAAATAAAAACAGTACTATATAGACTAATATATTAGACTAACCCAACCCCCATTTGTATGGGAGATGCCACGCCTCTTTTTCGCTGTCCCCAATTTTTCCCGAGGGGGTAGGGATTAGTCTCATATACCTCCTCACCTAATTTCAGTCGTCTAGCTTTAATACTTTCAGATATATTGACAAAGAAAAATTCCAGTTGTATGGGAGGTGCCACGCCCCCTTTTTCGTTATACCCAGTTTTTCTGGAGGGGGTAGGGATTGGTCTCATATAACCACTCACCTCATTTCAGTCGTCTAGCCTTAATACTTTCAGATATATTGGCTACGAATTCCAGTTGTATGGGAGGTGACACGCCCCCTTGTCGAAAACTTTTTATATAGCCTACCATAGATTGACTCACTCAGGGTATGTTATGGCAAAATTCGATTCCATTCTGCGGTTTAGGCTGCAAGTCCAAACATACATACAGACCTACTTTCACAAATATATAGTAGGTTCCCCAAATTCTTAAATGGAGACGAATGTTGCGAACATACGGAATGAATAAGTTAACATGCCAAATGAGTACATTTCGTTATGGCATCTCCATTATTTACTAGTGACATATTTGCGGGAATCGATTTACTAGTCGAGTTTTAGACGGTCAACGATAAATTTTGAATTGGTTTAGGTTTCGTATGTTCATAGGTTTACGAAAGTACACGATACTTTTCATAAAACCTATTTTCAGCCACACTAATAGACCATGGCATGGTTAATAAATTCATCATAAAATTAAAAAAATTGTTCTAAGGAATTATGCAGTTCAGTACTTATCGGGTATTTGTAAACTGATTGCTTCCTATTTCTATTACTATTATTTTTCTACAAATCGCAGAAAAACAACACAGTTAACGGATTTCAATTCGATTTGGGAGCAAAATGGCTGCAATTGTCATAAAATTTGTCAGCCGAGCAAACCTCTGGTGATTGAATTCGTATAAGTCAGAAAGCAGCTAATGATTGACAAACAAGAGCGATAATCAAAAACGTTTCCTTCTCGATTCCAGAAATTTGAACAGAAAAACACTCAACCAATTTAACCTTGAATAAATTTTTGGCTAGAAGTGCCTAATTAAAATTTCAATACCCTTAATGATGAAAATACAAAATATTTATACAGCTTTTTAAAATGACATTTCTATAGAAATTTCTTATTATATAAGCTTTATATTTTTGTGAAAAGAACAAATCGTACACGTAATTAGTTCCATCTGTTTCCAAACTGATTTTATGTTCTATCGTAAACTGCCACATAACCAGAGTTGGGCGCAGTGCAATAAATTTTGAGTAACAACACTGCTCGAACTTAAGTGGGATGACATAATCAAGATCTTGTTCAAAGTGTTAATGAGACCTTAATTTGTGATGTAAGATGCATCCCATCTTTCTTATGTTCGTAAAATTAATGTGTTTTAGACGGCTTCTATAGGAATTTGGAAAATGAGTTTACGTCGTCGCAAATAAAACAGCATGGCTACTGTGAACTTTTTGATGTTTTTGCAATATAATGTGGGGTCCCAACTACGGTAAAAGTAACTTTTTAACTATAAAACAAACCGTATTACTCTAAATATATGAGCATAGATTAGTTATATTTGGGTCGGGGTCTAGACAGTTTTTATACGTACAAGTGAATGGTAACATTGATTGAATAACGGTTGTAGATAATGACATGAAGGTATCGAGAAAGATATGCAGACCAATTCTAAATATTCTCGCGGAATTTTATTCCCGCGGAAAAATTCCTCCAATTCTTTACTCCTAGGGAGAAGAATAATTGGGGAATAGGAATCTCGAATTTTCGAAGTCAGCTGTTTTGTCAATTGAAATTTCGTTGCGCATTTCTTATTTTGTTTAAAAAATTTTAAAGTTTAATTATTGTTGCCAATTTGTTTGAAATTAAGAAATAAGGTATAAACAATGCGCATTATTGCATTTCATGTGGTGTTCACTGAAATGAGTAATGAATTGATGCCACAGCAACATCAACAGAGGAGCATAAGAAGAAGACCGGCGGGATAACACAAATCCGCCGGAGTTGCCTGCATTCATTCTGCAAAGCAAATTTCTGTCGGCCAAGTCGAGTTGAGTTCGCCTTTCGCCATATGCCAAAATCTATTTAAGCCTTCTTAAAAAATCCTTGCGCAATTTTTGGATCGCTGCATCAAATATGCGAAGAGCTCTTCCGTTGCTTATGATATACTTTTCGACTTAAAATAAAGAATATTGTGGTTGTTGTTGTATTAACAGTGAGGCTATTGTGGTAGAATGTAAATACATATTTTAGCACAAATTTGTACAAATAAGTGTTCTTTCTTAAAATAACCAATTTCCTTTAACTATTTTGATGCATTCCCTTTAATTTAACTAGTGAAAAAACTCCTATGAAATGGCAGATAAATCTCCCTCCCCCTCACATTCATAATACCTACTTTTCTCCCATAACCGGTTTCCGCTTTTTCGAACATTGTTCAGAATAGGAGGAAAGGGAGAAGTGAAAAAACTCACAAGGAATTTTTATTTAGAATACGAGGAATGGGAGAAGGGAAAAAACTCGCAAGGAATTTTCGTTTAGAATTGGGCTGATGGACTCCTTATATCAAAATTTTTGAAATTCGATACACTAGCTAATTTTAGCCCGGAATGGAACAAAGTGGACGAAATCAAGCGATAACAGAGCTTCATTAACTGACACATTGCATTTAAAAATACTGTCTTTCTGAACGGTCACCATAGCTGAATTTGATGTCCAACTGCTCCATACACTGTGATGCATCTCACTATCATCGTGTACATCTATTTTAGAATCTTGATTCTGCATCACCAGGATTTTCCTACAATGCACACCATTATTGTTCTTACAGCTTTAGATATGACATTGACAACTTGCCTACTTTTCACAGTAGCTTAGAGTCTACCGTGACTCCCAAGTAGTTCACCTGATTACAATGATAGTCTTTTTAGGGTCGATTCTTAGCCCTACCTCAGTACATAATTCCCTTTCCAACCTGTTGCTGTTGTTGTTGTTGTTGTAGCTATAAGGACACTCCCCGAAGGAATGGGGAGTGTTATCGATGTTGATGGTCCTTTGCCGGATGCAGCTCCCGTACGTTCCGGTACTAAGCCCGGAACGATTTGGTTTGACCACATGTGACCTTCTAGGCCATTCTGCCCTCCCACCCCCTACATTCATGACGAGTTCGGGGTTGCGAGAGCCTCGGCTGTTAATGGGTTGGAGAAGCTATATTTTGCGCTGGCGACACCTTGAAAGGGTTGTGCTACACAACCCCTTGAATCTATTTGGTATTTTAATCGCCGCTTACGACAGGCATACCTGCCGCGGGTATATTCTAACCCCCTAACCCGCTGGGATTCCCTTTCCAACCTCAATGGCCTTTGCATTATGTCACAAAAGGTGCTCTCGAATCTTTTTTTTACAACTATAAAGATATCGTTCGCGTACCCCTGACAGCAAATTCATTCTCTGAAAGCCTCTGTAGGACTTCACCTCCTACCAGGCTCGACAGCAGGCATGACAGGGTGCCCTCTTTTGTACATCCCTTCGTGGTCCTTATCTGTACCGTGCAATCTGCAATTTAGGTTTTGGCAATCCTTGTACGTAGAAGGACGTCCACATTCGGATTGGCCGTTGAACCTCTCTTCTCTCAAACGCACTTGATCGCGCTTTGGATATCTGTGGTCAGTTGATATAATGCTGTGTATATCAACCTGCCTGCCCTATATGCATGGGTCCTATTAAGGTGGCAGACGCACTATAGCAAACAACAATATTATATATTAAATAATTTATACCTCATTTATTGGCAATTTAATACCGCAAAAAAAAAATTTAAAGCTGCGTCCGGTTCCGAGAAACGGGAGTGTCTGCTGGCTTGAGTCTTAAGCTAGCAGACACTCCCGTTTCTCGGAACCGGACGCAGCTTTAAATTTTTTTTTGCGGTATTAAATTGCCAATAAATGTAATATCAATTATCCAAGTCGTTCGGAAGTCGTAGGTCGTGTTTTCACGAAGTGTCTGCTGGCTTGAGTCTTAAGCTAGCAGACACTCCCGTTTCTCGGAACCGGACGCAGCTTTAAATTTTTTTTTGCGGTATTAAATTGCCAATAAATGTAATATCAATTATCCAAGTCGTTCGGAAGTCGTAGGTCGTGTTTTCACGAAGTGTCTGCTGGCTTGAGTCTTAAGCTAGCAGACACTCCCGTTTCTCGGAACCGGACGCAGCTTTAAATTTTTTTTTTTGCGGTATTAAATTGCCAATAAATGAGGTATAAATTATTTAATATATAATATTGTTGTTTGCTATAGTGTGTCTGCCACCTTAATAGAACCATATGCATGCTCACCTGGATTTAGCTGGTAACATAATAGTGGATAACATAACACACACTGTATTTAACACCTGATGTTGACATTGTTGTCAAACTAAAGTCTTTTCTCTTGTTTTTTCTTTAAATGCAGAAATTACGGCCAAACTGTCAATGCCCGATTACAGAGTCAAATATCTGCAACCACATTTGTGTTTACGCATATGTATTAGGCACAGAGTATGTACATTAGGGTGGGTCGATTTGTATGGACGAAAGTTAACCGATATCGCGCCATCGATTTTGCGATAGGATTTGGGCTCAGGAAAAAAAGTTCCACTATGCATACCCAAAAAAATAATTTTTAAGCCTGCAAAATTTAATTTTTTTGACTTTTTTTCGACTTTGTTTTTTAAGGTTTTTTTCATGACCTACACTGAAAGAAATGGTGCTAGTAAAAGGAACACATCGGTTCTGTTGTTCTTGACTTAACGGAGATTTGGTGAAATTGATCGAATTACGGTTAATTCTACCTAGTTCTTTGTCAAACGAACAAATTAGTTTAGTAATTTCAACAGAAGAGAAATCGTCGCTCTTAAGTTAACAAAATTCTGTAAAATTGACAGATTCCTGGTCAATCTAACTGATTTTTCTGTTAACACAACTGATCTCACTGGTCATTTCAACAGCGATCAACAGTCAATACATGAGCAAATTTCAAAGAAAATTTTACGCTCACTGCGCTCTCTACTTCATACTTATGGTGATGGTGCCACTTGTTTAAAAAAAATACCAAAATAAGAAAACCACCAAATCGAAAAAACACACAAAATGGGAAAACAACAAAAAATAGTTTTTCAGTTATCAATACAAAACGAAAAACCCTATTTTGAATTTACTGTGCAAAAAATTATGAGATACCGGGACACCTATTTATCGGGTACAATTTTGCAACTTCTCCTCAAAGCGAAATGCAAAATTGCGCCCCCTTTTTGCAAAAGTTTTGTTTGAACGAACAGGATTTTTCCAAATTTAGTAACATTTTGGTCAAGTTTTTACGAATTTTCACTCACGCGAACGAATTTAATAAGATAATAGAAAACACCCTTTTTAATGTTGTGGTTCCGATAACATAAAAGTTTGAGTTTTAGAATCGTTTCAACTTAAGGAGTTACGAAAATTAAACTTACCGTATTACATGCAAAGTTACTCCAGTGGTGAATTACCTTCTAGCGATTTGATTCTTTACTGTTCTATAACTTACAAGTTCTCTTTTTTTAAATATTACGTCAAACATTTATACTACAAGTTTTGTTCGAAACAATCAAGTGTGGCAACTACATGCGAGAGAAGAAATTGAGAATGAGCTGAGCTGCAACCGAAAGAATTGAGAATCAGTTTTGTGACTACTATATTTTCATTTCTATTTGCAAAGCGAAGTTCAAAACTGTAAATTAAAAAAATTATAAAATATAAAATTTGATGAAAGTGCGTTTAATAAAACAAAATAATAAAGTGTATAATGTTAATGTGTGCCAGCATATTTGATGTAAGCCCAATTGACGTTCGGTTAGTAAGTGCCACCGTAGTGTGATGGTAGCGTGCTCCACCTGCCACACCGTATGCCCTGGGTTCGCACCCCGGGAAAAGCAACATCAAAATTTTAGAAATAGGGTTTTTCAATTAGAAGAAAATTTTTCTAAGCGGGGTTGCCCCTCGGCAGTATTTGGCAAGCGCTCCGAGTGTATTTCTGCCATGAAAAGCTCTCGGTGAAAACCCATCTGCCTCGCAGATGTCGTTCGGAGACATGTAGGTCCCGTCCGGCTAATTTGTAGGGAAAATGAAGAGGAGCACGACGCAAATTGGAAGAGAAGCTCCGCCTTAGATCTCTTCGGAGGTTATCGCGCCTTACATTTATTTATTAATATGGCAACATAGGTACTTTCGTACAAAGCTGTCGCAACAACTTTTTTTTGTTCATTTGACTACTAAAACGGTCAATTACGTATCAACGATTTGTGCGCAGTAGATTCAACATCTTGTTGCGATGGATAAAAATGAACAGAAATTTCGGTTAATTTTACCAGTATTTTTCTTTCAGTGTACTAAAAAAAATTTCATATGTAGGTATACCATGTCCGACCCAAAAATGTCCGTCAAACTGTTATCGACAACGTTTTTAGTGGACATTTTTGGGTCGCACAGGGTATACATGAAAATTTTACAATGAAATGAAATTTTTTTTAGTAAGTAGGTCAAGAGAAAAACCTTAAAAATCAAAGTCGAAAAAAGCCAATAAATGAAATTTCGCAGGCTCGAAAATTATTTTTTTGGGTATGCTTAGTGGAACTTTTTTTTCTTGAGCCCAAATCCTATCGAAATCGATCTAGTCTAATGTACATACATATGTAGGTGTATGTGTATGAATAAGAATTCGCCTACAATGCTGTCAAGAATTCATTTTCGATTTTTGCATTGCTTGCGCATTCATTCTATTTACAAAAGCCTTTCACAATTCCTTATGCCTAAAAACATATACCAATATCCACCCAGTGCAGTATGCAAAGAAATATTGATTAGATATTTGACTTTTGGATATGGGAACTTCTTCTTAATGAGCGCGTTGGAAACGGAAGGTGATTCCGAAACTAAAGCCGCCCAGCTTAAATTTTGTTAATAACTCCCCAGGTAAATTAGATATCATCAGCCCTTTTTCTTAATTCGAATTCGAAGGTCTAATGATTGATTAAATGCTTCTAAAAAAATGTTTTTCTTTCAATGATTTTTTTCCAATTCTTGAACAATTTAAATAACAAATTTTTCAATCGGTTTTTTTTCGAGACTCAAATTCGGAAAACTAAAAATTTATTTTAATTTATAAAATGTTTTTAAAAATTATTTTTTTTAATGAATCTTTTATTTTTTAAGTTTGGCACAAATTCCAATAACAATCTTTTCAAACGTTTTTTTTTTGTTGTTCTTTAGGAAAATCAAAAAAAAAAAAAAATGTATTCGAAAATAGCCATATATGCATTTCAAAAAACTAAACTGTCGTAAAAAAAAAGGCAGTTTTGCTCCGTTTGAAATTCGATAACTAACACGTTTTTGAAGTAAAAAAATTCGAAAAACTGAAAAAATCTAAGTATTTACAAAATTAGTTTAAAAAGAAATTCATGAAGCGTATAAGAAAGAAAAAAAGGTTTTTTAAAAATAAATTTTTTTAGTTTTACGTTATGTTAATAATAATGAGCTTAACGGCCGTGGTTAAATAAAACACAATGTTTAAAATTTCATTGGTTTTTTCAATTTGTCAATATTTCGGCTTCAGTCTGAAGCCATCTTCAGGACTGTAAGTAAACACAAATGTATAAAAAAGGGGACATTCATTTCAGATACATGGTCATTAAAATTTACGTTATGCAACTAGGTATACATATAAACGAGATACAACTTACATTTGTGGTTATTCTTATTCTTTATCGACTGATCATATGTTCGGAAAACAAAAACAAAAACCAATGAAATTTTAAACATTGTGTTTTATTTAACCACGGCCTTTAAGCTCATTATTATTAACATAACGTAAACGCATAAGGCTATAAAAATTACCAAACAATTTTTTTGGTTTTGTTATTTTTTTCTTACAATAATATTTTAGAAAGAAATTCATTTTAACACAAACAATAAAAGTTCATAAACTTTTCTTTTTGATAGTCTTTCATATTACATAAATAAGATGTCTTCATTGTTTTTGAAAATAGCGTACATTTTTTTATTACATAATTACAATGTACAAATACAAAAAGCTGGGTTTAAAAAAAATTTTTGAAAAAAACAACGACAGTTCGAAATCGGAAAAAAATCAAAAAAAAAAATTTTCGGTATCTTAGCTGACCTGGCAATATCTGACAATTCAAAATTGGAAAAAATATAAGAAATAATAAAATCATATATATTATTTCTAATTGCTGTTTTTATGTATGTCCCTTTCGCTCTTATTTGGAATCCAAATCTATAAATAAAGTTTTGGTTGTAAAGATGGAAATTCGGGCTATTAGCGAGCTTTGGGCAATTTTGGTCGTAGTGCTTTTGTTTAGCTATATTTTATTAAAATAATTTGTTAAAAATAAACGATTGTGAGCACACAAAGAAATCCATTTGTACTATAGCACTATTGTGAATATTTTCACTGCATTACCGGCAGTTGTTATTGTACGCTAGATGGCAGCGGAACCTGCAAGTTTTAATTAATTGACGGCAGTGCTATTATACGCTAGATGGAAAAAATATAAGAAATAATAAAATCATATATATTATTTCTAATTGCTGTTTTTATGTATGTCCCTTTTTCGCTCTTATTTGGAATCCAAATCTATAAATAAAGTTTTGGTTGTAAAGATGGAAATTCGGGCTATTAGCGAGCTTTGGGCAATTTTGGTCGTAGTGCTTTTGTTTAGCTATATTTTATTAAAATAATTTGTTAAAAATAAACGATTGTGAGCACACAAAGAAATCTATTTGTACTATAGCACTATTGTGAATATTTTCACTGCATTACCGGCAGTTGTTATTGTACGCTAGATGGCAGCGGAACCTGCAAGTTTTAATTAATTGACGGCAGTGTTATTATACGCTAGATGATAGCGCAAGCTATAAGTTTTAATTGATTGCCGGAAGTTGCTATTATACCCTAGATGGCAGCGCAAGCTGTAAGTTAATAGAACAGCTGATTTCTGTTGATATTTGATAAGAAACTTTTATATTGGTTGCGCAAGATGCGCACGGGTCAGGCTCGTGTTAAAATATTTTGTTTTTTCAAAAAAATCTTTTTAGAAAAATTGTATGAACCCAACAAAATGGAATTATTTTATATCTTTGTTTTTCAAAGAATTTCAGGTTTCAAAAACAATTTTTTTTTTCGAAACTAAAAAACTCTGAGAAACAGTATGTTAGGTTAGGTTTAACTGGCCGGTCCATGAGGACCTCACATAGACTAAATGAGAAACCCTATCAAAAATCAGGACTTATGTTATAGAACAACTCCATCCTCTTGACAAAAATACTAGAAGCTTTCTAGGACCTATGTCGCTGCTTCTAGATGTGAAAGCCGTATCACTCCTAATAGCTGGTGTCTTGTCCTGGCAAGAGCAGGGCATGAGCACAAAACAAGCTGGATCGTTTACTCCTTCAACTCGCACTTTCTACATCTGCTATCACTGACCAAGCCTATTTCAAAGGCATGTGACGCCAGAAGGCAGTGTCTAGAAATTATTGGAGTAGCTTTGTTAGTCTAAGGTTGTAAGACCTGCACATGATCTTCGACACTTTTCAGCCCCGCGCTTGGGTCAACGCGTTTCCATCTTGGTCGCAACTCTTGCATTCTCCTAATCTCAAAAACGCTACGATCACCTGGCAATTTGTAGTATCTGTTTATTTGGGCAACCTTGCGCCAACCATTCACCTCAATTGTGGCTCTAGGAGCCTCTTCAAAGCGCAGATAGAGAATCAGGTAGTTTGTTCGTCCTGTAATTGACGACGCTATACTACTATGGCCGTATGGTCTGCGCTCAAGCTGCCCCGAAGCGCTGAACCTCGTTGCAGTGGTTAACCCCATAATCTTTGCTACCAGGTCTTCGGGTGGAATATGCAGAATGGCATACAGTGCAGCCGTCGGGGCTCCCGTAATGCTAAGCATTGATAGCCTGCATGCCGCCTCTAATTTTTTTAGGTAGGTTCCGTTTTGTGGGGCTGTCTACCAAACAGCAAACACACGAAACAGTAAAATTAAAAAAAAAAAACAATATTAATATTTTTTTCTCTTTGCCAAAGAAACTATTTATCAACAAAATATTTTTGAACAAATTTATATACATAAATACAACAAAAGAAGAAATTTTCGCTATTTGAGCATAGCTAGCAGTGTCTCAGAAATCTAAATTTTCCCTTAGGTCGTCTTTTTCCATATGTTATAGCTTTGATATGTTCAAGGTTTTTTTTTTTCGAAAAATTTAAAAAGTTGAAAAATTCTATATAATTTTATATATAAATTTTGATGTCTTTAGAATAATGATTTTCTCTTTTACGGTATCAAATTGGCAGCCTGTAAAAAAACTATATTCTTAAATAAAGGACACCCTATTGTACATAATGCATTTGGGATTCAAAAACAGTTCAGTCTTGTGACTTTGATTGAAAGGTACATGAAAATGTTCCTCGATAAGGTACATGTGTTTTTAGCCTTTTTTAAGTTTTTTTTTCCTTAATGAAAATCTAGATATGCGAATTTTCGCACATTTCGTGTTATCAAAATATCTTGGGGGTATTGTTGTTGTAATATTTTCGTTAATGTGCCAATTTAAATTAACATTGTATTTTATTTCACTCACAAAATAACTTCAAGTGTACTACTTTGTAAGCACAATAAAATAACCAGAAATATTCTATTTTTATACTCAGCGTGCTTTGCACGGGAGGGTGGAGCCGTGTGTAGAAGTCCACGAAAGTGGGGAAAGCTTCTGACCGCCTTTCACCTGGGAATGGCCAGAGCGATTCTTTTGCATGCGGTTCAAGCAGCTCACTACTGCCGGTCGCTTGCGGCCAAGTATCCTCTGGGTAAACGGATGTTTAGCGGTGAGCTAATGTGAGAAGGCGACAACCTGGCTAGGCCACTCTGACATAATCGGTTTAAGGCCTAACCGGGGGAGATCTCATCGGCAGCGTCTGTACACCTTTAGGTGCAGCTGCAAGCGGGCGTCTGTCTTGGAGCAAGCGGCTCGCTATATAAACGTGCAAGTAATATTTTCACCCCCGCTGAGCGGGTTGTGCGCTGGGCTTTGGACCCGCCACGTAAAACCATACTCCAATGAAATATAACAACAAGCCTCGGATAAATACACTCTCTATTGATGACGACCATGGCAAACGTTTGAAGGACAATGAATTAAGGGCATGCACCTGTAACGTCCGCTCCCTGAATGGGATTGGTGCAGATGCCCGGCTGGTTGATGTCCTCGTCAAAGCAAAATCTGACATCACCGCCATCCAAGAAATGCGTTGGACGAAGCAAGGAAGAACGAAGATCAAAAATTATGACATCTATTGGAGCGGCCATACGAATAAGCGCAGTTTCGGCGTCGGATTCGTAGAGGGAGAGGGACTTTGTCGCCAAGTGCTGGTGTTCACGCCTGTGGAGCGTCTCGCCGCTATCCGAATAAAAGCAAAATTTTTTAATATTTCATTTATATGCGCCCATGCGCCGACAGAGGAGAAAGACGATGAAGTGAAAGACACTTTTTATGAACAATTAGAACGCACGTACGAGCGCTGCCCCCTTCATGACATAAAAGTCGTGCTTGGCGACTTTAACGCCAGGGTGGGCAAAGAAGGTGTTTTTGGCGCTACAGTCGGAAAGTTCAGCCTACACAATGAAACTTCTCCTAACGGACTGAGGCTGATTGACTTTGCCGGTGCTCGAAACATGGTCATATCCAGCACGAGGTTCATGCATAAAAAGATACATCAAGCTACATGGCTGTCTCCTGATCGAAGTACTCGCAATCAGATCGATCACGTTATGATAGATGGACGGCATGCCTCCAGTGTTTTAGATGTGCGCACGATCCGTGGACCTAACATCGACTCGGACCATTATCTCGTTGCAGCCAAAATACGCACCCGCCTCAACGCGGCTAAAACCAAGGAACAAAAAACACAAGGAAAGCTAGACGTCGAAAAGCTTCAATCACAACAGACTGCCAATGATTTCGCAACTCGACTCTCACACCTGTTCTCTGAGAGCACAACTCATCCTGAAGGAATACAGGAGCAGTGGAAGCATATCTCCAAAGCACTTCGTACTGCCGCCGAGGAAAAAATTGGTTACCGGCGGCCACGAAAAAACAACACGATGAAGAATGCCGCGTTGCAACCGAAAGAAAGGACGCTGCCTACAGGGCTACGTTAAAAGCGAGCGACAAGAGGAGTGTGTGAACGCTATCGTGAGTTGAAAAACGAAGCGAGACGCCTTTTCAAGAAAAAAAAACGCAGAAGCAGAAAGGCGTGAGTGCGAGGAGCTTGAGCTGCTAGCCACCAGGAATAACGCCCGAAAATTTTACCAAAAAATACGGCGACAGACGGGTGGTTTTAAGACCGGGGCAAACTCTGACTGATGTCCTAACTGATGTCCAGAGAGTGCTTAGATTATGGAGGGAACACTTCTCTGCTCTCCTAAATGGAGGCAGCAGTTCACCGCGCAGAGATGAAGAACCCGATCCCGCAATCGATGATGATGGAATATATATATGTCCCCCCGCCCGATTATGACGAAGTTAGAATAGCAATAACCAGATTGAAAAACAACAAGGCCGTGGGCGCTGATGGATAGCCTGCGGAGCTATTCAAGTACGGCGGCGAGGAGTTGGTAAGGCGCATGCAGCAGCTTCTTAGCAAAATGTGGGCGGAAGAGTGCATGCCCGACGGTTGGAACCTAAGTGTTCTTTTCCCAGTCCACAAGAAGGGGGATACTGCAAAATGCACCAACTATCGTGGAATCAGCCTTCTTTATATCGCATATAAGGTCCTTTCAAGTGTATTGTGCGAAAGATTGAAGCCCACCGTGAACCCGCTGATTGGACCTTATCAGTGCGGCTACAGACCTGGTAAATCTACCATCGACCAGATTTTCACAATGCGCCAAATCTTGGAAAAAACCCGTGAAAAGAGAATCGACACACATCACCTCTTCGTCGACTTTAAAGCCGCCTTCGACAGCACGAAAAAGAGCTGCCTATATGCCGCTATGTCTGAATTTGGTTTCCCCATAAAACTTATACGGCTGTGCAAAATGACGCTGAGCAACACCATCAGCTCAGTCAGAATTGGGAAGGGCCTCTCCGAGCCGTTCGAAACTAAAAGAGGTTTCAGACAGGGTGACCCCCTATCGTGCGATTTCTTTAATTTGATGCTGGGAGAAAATTATACTAGCTGCAGAACTTAACCGCACTGGAACAATATACTATAAAAGCGTGCAATTACTGGCATATGCTGATGACATTGATATCATATGCCTAAACACCCGCGCTGTTAGTTCTGCTTACTCCAAACTGGAAAAAGAAGCGGTAAAGATGGGTTTGATGGTGAATGAGGACAAAACGAATTACCTGCTGTCATCGAGCAAAGAGTCAGCGCATACGCGCCTTGGCAACCACGCTACTGTTGGCAGCCATAATTTCGAAATAGTAAAAGACTTCGTTTATTTGGGAACCAGCATCAACACTACCAACAACATCAGCACTGAAATCCAGCGAAGAATCAATCTTGCCAATAAATGCTACTTTGGACTAGGTAGGCAATTGAAAAGTAAAGTCCTCTCTCGGCGAACGAAAATCATACTCTACAAGTCACTTATCGTACCCGTCCTGCTATATGGAAGCATGGACCATGACAACAGCAGGTGAAGCGGCTTTGGGAGTGTTCGAGAGAAAAGTTCTTCGAAAGATTTATGGACCTCTACGCGTTGGCGATGGCGAGTACCGAAGAAGATTTAATGATGAGCTGTACGAGCTGTACGCAGACATCAACATAGTCCAGCGAATTAAAACGCAGCGGCTGCGCTGGCTAGGCCATGTTATGCGAATGAAAGATGATGCTCCGGCCAAGAAAGTGTTTCTATCGGAACCCGCCTATGGAAGCAGAGGTAGAGGGCAGCCCCCACTTCGTTGGAAGGACCAGGTGGAAAACGATTTAAACTCCCTTGGTGTGACCAATTGGCGCCGGTTGGCGGAGCGAAGGAGCGACTGGCGCGCCTTGTTGGACGGCCATAGCTGTTTAGACGGTTAAGCGCCAATTAAGTACGTAAGTGCTTTGCACGCAGGGTATTATAACTTTGATTACATAACGGTTGCTTTTACAGGTATAAAAGAATCGAGATAGATATAGACTTCCATATATCAAAATCATCAGTGTCGAAAAAAAAAATTTGGTTGAGCCATGTCCGTCCGTCCGTCTGTCCATTAACACGAGTACGAGTGAGTAAATATTGAGATATCTTCATCAAATTTGGTACACGAGCTTATCTGGACCCAGAATAGATTGGTATTGTAAATGAGCGAAATCGGATGATAACCACGCCCAATTTTTATACTCAGTTCAGCAGAGCTCACAGAGTATATTAACTTTGATTGCATAACGGTTGGTTGTACAGGTATAAAGGAATCGAGATAGATATAGACTTCCATATATCAAAATCATCAGTATCGAAAAAAAATTCGATAGCGCCATGTCCGTCCGTCCGTCCGTCCGTCCGTCTGTCCGTTAACACGATAACTTGAGTAAATTTTGAGGTATCTTGATGAAATTTGGTATGTAGGTTCCTGGGCACTCATCTCAGATCGCTATTTAAAATGAACGATATCGGACAATAACCACGCCCACTTTTTCCATATCGAAAATTTCGAAAAATCGAAAAAGTGCGATAATTCATTACCAAATGCGCATTGAGCGATGAAACTTGGTAGGTGAGTTGAACTTTTGAAGCAGAATAGAAAACTAGTAAAATTTTGGACAATGGGCGTGGCACCGCCCACTTTTAAATGAAGGTAATTTAGAAGTTTTGCAAGCTGTAATTTGGCAGTCGTTGAAGATATCATGATGAAATTTGGCAGGAACGTTACTGTTATTACTTTATGTCTGCTTAATAAAAATTAGCAAAATCGGAGAACGATCACGCCCACTTTTTAAAAAATTTTTTTTTTAAATTCAAATTTTAAAAGAAAAGTTAATATCTTTACAGCATATAAGTAAATTATGCCAACATTCAACTCCAGTAATGATATGGTGCAACAAAATACAAAAATAAAAGAAAATTTCAAAATGGGCGTGGCTCCGCCCTTTTTCATTTAATTTGTCTAGGATGCTTTTAATGCCATAAGTCGAACAAAAATTAACCAATCCTTATGAAATTTGGTAGAGGCTTAGCTCCTAGGCCGATAACTGTTTTCTGTGAAAAAAGGCGAAATCGGTTGAAGCCACGCCCAGTTTTTATACACAGTCGACCGTCTGTCCTTCCGCTCCGCCGTTAACACGATAACTTGAGCAAAAATCGATATATCTTTACTAAACTCAGTTCACGTACTTGTCTGAACTCGCTTTGTATTGGTGTAAAAAATGGCCGAAATCCGACTATGACCACGCCCACTTTTTCGATAAAATAAAAATGAAAAAAATGCCATAATTATATACCAAATACGAAAAAAGGAATGAAACATGGTAATTGTATTGGTCTATTGACCCAAAATATAACTTTAGAAAAAAACTTGGTAAAATGGGTGTGACACCTACCATATTAAGTAGAAGAAAATGAAAAAGTTTTGCAGGGCGAAATCAAAAGCCCTTGGAATCTTGGAAGGAATACTGTACGTGGTATTACATATATAAATAAATTAGCGGTACCCGACAGATGATGTTCTGGATCACCCTGGTCCACATTTTGGTAGATATCTCGAAAACGCCTTCACATATACAACTAAGGGCCATTCCCTTTTAAAACCCTCATTAATACCTTTAATTTGATACCCATATCGTACAAACACATTCTAGAGTCACCCCTGGTCCATCTTTATGGCGATATCTCGAAAAGGCGTACATCTATAGAACTTAGGCCCACGCTCTTTTAAAATACTCATTAATACCTTTTATTTGATACCCATATCGTACAAAATAAATTCTAGAGTCACCCCTGGTCCACCTTTATGGCGATATCTCGAAAAGACGTCCACCTATAGAACTTAGGCCCACTCCCTTTTAAAATTATCATTAACACATTTCATTTGATACCCATATTGTACAAACAAATTCTCGAGTCAGGCCTGGTCCACCTTTATGGCGATATCCCTAAATGGCGTCCATCTATAGATCTATGGCCCACTTCCTCTTAAAATACTCTTTAATACCTTCCATTTGATACACATGTCATACAAACACATTCCAGGGTTACCCTAGGTTCCTTTTACAACATGGTGATTTCCCTTACTTTGTCTCCGCAGCTCTCAACTGAGTATGTAATGTTCGGTTACACCCGAACTTAGCCTTCCTTACTTGTTATATATATAATATTTTTTAAAACACAAAAAACCTGATTATTTAGTAAATAATACACCTAGAATGTTGAAATATGACGTGTGGACTGATATTGAGATTCTTGATAAAAATTTGAACAAAAAAAATTTTTTAAATAGGCGTGGCACCGCCCACTTGTGATAAAATCAATTTTGAAAATATTATTAATTATAAATCAAAAATCGTTAAACCTATCGTAACAAAATTCGGCAGAGAGGTTGCCTTTACTATAAGAAATGCTTTGAAGAAAACTTAACGAAATCGGCTAAGGAACACGCCCACTTTTATATAACAGATTTTTAAAAGGGTCGTGGGCGAGTAAAATAAAATATATCTTTATAAAAAAGAGCTTTATGTCAATGGTATTTTATTTCCCAAATGGATTTATAACAATAAATAGGAAAAACTTCAAATTTAAAAAATGGGCGTGGCACCGCCCCTTTTATGACTAAGCTATTTTCTATGTTGGCGGCCAACGTGGTGTGATGGTAGCGTGCTCCGCCTACCACACCGAAAGCCCTGGGTTCCCACCCCGTGCAAAGCAACATCAAAGGTTTAGATATAAGGTTTTTCAATTAGAAGAAATGTTTTCTAAGCGGGGTTGCCCCTCGGCAGTATTTGGCAAGCGCTCCGAGTGTATTTCTGCCATGAAAAGCTTTCAGTGAAAACTCATCTGCCTCGCAGACGCCGTTCGGAGTCGGCATAAAACAAGTAGGTCCCGTCCCGCTAATTTGTAGGAAAAATTAAAAAGGAGCACGACGCCAATTGGAAGAGAAGCTCGGCCTAAAATCTCTTCGGAGGTTATCGCACCTTACATTTTTTTGTTTTTAATTTTCTATGTCTCGGGAGCCATATCTCGAAGAAAAATTTACATATCGTAACAAAATTGAGTACACATATTTTCCTTATAGCAGAAAATATTTCTAGTAAAAATGGACGGGATCGGTTAAAGACCACGGCAACTTAGGTATAAAACAAGTTTAAAAGGGTCGTAGACTTGAATAATAAGCTATGACTTAGCAAAAAATAGTTTTAAATCAATGATATTTCACTTATCAAGTTTTATTGTAAGAGGAAATGGGGAGACATTTGTTTTAAACGGGCGGCGCCACGTGTTATGTAGAAAAGTAATTTATCTGAAATGAAATGTACAATTGAAGCTCACGCTGAGTATATAATCTTCGGCTACACCCGAACTAAGACACCTTTATTTGTTTAATTTAAGTTGCGTGGAATATTTACAGGCGCGTTCAACAGAACATTGGTTCGCCAATTGACAATAGTTCTCTCTGTGACTACTCAACTCCACCCACACAAAGAACTGGGAGTAATAAGACTGCGAATTGCGTGCGATTATTGGACAGTTAAAAAGTACTTTGGGTGATGTATCGCGCGGTTTTTATTTCCAAATTTTAGCTTGCAGGGCTTTTAAATTTTTTTGGAGATTAATGCGAATAAATACCTATATTAAAATCGTATCATAATTTAAAATAAAGATTTTATCGACTCGTTCGATTTCGCTCGTTCTCAAAAATTGGTATGCTATCGTATCTATACCCAAAAGAAATTGAAAAAAAAAAAAATGGTTGAAATCAAACAACAAGCACGCTTACTTTTTCGGTAGCAAAAATTTCAAAAAATAGAAAAAATGGGATAACTCATTACCAAAGACCGAAAAAGTGATGAGACTAGGCACATGGGTTGAGTTTGTTACAAAAAATAGAAATTTGTTTTGGAAAATGAGCGTGGCACCGCCCACATTAGGAAGAAGAAAATTTTAAAGTTTTTGCAAGCCGTAAAACAAAAGTTGTTAAAGACACCATTTCCAATTATTAAAAATTAACAAAATCGGTTGCAACTACGACTACTTTTAAAAAGAACCAACCCCACACTCCTTATTTTTAAGGTGATCTCTATATAAAACTATTAATCGAAAAAAAATTTACCAATCCCAACGAAATTTATTATAAGAATTATTTTAATGACAAAAAAAAATTCCTTGTAAAAATGGGCGACATCGGTTGGGGACTACGCCCACCTTTTATATGCAGCCTTCCGTTTGTCCGTGAGCAAAAATTTATTTCATTAAGTACACGGGCTAACCTGAACTCGAAATAACTATGTTTGTGTTGAAAGAGATCGAAATGAGATATTAACCACGCCTACTTTTTCGAGATCGAAAATTTCAAAAAATTAGCAATGCGTTTAACTACAAACACTCGTACATAGCGAAAGTTGACAAGTGCATTTACTTTATAAAGCCAAACAGAAATTTAGCAAAATTTTTAAAAATAGGCGAGCAACTGCCTACATTTCATAGAAGAAAATTTAAAAGCTTGCATTCCGTAAATCAGACGCTCTTAATATCACTTTAAATATAAATCCGAAGAAAATTTATTTGCGACGAGCCCATTTTTTTCAAAAATGCACTACAGCGATGACGTATCCAATGATTTCTATCGATTTGAATCTAACGACTTTTCTGTCTTCTATGGTCAGTTCAATGTATTTCATATTCTTTTATATCACTTTTTTTAACGTTTCGATAACCATGTTTGGCTAGTTGGCTCATCCACTGTTTAACGATAACTTTTTGGCGACATATTGATCCGGCAATAGAAATGAGTTTGGTATCTAAATCTTTTTCTATTTGAACACCCACAACTCGCAAACACCTACAAAATATCGTTAATCATGCTGAAACTAACTAATTTCACTCCTTATGAATAAACTTAAAATTTATTTACATTATAATTTCTTATACAAGCTTCAATTTAACTAGCCGCCATATTAAACTTGTAGTGTCTGTATGTAAATATGTAAAGCCTTTTGTGGATTGTTTTCACAAAACGTAGAAGGCGTTTAATTGTTACAACTAAGGAAATATTATTAACTTATTCTTCTACTATACCGGTTTAATAAAGAAGAGCTGCTTATATACTGATACCTATATGACACTACTTTATTTTTTCTGTATCTTTCTTTTATTTTCTCTTATATTTTTTGTCGCCCTCCCTCCTAATACTGTTTCAGTACAGTTGTAAGTGTGTAAACTACATATATTTCAAAAAACTTACGAAATACAAGAAAAATACAACCTAGTTCATCAAAAACAAGCGAGCCGAAATTATTTTCCCCTGTTGTTTGTATTGTTCTTATTGTTAAAAATGTTAATTTTAAAATAAAATTTAAAACATAAACAAAACAAGTAAGGAAGGCTAAGTTCGGGCGTAACCGAACATTACACACTCAGCTGAGAGCTTTGGAGACAAAATATGGCAAAATCACCACGTAGGAAAATGAGCCTAGGGTAACCCTGGAATGTGTTTGTATGACATGGAAGGTATTAAAGAGTATAGTAAATGGGAGTGGGCCATAGTTCTATAGGTGGACGCCTTTTGGAGAAATCGCCATAAAGGTGGACCAGGAGTGACTCTATAATGTGTTTGTACGATATTGGAATCAAATGAAAGGTGTTAATGGGGGTTTTAAAAGGGAGTGGCCCTAGTTGTATATGTGAAAGCATTTTCGAGATATCGACCAAAATGTGGACCAGGGTCACCCAGAACATCATCTGTCGAGTACCGCTAATTTATTTATATATGTAATACCACGAACAGTATTCCTGCCATGATTCCAAGGGCTTTTGATTTCGCCCTGCAGAACTTTTTCATTTTCTTCTAGTTAATATGGTGGGTGTCACACCCATTTTACAAAGTTTTTTCTAAAGTTATGTTTTGCGTCAATAAACCAATCCAATTACCATGTTTCATCCCTTTTTTCATATTTGGTATAGAATTATGGCATTTTTTTTAATTTTTCGTAATTTTCGATATCGAAAAAGTGGGCGTGGTCATAGTCGGATTTCGGCCATTTTTTATACCAAGATAAAGTGAGTTCAGATAAGTACGTTAGCTAAGTTTAGTAAAGATATATCGATTTTTGCTCAAGTTATCGTGTTAGCGGCCGAACGGAAGGACAGACGGTCGACTGTGTATAAAAACTGGGCGTAGCTTCAACCGATTTTGCCCATTTTCACAGAAAACAGTTCCCGGCATAGAAGCTATGCCCTTACCAAATTTCAAAAGGATTGGTAAATTTTTGTTCGACTTATGGCATTAAAAGTATTCTAGACAAATTAAATGAAAAAGGGCGGAGCCACACCCATTTTGAAATGTTCTCTTATTTTTGTATTTTGTTGCACCATATCATTACTGTAGTTGAATGTTGACATAGTTTACTTATATACTGTAAAGATATTCAATTTTTTGTTAAAATTTTACTTAAAAAATTGTTTTTGTGTTTAAAAAAAATTTGTGTTCGTCATCCGATTTTGCTAATTTTTATTTAGCACACATATAATAATAGGAGTAACGTTCCTGCCAAATTTCATCATATTATCTTCAACGACTGCCAAATTACAACTTGACAAACTTTTAAATTTCCTTCTTTTAAAAGTGGGCGGTGCCACGCCCATTGTCCAAAATTTTACTAATTTTCTATTCTGCGTCATAAGGTTAACCCACCTACCAAGTTTCATCGCTTTATCCGTCTTTGGTAATGAATTATCGCACTTTTTCGGTTTTTCGAAATTTTCAATATCGAAAAAGTGGGCGTGGTTATAGCCCGAGTTCGTTCATTTTAAATAGCGATCTGAGATGAGTGCCCAGTAACTTACATACCAAATTTCATTAAGATACCTCAAAATTTACTCAAGTTATCGTGTTTACGGACAGACGGACGGACGGAATGTCTAAATTAATTTCTTTTTTCGCCCAGATCATTTTGATATATAGAAGTCTATATCTATCTCGATTAGTTTATGCCGTTACGGGCTACCGTTATGCGAACAAAATTAATATACTCTGTGAGCTCTGCTCAGCTGAGTATAAAAAACCTGCATCGAATGTAAGACGGCTCTGTTAAAAAAAATACGGTTTCTTTTTGATTTTGTATTTCCAGAATGTGAACCCAGATTTTTCGGTTTGGTAGGCCTGGCACGCTACCATCAGACCAAGGTGGCCGCCTATCTCTGTTCTGTTAACTAACAATTATTTATGTCACCCAAGAATACCAATGAAAACTGTTAAAATAACGGATTTCGGTCAACATTAGAACAACATTGGTTGCTGCTGATATGACAGAGACTTCTGTGACTCGATAGTCATAAGAACAATGTAGTGTGCGCCTTGCATTTGCATAATATTGACAGTTGTTCGCTTTTCAAATGACCAATTAAATCAATTCTTTTAACAAAAATATCAGTTAAATTTGTTTATAATTTGTCATTCATTTTAAGATCAGCAGCTTTTCTTCTGTTTAAATAACTAAACAAGTTTGTCGCCTTGACAAAAAACTCTGTGGAGTTATCCATACTGCGATCAATTTCCTTGAATGTCTGTTCTTTCAAGAACAACAAATCTGATTTGTAGATTTTACGAGCTTCATTTCTTTCCGTTCACTAAATTTAATGATTTCATCAAATTATCTCCTTAGCCAGCCAAACTTTTTAGGGGCTAATGCCCTGAGTCATTGCTATCAAACTCATTTTAGTGTCTCTTTTTTTTATCAACTTTTTTTTTTTTTTTTGTCTACCTTATTTTATATTATAATTATTTAAGCTTTGGTTAGTTATTATATACATATATTCAAATGGTTCATATTATGCATTTCATTAGTAATATATTAAAAACTTCCAAATGACGATTAAAATTAAAAATTGTATTTTTGTCACATTTTATGAATTTTAATTAGTTTTGATTGCATTACTTTGAACTTTCGCTGTTCAATATTACAAAATGTTGTTATGTGAAATTTAATTTATTTTTCGTATATTTGATTAAGAAATTTATTATATTTACATAAATATTTATAACTTCAAACCAAATTTGAACAAGAAAAAAATCGGTAAAGTGAAATTAGTTGTATTTACTTTCGTTTAGTGTTTTAACAGACATAAAAGAAAAATGAAAGTGAAATTTTAGGAATAGACGCAAACTGTCTTGTAATAATCCGGACATGCTCTCGATATATTTCTTTGGATAATCCGGAAAGTGTATCGAAATTAGTCGAAAACAATCCCAAAATGATCCGGAGATAGTCGAGAAATAGTTCAAAATTCGTCCTGAAATGATGCTAAAAACAGTCCCCAAATTATTCCGAAACCTTCCAATATAGTTCAGAAAACAATCCCGAAATAGCCCGGAGATGATCACGAAATAATCGAAAGAAAATCCCGTAAGGATGCCTAGTTTTTCAAAATTGCTTAGACTAATTGGCCCGTTATTTGCTATATTACTGTATACCACAGCCGACCAAACCAATTTTTCGGGCGAAATCATTTTTTATGGGTATTAATTATTATATTTATTATTTTATGGGTAATTATTTGTCCTGTTTCGAAGTTAACCTCCAAAATATATATATATTCTTTCGAAGTTCAAAATGTATAAACTTTAACGTAATTTTTAAACATTATTGATAAAAAAACTTGAAAAAAACAAAAATGTGGGCATAATCTGCCTTTTATTTTCAAGTTTAAATACAAAAAAATCAAATGAAACTTTGTTTAATTTTTTTGAAAATCTGACTTTCGAACATGTATTACACGTTACATGTATAACCTTCAAAAAAAAAGTGTTATCATTGAAGTGAGAAAAAAAGCCGAATCGCGGCCATATTTTGTTATTATGGTACCTTTTTCTGAAATGAAATTACGAAAGATTAAATTTTGAGCTTTGAAAGACTATAACTATATTTTAGAGGCTAACTTCGAAAAACGGAGAGATTACAATAATACCAGGAAAAAAACCGCATTTTGTGATGCTGTTCTATATAAAAACCAAAATAGTGCGCATCCCAAAAAAATGCTAAAAAAATATTCTAAAAATTGAATTTAGACATTCTATTTGAAAGGCAGATCACGCTACCACCACACCACATCTGCTTGCTGTTCACATCTGTCAATTAGCAACAGCGTTGAGTACAAAATTAGTTTTGATATCACTCCAAAAGCACTATTTTAATATAACACCGAAAAGAGTTAACACTGCACTTTACATTTTTATGTGGAACAGTTTCCTGGGAGCGTGAGGCCCACAATAAAAGAAGTGGCACCATTATTTTCTTGCAGTTGAAAAGCTGTAGTATAGTATTAAGTGGTGTTGTATTAACTCACACCACAGTCTGCTTACTGGTTTGGGGGATGGGTAAGGTTAGGTTGAATAGAACCCCATAAAGACCGATTGTGTCCATAGTGTTACCAGAATTAGTTTGACGACCTAACGGAAAACCCTCAATTAGCTACCTGGACGTTTGTTAAAGAAAAATCTGTCCTTGGCAAATACTAGAAGCTTTCTACGACCGAGCTTAATTGCTGCCTCGAGATCTGGCAACTCTATCGCCCCTAGTAGCTGGAGTCCTGACCTCTCGAGGGCAGGACACGAACACAGAAAGTGCTCAACCGTTTTTCCTGCAGCTCGCACTCCCTACATCTTCTGTTACTGATGAGGTTTAATCCTTTCCAATAATGTTCAGCTAGTATGCCCATCATTAACCATAAGTCTTCGCTCTTTAGGGATATGAGCAACTTTTTGAGTCTAATATCGTAGGATTTGAACATGATGCTACACATTTTTCAGCACCGAGCTTCTGTCCATACCTTTCCTGCTTTATGGATCGTATGCAACTCTTGTCCGCTTTAAATTTATCCCAATTAGATTCCGGCGCCTACCGTCGATTCATCGAGTGTTAACTAATCGGACTCTTCGTTACCTTCTATCCCTTTCTGGCCGAGAATCCGGTGTAGATGTATGATCCGGCCTGAGCACAGTTTCTCTAATACAGCTCTGAATTTCTGCTGCTTCCATTATGGCTAGAATATACTTATTTCTGGATCGACACAGTGAACAGCATACCCGACTCCTTCCGTTTGTTTGCAACCATTGGTATACATAACGCTCCGGCTCTATTGTCGCCCCAAGATTTTTTCGAAGCTCAGGCATGGGACCGTGTAGTACGTTATTAGGTGTCGCTCTACTGCTATTACCATAGAGCCTTGTTGGTTAAGTAGACAAAACTATAAAAAAAAGCTTCTCCAGCAACATCAAAAACTTAGGAACAAGCTTTTCAATTAGGAAAAAGTTTTTCTAAGCGGGATCGCCCCTCGGCAGTGATTTGGCAAACACTCCGAGTGTATTTCTGTAATTAAAAGCTTCTCAGTTTCTTGCGGATGCCGTTCGGAGTCGGCGTAGAACATGTACATATGTAGGTTCCGTCCGGCCAATTTTTAGGAAAAATTAAAAAGGAGCACGACGCAAATTGGAAGAGAAGCTCGGCCTAAAATCTCTTCGGAGGCTACCGCGGCTTGTATTTTTTGCTGAGATAAATTATACTCAGGGGAAAGAGAAGGAATATAATTACAGAGAAGTGAGGGAGAGGAAAACAAGTGGGAGTATTAAATTTAAATAAAACTAGGTAAAGTGCGAAGGAAAGATATGAGGGATATGAAGCCAGAGAATGAACAGCGATGAAGAAAAGTAAAGAGAAGTTGAAGGAGAGGAAAAAAGTGAGAGTAGAAAAAAAAAAAACGAGAAAGCGAAAGGGACAAGATACGAAGAAGAGAGAAGAAGGATCAATCATTGAGAGGGGGATGGAGAGGCAAGAAGACACAACCATTTTTTTTGCAAAAGCCTCAGTATGGCAAATACCCCAAAAAAAAAGAGGAATGGTAATGAAACTGGGAGTGTGAGAGGGAGCAATACTGGTCTAGTAGTGGAAGTGGGAATGGTAATGGGAGTAGAAATTATTGAAAATAATTTATTTTTGATTGTCATTTGTTACATTGATAATAAAATTCGAAGCACCAAGGAAAACTGACTGAATTTTTCACTCGATTAGGCATTCAATAAAGCAATAATGAGATAATTAAGAATTTGTATTTTGTATGGAAGATTGAGTTCGATTAGGGCGTTAATGTAGAAAACTTGACTAATTATTTCATTAAGCCTCTGTGTGAAATTGGCATTATACAAAAATAAAAAAATCTTATTACATTGAGATTTTCCTCAATTTAAAGAAAATATGTTCAGGAGCTGTTTCTCCTCATTTTAGGTAAATGTTTTTTCTGAGTGGACTCTAGTATAAGTATTAGGGTGGGTCGATTTGTATGGACGAAAGTTTACCGATATCGCGTCATCGATTTTTCGATAGGATTTGGCTCAGGAAAAAAAGTTCCACTACAAATACCCAAAAAAATAATTTTCGAGCCTGCGAAATTTCATTTTTTTTACTTTTTTTGACTTTCATTTTTAAGGTTTTTTTCATAACCTACTAAAAAGTGTTCATATGTCCGACCCAAAAATGTACGCTAAAAAGTTGGCGATAACAGTTTTTTGAAAAAAAAATATATATATATTTTACAATCAAATGAAAATTTTTTAGTAGGTCATGAAAAAAACCTTAAAAATCAAATTCAAAAAATGTCAAAAAAATGAAATTTCGCAGGCTAGAAATTTATTTTTTTGGGTATGCGTAGTGGAACTTTTTTCCTGGGCCCAAATCCTATCGAAAAATCGATGGCGCGATATCGGTTAATAAATCGACCCAGTCTATTAAGTATATTAAAAAATATTGTCTTTTTATGTTTTCAAGTATTCAAGCTGAACATACATCCAGTAGATATTGCGGGAAAGCGGCCGCGGCCCGGTCGTTGGTCAGGCTTCGTGATATGTGCTATGAACTTTCTGACTTCGGACACTCTAGCCTTCTTACTATGTTCCACTTTATCCCAGACAGGACGGACTATTGTTTGTCGATAACTGCTCGCTATACAAACTTCACCCCAGCCATTCCCCCGAGAGAGAAGTGGGGAAGGGGATTCATCTGGGGCAGTGAACCGGTTAACTTGTTCTAGAATGGGTCGAAGTTGGACGGAAAGGTTGGTGGGGGGTCTTTTGTCAAGAGCTAAATGTAAGCTGCAAGTTGGCTGATCACTGCAGTATATTCCAAGCGGAAGTTGCTGCGATTAAGGATGGCGGTGGATGAAATGCTATCCAGTGCTACTACGGTTGGGTAATTCAACATCTACTATAGCCACGCGGCTTTCAAGGCCTTGAGTTCAACTACAGTGCGATCGAGGGTGATCTTGGAGTGCCTAACCTGCTTGCGATTGTATCGAACTATTTTATAATTAAGATTATCTGGATCCCGGGCCATAGTGATACCCCGGGCAACTGTCAAGCGGATATCTTAGCCCGAATCGGTACAACTGAACCGGATGAAGATGGCTGTAGGGATTTCGGAAATCCGTTGGCCACCTGTGGTTTTCTCCTCCATAGCTGGGTCTCGATTCAGCTGAGCAAACGTTGGGCGGACACCACCTCTTTCATGGTAGCAAGATCCTTCTGGCCGTAAGTGGATGGCAGGAGGTCTGCCGAAGTAAATGGGTTCACTAAGGCTCACTTATCAGTGGTCAATTGGGGTTTTCACATGGCACTGTCCCATGGGTATCCATGCGGTACGTATCAATATACTGGAAACTCCATCTTACTGCAGCTGTATGGAGGATGATGAGGTGGAATCATCAAATCACTTTATGCTTGATTGCCCAGCTTTTGCCAGAACTAGGCAAAAGTACTTCGGTCGCGACTCACTTAGTGCTCCCGAGGATTTATCCAAGATTGAGATCGATATCATTCGGAACTTTATCGTTGCTACCCAACGATTCTCTAAGTAGCTATATCTACGTCACCGTTATTTTACTGCATGTGGTATCACAACGAACCTTCATGTTGTCAATGTGAGCTTCCCCTATCAGGGCAGCTACCACCTAACCTAACTATGTATTCCAGTCTAGTGTTGTGTTTTTTATACTCAGCTGAGCAGAGCTCACAGAGTATATTAATTTTGTTCGCATAACGGTACCCCGTAACGGCATAAACTAATCGAGATAGATGTAGACTTCTATATATCAAAATGACCTGGGCGAAAAAAGAAATTCATTTAGCTATGTCCGTCCGTCTGTCCGCCCGTCCGTCCGTAAAGACGATAACTTTAGTAAATTTTGAGGTATCTTAATGAAATTTGGTATTTATGCTCCTGGGCACTTATCTCAGCTATTCAAAATGAACGAAATTGGACTATAACCACGCCCACTTTTTCAATATCAAAAATTTCGAAAAACGGAAAAAGTGCGATAATTCATTACCAAAGAAGGATAAAGCGATGAAACTTGGTAAGTGGGTTGACCTTATGACGCAGAATAGAAAATTAGTAAAATTTTGGACAATGGGCGTGGCACCGCCCACTTTTAAAAGAAGGTAATTTAAAAGTTTTGCAAGCTGTAATTTGGCAGTCGGTGAAGATATCATGATGAAATTTTTTCAGGAACGTTACTCCTATTACTATATGTGTTCTAAATAAAAATTACCAAAATCGGATGACGAACACGCCCACTTTAAAAAATTTTAAAAGTCAAATTTAAACAAAAAATTTAATATCTTTACAGTATATATGTAAGTAAATTATGTCAACATTCAACTCCAGTAACGATATCGTGCAACAAAATACAAAAATAAAAGAAAATTTCAAAATGGGCGTGGCTCAGCCCTCTTTCATTTAATATGTCTAGAATACTTTTAATGCCATAAGTGGAACAAAAATTTACTAATCCTTGTGAAATTTGGTAAGGGTATCGCTTCTATGACGATAACTAAAAAAAAAATAAATGTAAGGCGCGATAACCTCCGAAGAGATCTAAGGCCGAGCTTCTCTTCCAATTTGCGTCGTGCTCCTCTTGATTTTTCCCTACAAATTGGCCGGACGGGACCTACATGTTTTATGCCGACTCCGAACGGCATCTGCAAGGCAGATGAGTTTTCACTGAGAGCTTTTCATGGCAGAAATACAATCGGAGCGCTTGCCAGACACTGCCGAGGGGCGACCCCGCTTAGAAAAATTTTCTTCTAATTGAAAAATCTTATTTCTAAAATTTTTGATGTTGCTTTGCCCGGGAGTTGAACCCAGGGCATACGGTGTGATAGGCGGAGCACGCTACCATCACACCACGGTGGCCTACGTTACTGACGATAACTGTTTTCTGTGAAAATGGGCGAAATCGGTTGAAGCCGCGCCCAGTTTTTATACACAGTCGATCGTCTGTCCTTCCGCTCGGCCGTTAACACGATAACTTGAGCAAACATCGATATGTCTTTAATAAACTTAGTTCACGTACTTATCTGAACTCACTTTATCTTGGTATTAAAAATGGGAGAAATCCGACTATGACCACGCCCACTTTTCCGATATCGAAAATTTCGAAAAATGCTATAACTCTATACCAAATACGAAAAAGGGGATGAAACATGGTGATTGGGTTGGTTTTTGACGCAAAATATTACTTTAAAAAAATTTGTAAAATGGGTGTGACACCTACCATATTAAGTAGAAGAAAGTGAAAAAGTTCTGCAGGGCGAAATAAAAAGCCCTTGGAATCATGGCAGGAATACTGTTCGTGGTATTACATATATAAATAAATTAGCGGTACCCGACAGATGATGTTCTGGGTGACCTTGGTCCACATTTTGGTCGATGTCTCGAAAACGCCTTCACATATCCCACTCCCCTTTAAAACCCTCATTCATACCTTTAATTTGATACCCATATCATACAAACAATTTCCAGGGTTACCCTACCTAAAAAACGTCACCCTTTTCTACAATTTGGTCGATATTTCCGAAATGTATGTGATATGGAATTAAAAACCACTTATAAACCATCTACGAAACCAACGCAGCTAAGCTCTCAGCTGAGTATGTAATGTTCGGTTACAACCGAACTTAGCCTTCCTTACTTGTTTGTGTTTGTTTTGCGTCTGTTTATTTTTTTAATTTGCTGAGGTGAATCTGCCTAACGAAATCGCAAGCATAATTCTTATCTGCAGATAATACTGACCAATCAGGGTTACGTGGTGATGTTAAAGGGCGTACCTTTCGCTAATCGAGACATGTGATTATGCACCTATAAAATTGTAACAAATATACATTTGTCCAGTTTTATTTCCTTCTTATGCTCTTTATTATACGCAAATGACGCACAAATATATAATTTATTATTTTCTTTAAAATTTTCCAAATTATTAGAAGCGTTTGCTAAAATAATATTTGAAAACCCTTTTGCGACATTTACGTGTGTTTGTGCACAAACATAATTGAAACGTTTGCCCTACTTTCAGAGTACACTTTGAGTTCCACAAAATCACGCAGTGGCCGCATTAATCATTATGTAAAAAGCGTTACAAGGCCAAACATTTTTCCATCTCGTCGAATTGGCTATTGACTGTGCACCCTCACTCATCTCCCTTTCACCATTTACTGCCACCACTTTCTTCATTATCAGATCAGCAGGCCGCATTAGTTCTTTCTTACATGTTGCTATTAAATTGAAATGTTACATATCAAGACGTGTAATTATTTGCATTATTTTAAACTTTATGACATACATAAGTTATCGACTGAGCTTCATTACTAAAAGACACCTTTTTAAAATAGGTCGGAAAAAAAGTTTCTTAATTATTAACCTAGACAAAAATGTACGTATGTATCGCTCAATAAATAAGATTTTGTAGATTATGCCGGTCCCTGGGTCACTGATGTGTACGACTAAGATACTAATGTTTTTAGGTTAACTGGAGCTCACCGAGGGGTTAGAGGTTAATCGCAATAGAGGTAGTTTAACGAGAAACAAGTAGTTTCAGACTTTTTGAGCAGAGCTTCGTCGGCTTCTTATCAGTAACAGCCAATATCGACAAGTTATTGTTTTTGTAGTATTGGTTTATTGTTGATCATATCATCAACTTGCCATCGTCTTCTAATTGGTTTTTTATAGAAGGGTTACACATGTGTAATGGATTTTATGTTGAAGTAACAAACCGATAAGTTGTCGTTAAAAAATTTTTTCAATAACACGCCGATATAAAATTGGTAGCACCCCACAACAAATCTTTCACTTCTCGAAAGAAATTATTTCCTTTTTATTATTTCCTTTTCGGTTATTAATCGATAACTTTTTAATAACAAATCCATTACTTCTTGCTAACCCTCGGATATAAAAATTCTAGCAAATCGATAACAAACCAATAACCCACTGATAAAAATTGATTATAATTAAATTTTATAAATTTTTTTTATTTTGTTTTAAGTAACGACATTTTTTAGTTTTATTAAATTTTTTTAATTAGTTTAGTTTCTTTAATTTCATTTTATTTCATTTATATTTACTTTTTATTTTACATAATTTTTTTATTTAACTTAATTTAAGTTACTTCAACTGATTTTAATTTTATTGTACTTAATATTTTTTTTAGTTTTTTTTATTTGATTTTAGTCCAATCTGTTATGTTTTTATTAATTTTATTTCATTCTATTACACTCAAATTGCTGTAAAATAAATTTTATTTTATTTCACATGCTTTGTTTTTGTAAACCCGAAAATTCTGGGTTCACGCCCTGCGCAAAGCAACATCAAAATTTTAGAAGAAAATGTTTCTAAGCGGGGCCGCCCCACGGCAGTGTTTGGCAAGAGCTCTGATGTATTTCTGCCGTAAAAAGCTCTCAGTGAAAGCCCAGCTACCTTGCAGATGCCGTTCGGAGTCGGCATAAAACAAGTAGGTCCCGTTCCGCCAATTTGTAAGAAAAATTAAAAAGGAGCATGACGCGAATTGGAAGAGAAACTCGGCGTTAAATCTCTGCGGAGGTTATCGCGTCTTACATTTATTTTTAATTTTATTTTTTTTTTGTTTGTGTATGATTTACCTCTTGACTCTTTATTTCCAACAAAACAGCAGTGTACACATCTCTTCGTGTATTTGCATCATAACAATTGTGTATATACTCAGATACTTGAATTTATACGTGTTTGCCTTGAGTTACTGTGTAATATCAACTTACCTTGTTTCCACATTATTCTACAGTGTCGTGACTACAATTACGCTTACATTCGTGATTTCCCCATACCGTAATCAAAGATGTTTACACATCAAACATTTTCTCAAATACCCACTATACTCAAACGACTCATTTGTGATATTTTCTTAGGAATTTATATTATACATTTTTATCTAATAGTCAAAACGTTTTGTAGTAAATTGTTAAAAAAATCTGCGTAGTGAACTAAGTAATTCCAAATTGATGATATAGTCAGCCAAAGTCGTAATACCTTCTTTATAGATATTGCATCACAGTAGTCGTACTACGACATATGGAAATATGAAATTTTAAAGTTGAGTGCGTTGTACGCCATATATATAAAATGAATGAAACTTTTGTCAAAACAAATTTCTTTGGCTATTTCAGCAGAAAACAATCTGTTGGTCTCAAGTTAACAATATGCTGTAAAAATTACAGATTCCCGATCAGTCTAACTGATTTCATTGATCATTTCAACAGCGAAAAACTGTAAACACTGCAAAATGCATCAGCTAATTTTAAAGAGAAACTTTCGCTCACGAAGCTCACTAATTTGTTCTTATGACTTTCGCGCCACAGAAATCTCTATCATATCAATAGCTATTGCTATTCTTATGTTGACGGAGATCTGTTATTTTAACAGTTTTCATTGGTGTTCTTAGCGTGACTTTAATAATTTTTAGTTAACAGATCAGAGCTAAGCGGCCACCGTGGTGTGATGGCAGCGTGCTATGCCTATCGCCACCGAAAATTCTTGCTTGAAAAAGCAATATCAAAATCTTTAGAAACAAGTTAACAGGAGCTGTGGCTTACATTATTTTATGATCTTTTTTTTTTTTTTTTGATTTTGTGCTAAGTTGATTCAATAGCTATTTGCGATGGATAAAAGTTAACAAAAATATCGGTTGAATTGGATAGTTCGGTTGATTTTATCAGATTTTGTTCAAGTATACGTAATAAGTTATTCTATTGGGAGAACATTAAAACCTATTTTATACACTATTTACAGACATACACTTTTACTTGCCTCAGCATTATGTGGGAAAAATGTTTTTGGCATGGATACAAAATATCATGAAAATTTATAAAAGATCAACAGATACATATGAGCATATATATATTGTGGCGAATATTAGCATCACTATGCTGTTAGTAAATAAGCACAACAACAAGGCAAGCCACACTTATGTGCATGAACACATAGAAGGCGACGAAGAATATCTCACAAACACATATGTAGTCATCAGCTAAGAACAGAAGTTGATACTCACATATACACACGCATGTGGCTAGTAGAAAAGCATAACCTACAAATATACATGTACATATATAGCTGGTAACCAAGCATTAGATACAATTGTTCTCGAACACATTTTCGCGAAATGACTAGACCTTAGGAGAAATGGGTGGACGAGAAAAACGAGAGTATAAAAGCAGCGCAAGCTGAGGAATCAGCAATCAGTTTGATTTAAACATGCTACTAGTTGTGAAGTGAAGTATAATTGTGAAGTATTACCCCCAAATTAGTCTAACAAAGCCCATTTTGCAATATTGAATATTGGAGTTATTTATTCGACAGTTCAGCGATACGAATGTTAGCAGAAGGTGCATAATTATCAGAAATCCCCAGAATTCATTACAATATGTGACCCGGTATATGAAAAGGTGGCTTATGACTCAAAAAAGAAATTACGAGAAACAGCTGTTAAAGGTAAACAATGCATTTCTTCAGGACGTTTGTGCTCTTTATTTCAGTCATAAGCCACCTTTTCATAGACCGGGTCACATATAAATAAATGTATCAGCGTGTACTTTTTGTTGTATGATCGACCTTGAGCTGCGTGGGATTTCCTGTTAAAATTAAAATGAAGAAATCAAGGAACAGCGTAAGCAAACATTGACTGCAAACAGTGCCAGCTTTTTTTCGTTACAAGAATTTCGTTCGATAGATTGTAAGGCGGCTCAATATTTATCACACACCACATCTTTACATAAACAAAAACAGTAAATGTTTGCATTCTGTTAAAATATGGCTTTTAAAGGCATGGTTTCCATTTAACTTTCGCTTTTTTATATCATATGCTTAAATGCAAATAAAATCTAATATTTTTGAGCGCATGCCATAATTTTTTTTTATCCCACTATATTACTATTGTGTAGGTGATAATCAATAACGTGACTCGATATAAAGTGATAGTTTATGGATTTTGATTAATACGATTAATTGGTGTATGTAATACTTGATTAAACAGTACCAGTGATGTCACAAACGGCTAGTCAATTTCCATCAGCGAGAATTGCAGTGACTCATTAATCACTAGTATCATCTGACCATAACTGCATTTTTGGTGTTATACATGATATCACTGATTTTTTTGGAAAATTAAAATGTGAATATGATTCCTCGAAAGGGCCATCTGATGTTATGTATATGAAGCTGCGATCTCTCTTTGTCAGCTACCATACTTTTATGTAATGACATCATGACTTTTTTCAATGTGATCTTGAGGCGTTATCATGTGATATACGGTCGACTTGACATTATTGACCTGATGCAATATCATGTGATATACACTTCCATACATACATACGAATAACAACAAAGAGTCAACACATAACAGCTGCTCAGAGTGCCATTTGCGTTGGCTGCCTGTTTGTAGGCGGAAAGACAGACACTCGCTATAACTAAGCGTCAACTTGTCGTACAAGTAACCTGAATACTTTTGAGTTAACATATATATTCACAATACACATTCACGTACACATATGTATTCATTTAAATTGTTTTGAACGTAAATTCTTTCATAGATCATTTTACATGATGCACACTGAAATATTAAATATCTGTTAAACAAAGTGCAGCTCTGTTGCGGTTTCTCACAGAAATTTAAAAACCATTTAAGTATTCAGTTCGTAGTATTCAGCATGTGGTAAATACGAAGTACATAAGTACTAAACAAAGTTGTACAAAGTTCAAATTATACAATGTCAAGGTGAAGCATAAACCTAACGCTACTACACTTTATAGACTCGCACTAAACAAAATTTAGTTACGTACAATAAACCTCTCTTTCCTTTGTAAACTGGAAAAAAGAGACTGGTAAAATCAACGGAAATACAGGTCAATTCAACCGAAATTTCTGTCAATTTTTATTCATCGCAACAACGTGTTGAATTAACTGCGCACAAATCGTAGATTCGTAATTGACCATTTTAGTAGTCAAATAAACAAAAAAAGTTGTTTCATTATACTTTACCCATATCTTTGTTAAATTAACAATTATTACTGCCGCTCTAAGAATACCAATAAAAACTGTTAATATGAAAGGGATTTCTGTTCTTTTGAAATTACCAGTGCAAACTGTTAAATTAACAGCTTTAAGTTAAGATGAGACTAACACCGAAAGCCGTAGAAATGACAGAGATTTTTGCTCATTCGAAATAACCAGCGTAAACTGTTAAATTAACAGATTTTATTGTCGAAATGACACTACCAGTGAAATCTATTGAAATAGCAGATATTTCTGTTTTTTCTAGATTAATAGCGTAAACTTTTACATCAACAGAATTTTCTGTTCATATGACTAATACCTGTGGAAGAAATAAAAGCTGGATAAATATATATTTAAACTTACGTAGTTTTTTTTATTTGTATAAATTACACATATGTAAGGGCATTACATTTCTAATGATTTTATTGCTGTATTTAGGAATATTAATTATAACTAGTATCTCCTGCGGTCGAAATTCGACCAACGTGTATTTTTTTCAACTCAGTCTATGCATCAAGTGTTGGAAATATAGCAAACTGGTCTAACTTACTTAACTTTTTCTATAAAATTTTGAATTTGATCTAAGACTTTGTACTTTTTGATTGTATTTTCTTAAATTTTCTACAAACTTTTCACATGTAATTATAACGTTTTGGTATGGAGCTCCTTAAACAAAAATATAAGAATTATGTAAAATAAAATGAAATTGATATAGAATTATGGTGAAATTACTTGAAATTGAATTGAAAAATAGGTCTTTCCACACCCGGAAGGTCCCCGTTGGCGCGCTACTGAAGTTAGTTTTGCGAGCTCGGTTCCCCAGTAGGCCTATATCACCCATATACATATATCCCCCATTGTGGTATTTAATATATAAATCACTATTTAATAATAAGCACTATTTATTTTTATAAAATATTTTTATTTAACCGCTCCTAAAGGTATGTTACAAAACGTTTTTAAATATTTCAACCGAATGAAAATTTTTGAAAGACAATATTTTACAATTGAAAAATAAAAATTAACAAGAACAAAAAAATTCAATTTATTTAAAGTTGAATATAAATATAACCCTACAATACTCCCCCTTCCGCAGATTTAATGCTAAATAAATTAAAAGTAACTTTCTTTTTTGTTTTTGTGTTAGGTATCTGTATTTTATCAATCATTGCTGGTTTTAAACGATCAATAGGAATAGATTTAATTTCATTATTTATTTCAATTTTAAAGTTTTTAATATCTTTTTCAATAACTCTATAAGGACCTTCATACGGATGTTGCAAAGAATGTTTGTTTATTACACGTACAAAAACAAAATGACAATCTTTTAAATCTTTTGGAACAAAAATACCACTAGAATTTTGATGATGTTCCAAATTTGATTTAAAATTTTTAAAATGTTCACGCAAACTACTTAAAACATCCGTTGAAGTTATATTCTCTGTAGTTGAAACAAATAATTCACCCGGTAATCTTAAATTTTGTCCATAAACCATTTCAGCCGGTGTTGCTGAAATATCTTCTTTAAAAATCGATCGCAAACCCATAAGTACTATTGGTAACTCTTCATACCAATCTCTGGATCCATTCCTAGCCATTATTGAAGATTTAAGCTGTCTATGAAAACGTTCTATCATTCCATTAGCTTGGGGATGATAAGGAGAAGTTGTTATTTGATGACATCCAAGAAGTTTCGTTGATTCTGAAACAAGTTTGAAGTAAATTGAGATCCCTGATCTGTGGTTATTTCTAATGGAACTCCAAAACGTGAAATATATTCTTTAAACAATTTATTTACAACCGTAACTGCAGAAATATCTCTTAGTGCGAATGCTTCTGGCCAACGTGTAAATCTATCAATTATAGTTAATATGTAACGATATCCTTTTGAAACAGGTAAGGGTCCAACAATATCTAAGTGAATGTGTTCAAATCTAGATTTTGGAATTGGAATTTTCATAACTGGAGATTTTGTATGACGATGTATTTTCGATTTTTGACAACTTATACATTCTTTAGACCAAGTATTAATATCTTTATTCATTTTAGGCCAAAAATATTTCTTAACTATCAAACGACGTGTAGCTCTACTACCAGGATGTGAAATCCCATGTAACATATCAAATATTATTTTTCTTAAATTGTTTGGAATGAAAGGCCTAGGATTTTCTCCTGACACTTCGCACCATATATTAAAGTTAAGAACAGGAATTTTTATTAGTTTCAAATTTAAAAATGTTTGCTCTGAGGTAAGTTTGCTTAATTCACTGTCTTGTTGTTGTTCACTTTGTAAAATTTTTAAATTAATGTCCGACATAATTAATTGCTTCTACTTCAAACGCACGAGATAATGTATCAGCTACAACATTTTCTTGTCCTTTAATATACCTAATGTCATTCGTAAACTGAGCAATGAATTCCATATGTCTAGTCTGTCTTGGACTGCGTTCTGTTTTTGAATTTAAAGCAAATACAAGAGGCTTGTGATCTGTGAAAACTGTAAATTTTCGTCCTTCTAGAAGGTAACGAAAATGTTTAATGTTCAAATAAATAGCTAATAGTTCCCTATCAAATGCACTATATTTAATTTCGGATGCAGATAATTTCTTTGAAAAGAATGCAAGTGGTTCTGACTTATTATTAAACGTTTGATGTATGACACCACCTATTGCCGTATTGGATGCATCTACATTTAAAGAAAGTTTTGCATCTTTGTTAAAATGATTTAACAATATCGCAGATGCAAACTTTTCTTTAATGCATTCGAAAGCTTTATTAGATGTATCGTCCCAAATTAAAATCTTGTCTCGCTTCTTATTTGTTCTATTAATTAAATCATAGATAACTGTCGTAAACTCTGCTAATTTTGGTATATATCGATGGTAATAATTCACCATACCAATAAATTGTTGTGCCTGCTTAATAGATTTTGGACGATCAAAATTTCGAATGGCTAAAACTTTTTCTTCTGAGGGTCTAATTCCCGTTTCAGAAATATTATGTCCTAAAAAGTCAACATTTGTTACGCCAAAAGTACATTTACTTGGTTTTATATTTAAACCGTACTCCGTTAGGCGCTGAAATAGTACGCGAAGATCTTTGAAATGTTGTTCCTCATTTTCGCTTGCCACTAAGAGGTCATCAATATATGTAAAAACAAAGTCTAAATCACTAACTACTTCATTAATAAATCGTTGAAAAGTTTGCGCGGAGTTCCTAAGCCCGAAAGGCATTCGTACAAATTCAAACATGCCAAAAGGCGTAGTGATTGCAGTTTTATAGATATCCTCTTCTGCCATTGGAATTTGGTGATAAGCTCTTACCAAATCTAATTTTGAAAATATTTTTTTATTTCTTAGATTCATGTTGAAGACATGAACATGTGGCAAAGGATAACGATCAGGAACTGTTACGACATTTAATCTTCTAAAATCTCCACAAGGACGCCAGTCATTTAACTCCTTCTTGGGTACAAGATGTAAAGGAGATGCTACTGCTGAATTAGAAGGTCTACATATCCCTGTCTTTACTAAAAAATCGAATTCAGTTTTAGCTACTTTGAATTTAATGGGGTCTAAACGTCTTGGTTTAGAAAATGGCAAATTTCCTTCAGTGACTAATCTGTGAACTGTTGTATGTCTAACTGGTTGTGAATAATCTGGTTCAGAAAATAAAGAAGGAAATTCTTTTAGTAACTTTGTAAATTTGTTATCATCAGCGAAAACTTTTGGTAGTGAAACATTACAAACACATGAAATTGTGTTAACTGAAAGACTTGTTATCGGATCTACTAAGCATTTGCGTTTAACATCAACTAAGAGACCATATTTACACAAAAAATCAGCACCGATAATTGGTTTAGCTATATCCGCTATTAAAAACGTGAACGGAAATTCGCGACGCAGTCCTAAATTAATATTTAAAAGTTTTTTACCGTATGTCGAAATCGTTGAACCGTTAGCTGCAGTTAAAATAATATCTGATGACTTTTTCGAACTTGAAGATTTTGAAACTGGAAGCACTGAAATTTCTGCTCCACTATCTATTAAAAAATTAAGTTTGTTTGTTTTATCAAAAATAAATAAGCGACGTGTAAAGGTGTCTAAATGTCCGTTGTTTGTCGCCGTAACAACGGATAACTTTAGTTTGACGAACTATTATTTTTAAAAGCGCATAGTTGTTCGCACTTCAAAGCCTGATTACCAAACTTATAATGATACCTACAGAGCCAATTTGGGTTGTCACGAGACTTTGATCGATATCTAGAAGGACTTCTAAAATGATCCCTACTAAAAGATCGGGACCTTGAATAATTTTGACTCATCTGATTTTTAATTTCACTGATCTCTAATGACAATTTTTCAAAATTTTTGCACATCATGTTAGTTGTTTGAACCAAATTTGAAATAATTGCATTTTCGCTTTTAGAATTTGGAAAATTGCTAACTGAGGCTATTTCATTTTTATTATAAACTTCCCAAATATTATCGGCTAATTTAACTAATTCACTTATTTCATTCAAATTCGAACTAGTAAGAATAATACTTAAATTTTTGGGCAACTTCCTTATCCAAAGCTCTTTAAGAATTTCTTTGCTAAAATTGTTTCCAGAGAGTAGCACTAGAGACCGATAAAACTCAGAAGGTTTACGATCTCTCATTTCTGAATCGGATAACACTCGATCTAATTTGGCATTCTCACTTAATGAGTGCCGTTCAATTAAAATTTTCTTTAATGCAGAAAATTTGTCATTTTCAGGAGGATTTTGAATAAAATCAAGAATTGTCATAATTACGTCCTGTGGAAGTGCAATTATGACATATTCATATTGTGTCCCTTCCTGAGTAATGTTCTTTCGACTAAATTGCATTTCAGCATGGATGAACCATGCTTCAGGGCAATTAGTCCAAAATTGGGGAAGTTTTACCGATGTAGCAAAAATTTCATTATTTTGATTCACATATGGATTTGGTAAATCATTTTGATAATTTTCATTATCCAAATCAATAAGTGAATCGTTTACTTGATTTCGTGGTGTAGATGTACGTATATTATTTGATGGTGAATGAAACATTGTTAATAGAAATAACTACAAAAATTATATTATAGGAAGAAATAAAAATGTCCGGAAAGGAGCGTTTACAAAACCCAAATTATTAATCTATTTTGATACATATACAGATACATATAAATAATATTAATACTAGATACAGCTCACCAAATATTTGTCGCAATGGTTTTAAAATTGATTGATGAATTTAGACAATGTATTGTGCAATGGCTTTAAAATTGATTGATGAAATTGGACAATGTATTGTGCAGTGGCTTTAAAATTGATTGATGAAATTAGACAATGTATTGTGCAATGGCTTTAATTGTTTTGTATTTGTAGCTTTTGTTGTTGTTGCTCTTGCAATGTTTGATTGAAAGGCTGATGTTAATGATGCAGCGGTAACGTCTGAAATAATGACAATCCAAAAATACGACGAAGACGACGTCGTGCAGTTGAAAATAAACTAATTTTATAGAAGTGAATCTAGTTTTTGGACCACCACGTCTACGTCAAATACGCGTTAGAGAGGGCTCTTGTGATGTTCACGATATATTTGGTATATATTTTCAACTTGTTTTTCAGATAATTCTTCGAGTAGAGAGGACACTTCACACTAGTTTAAAGGTACGAATTACAAAACTTTTAGCGAGTTAGAGCTGGACGTTGCAAGATGTTACGCACTTTATTTGAAAGTGAATTTAAATAAATATCTTCACTGGTCTTTTGTAAATGAATTAAAGTTTGTTCAAGTGCACCACCTTTAACAATTTTTTTAAGAATTTGCTGATAAAAACGTAATAAGTTGGATATAGTAAACAGAACTATGGTATCGTTTTCGGAAGTCAATATGGTTTCCACTCGCATAATATATAACTAGGAAGAGAATAAATCGATTTCTGCTGAACATCAACTGGTGACGTTATTGTTTCATACAGCATACAAGAATTAAAATTTGATTCGTTGTTTTTGAAGGACGGTTTTTATGTTTGGCTGGCTAGATCGCCAATGTGGTATTTAATATATAAATCACTATTTAATAATAAACACTATTTATTTTTATAAAATATTTTTATTTAACCGCTCCTAAAAGTATGTTACAAAACGTTTTTAAATATTTCAACCGAATGAAAATTTTTGAAAGACAATATTTTACAATTGAAAAATAAAAATTAACAAGAACAAAAAAATTTAATTTATTTAAAGTAGGTACATTTAAAGTTGAATATAAATATAACCCTACACCCATTCACTTCAATAGTCTCATAATTCAAAAAACATGAGCTTTTAGTTAAAAACGAAGAAATTTGCTAAAGGAATTTAGCCTATTTCACGCCACCCGTTTAATTTTGTATAAATACATATCTAATATGTAAGCGTGACACAAAACAAAAATTTCGAGTAGAATAGAGGATACCTTCATAAAAACTAAAATAAAAATATAAAAAAATTATGTAATGAGAAGGAAGGCAGAGTTTACTAAAAAAAATGTTTACTTAAAGAAAAAAAAATAAAGTACTTAAATTGCGAAAAAATTAAGTGAAGTGAACAAACAGCTCCATATAAAAACGCAATAAGTGCACTTAGACTTTTTTCCGGGTTTTAATGTGATCATTGTGGAAATATGAAGATTCTAATGTTCGGATATTTAATGTTGGGTTTCCCATTGAGATCTATGTACGTAATTAATTTGTATAAAATTTGTAAACACTCCATTTCATTAATATATATGACCATATCTACCATAAAATATCGTCTGTGAACAATCTAATACTAAGATATAACAAAGCAGAATAAATTAGGAATACAAGAAAAACAAACAAAAACATTAAAATTATCCACGCAAACATATTTACTAAAATAAAATTGATTTCATAACTTTAAGCGACATAAAAAAATTAGGGTTATGGGATCTAAGCATCCGATTAATGGATATATAATCCAACAAAGTTAGCCTAATAATAAATATAGTGGGTAATATACTGCCTATGCAATACGGCCGCTATGATGCCGGTTGCCGCTTTGACCTAAAATCAAAAACGTTTTTGGGACGTTTTTTTGTTTCGTGATTAGCATAAAAGGCAATATAAAAAATTTTATGTTATAATTTTGTAACTTTTTTTTTTATTCAGTATAAGACGTACTTTATCTAAAATGAGGATTAAATCTGCAAATGCAAAAACATTTTCGGGCAAATTTGCCATTAATTGTTATAAATAAATTAGTTAGTTTCAAGAAAAGTTAACTCATTATTTGTGCTTTCATGTTTTTTTAAAAACAACTAAAATAAAAAACAAAGAATCTGTTAAAAAAAGGCTTATGTATTTACGTGTAAGTGAAATTTGCCACAAAAAATGGGCCGGTCAAAAATTAATTCTATTTAAGATTTTTTGGTACGCTACAAATTATTTTGGAACAATTTTTTAGGATTTTGGTAGAGGCTATTATAGGTAAGTGGCAACAATGGGAAACCATATTTGTATGTAGGTGAAACATTTGATTGTTCCCAAAGACGGCGCGCTTGTGCATAAAGGTTTAGGTCTTTGAAATTCGCATTAGAACACTTAGATAATTGTTCCCAAAGATGGCGCGCTTGTGCACGAAAATGAATTACGATATTTGTATGAATTGTTCGAATTTACAAAAAACTTTTTCTATTAATTATAAACAAATAGAGTAATATTTGTTAACAAAAATAGGCCTATGCACTGCGGCTGATCAATACGAATCGATGCATATAACTTGTATATGATTTTACGTATGCTAAGTATGCGAAACAGCCTGCCAATTGATTGTATGGAAATTTTGTTAGCGTATTAATATATAGATAATAAATAATAATAACTTAAATCTGAATTCAAATAAACAAAACTTGTTCCGAATTACCATCGACAGCTTTGTACGAAAGTACGTTACCATATATATACGTAAATATGTGAATACATAAATGCGCATGCTTGTTACATATATATTTGCTAAATACTGTAACGAATTTACTGCAAATTCTCTTATTCGCAACCTTCTACTAACGTTCGTATCGCTAAACTGTTGAATAAATAACTCCAATATTTAATAATGCAAAATGGTCTTTATTAAAGTACGTCACAATAACACTGATACTTCACAACCAATAGCTTGCTTAAACTGATTTTCAAAATAATACTGCTATTGCTCGCTAGATAGCGTCTTAAATCCAACTGATTGTTGCGTCTCCACTGTTGCTGCCTTTTATAGTGTTTGGTTTCCTCGTTGACATTTCTAGGCGGTTCTGTTCTAGAATCTACTAGTTGGTTATCTGCTATAAGTTCTACAGATGCACAATTTTTATAGCTTCTCTCACATGCGAAAATAACGGCACTACACGGTTTGTTAAACCACATTGGCGTTTCGAGAACTTTATTTCAACTTTTTCTTCAAAAATGTTAACAATATTTTTATATTATAATTATATTTATATTTGTGTACGCACATTTGATATAAAATATTTCCATTTTCTTTGAATCTAAAACAAAAATCGGGACAAATAAGTACATACATATGTATGTACTTACTAACCGAATTTAAATTGGGCGTGTATCAAATATGCTGGCACACATTAAACATTATACACTTTATTACCTACTTTGTTTTATTAAACGTACTTTCACCAAATTTTATTTTTTATAATTTATTTAATTTATAGTTTTGAACTTCGTAGTAGTCACGAAACTGATTCTCAATTTCAGTTGCAGCTCACTCTCAAATTCTTCTCTCGCATGTAGAGTTGCCACACTTGATTGTTTCGAACAAAACTTGTAGTATAAATATTTGACATAACATTTTAAATAGAGAACTTGTAAGTTATAGAAAAGTAAAGAATTAAATCGCGGGAAGGTAATACACCACTGGAGTAACTACATGTAATTCGGCAAGTTTAATTCTCGTAACCATTTATTTTGAAACGATTTCAAAACAAGTAAGGAAGGCTAAGTTCGGGTGTAACCGAACATTACATACCCAGCTGAGAGCTTTGGAGAGAAAATAAGGGAAAATCACCATGTAGGAAAATGAACCTAGGGTAACCCTGGAATGTGTTTCTCTGACATGGGTATCAAATGGAAGGTATTAAAGAGTATTTTAAAAGGGAGTGGGCCATACTTCTATAGGTGTACGCCATTTCGGGATGTCGTCATAAAGGTGGACCAGGGGTGACTCCAGAATGTGTTTGTACGATATGGGTATCAAATGAAAGATGTTAATAAGTATTTTAAAAGGGAGTGGGCCTTAGTTCTATAGGTGGACGCCTTTTCGAGATATCGCAATAAAGGTGGACCAGGGGTGACTCTAGAATGTGTTTGTACGATATGGGTATCAAATGAAAGGTTGTAATGAGCATTTTAAAAGGGAGTGGGACTTAGTTGTGTATGTGAAGGTGTTTTCGAGATATCCACTGGATATTGGAGTTGAATGTTGACATAATTTACTTATATACCGTAAAGATATTCAATTTTTTGTTAAAATTTGACTTTAAAAAATTTTTTTTTAAAGTGGTCGTGTTCGTAATCCGATTTTGCTAATTTTTATTTAGCACAGATATAGTAATAGGAGTAACGTTCCTGCCAAATTTCATCATGATATCTTCTATTCCGCGTCATAAGGTCAACCCACCTACCAAGTTTCATAGCTTTAGCCGTCTTTGGTAATGAATTATCGCACTTTTTCGGTTTTTCGAAATTTTCGATATCGAAAAAGTGCACGTGGTTATGGTCGGATTTCGTTCATTTTAAACAGCCATCTGAGATGAGCGCCCAGAAACTCAGCAAGATACCTTAAAATTTACTCAAGTTATCGTGTTTACGGACGGACGGACGGGCACGGCTAAATGAATTATTTTTTTTCGCCCAGATCATTTTGATATATAGAAGTCTATATCTATCTCGATTAGTTTATGCCGTTACGGGTTACCGTTATACGAACAAAACTAATATACTCTGTGACCTCTGCTCAGCTGAGTTTTTTATTATCTTATTATTAGATTCGTTCGCGTAAGTGAAAATTCGTAAAAACTTGAACAAAATGTTACTAACTTTGGAAAAATCTTGTTCGCTCATGCAAAACTTTTGCACAAGAGGGCGCAATTTTGCATTTCGCTTGGAGGAGAAGTTGCAAAATGTACCCGATAAATAGGTGTCCCGGTTTCGCAAAATTTTTTGCATTGTTATGCACAGTAAATTCAAAAAAGAAAAACCCTTTGCTCGTTTTGTATTGATAACTCAAAAACTAATTTTTTTGTCGTTTTCCCAATTTGTGTGTTTTTTCGATTTGGTGGTTTTATTATGGTGTTTTTTTTTTTTGACAAGTGGCACCATCGTCATAAATACAAAGAAGAGAGCGCAGTGAGCGTAAAATTCTCTTAGAAATTTGCTCATGTATTGACAGTTGTTCGCTGTTGAAATGATCAGTGAGATCAGTTGTGTTAACAGAAAAATCAGTTAGATTGATTAGGAATCTGCCAATTTTACAAAATTTTGTCAACTTAAGAGTGACAATTCTCTTCTGTTGAAATGACTAAACTAATTTGTTCGCTTGACAAAGAACTCGGTCGAATTAGCTTTAGCATTTGCTTATCGTTCTGCTACTCGATATATGTATCAAATTTACAAAAGCGTCAGCGTTGAATCACTCAAATTGCAGCTATTTAACGTAACATAAACAAAATCAAATAACATAACAAACATTTAAATAAATTGCAGGATATACATACATAAATAAATATGAAAAGTGTATTATTTCTGACAGATATTTATCATATTTTTCATTAATTATATTTGACACAAAACTCTTGAGCTCAGAGCTGTTTAGGTATTTAAGAGTTTAAGTATTAAGAATAGTATTCTTATACTAAGCGTGCTTTGCACACAGAGTATATTTACTTTGATTGCATAACGGTTGGTTGTACAGGTATAAAGGAATCGATAGACTTCCATATATCAAAATCATTAGTATCGAAAAAAAATTTGATTGAGCCATGTCCGTCCGTCCGTCCGTCCGTTAACACGATAACTTGAGTAAATATTGAGAGTTTTTTTTTAAACGGGGTGCCACGTGTCATGTAGAAAAGTAAATTATCTGAAATGAAATGTACAATTGAAGCTCACGCTGTGTATATAATGTTCGGTTACACCCGAACTTAGACACCTTTACTTGTTTTTTTTTTTTTTAATTTTTGGTGATATTTCACTTCGTTTAATTGCAGTGCCATGGTTTGAGATGATATCGCTTGACTTTTCTTTTCAAAGTGATTTAAGTTGTGTGATGCATATTTGTTACGATGACAAGTCGCATGATGTAATGCTTGTTGGTTGATATACATATGCTACATGATGCTATGCCATATTGTGTCAACTTATAGAAATACGATGCGACATGTTATCGTTTGAGCCTATGAAAGGTACTCCACGATATATTTAATGTGATGGCTTGACATGATTTCCATTGAAGTAATCTGACGTTATATGATATCGTGTAATATAAATGTTGTTTAACCACTTAAACCGTTTTAAGGTGCGATGAAATATCACATGATGTAATGCTGTTACTTGATATATATTTAAAGCTCTTGTTTTATGTAACTAGGCGTGTCGTAGTTAATTTGTTTGTTGCGTGATTTGATATGAGTCGATTTAAATTTTTTACATTACATAGTGATCTAACGTTGTTCGATGGCATACTATATACACTAACTAGCGACTGCAACATACTACAAGTTATATTAAGCTGCGACCTCTTTGGTGACTGCAATTATTTGATTTAAGAATTTGACATTATTTCCTTCCAAGCGATCCGACGGTGTCCATTATCAAGTAATTTAAATTTGAAGTGATCTGACGTGTTATGATATCACTAGATTAACATTTAAATAAGCGTGATTTCCATCAAAGTGATCTTACGTGATGCAATGCCATGTAATCGACATTTATGTTATGAATAGACGCGATTTCCTTCAAAGTCATCCGACGTAATGTGATGTTACATCTTGGCAGTGTTTTCTATAAAATAAAAAAATGCAGTTTTGATGGATATTTGACTCGACGTTAAGTCATATCATGCGTTCTCATGGAATTGGGACTGCTTCAATTTTTTTAAAATTAAGCTCCTGTATATAAACATGAAATTGCATTAGTTGGTCATGACTTTATTGGAGAACAGCTGGACTTATTATATGTATTTTATACTGATAAAGAAAAAATCCTGATAGGTGACGCCGTGGTCGAGATATTTCTAAAAATCTTGTTTACGCGCCGATTTCGTTCATGTTTCAAATAAATATAAAGAATTTAAAAGTATGTATTTCGGCTTGAAAACTATTATTTATATTGATTTTAATCATAAATTCAAAGAACTTGCAAGCAACCCAGAGGACCGAAAAATGACACGAGAAATCAAAACTAAAAATGCGGAGGCGAAACAGAAATTGGGAGGCAGAAAGGAGAATAGGCGAGGTGTTAAGAAGAGACAGACAGAGTGAAAAAATTACAATGACATATGAAGAATCGGTAAAAAGCAGACAAAGTGATGAAGTGATGAGGGAGGAGAATATGGAAGCGAAGAGGAAGATGAAAACAAAGACAAATGAAGAGAGGACGAGCTCGGGAGGAGAAATAGGAAGAGCTCGGTGCCGATGATTGGTAGCAGAAAGAGTAGTAAATGAAGTGTTGTTCGATGTTCCGTTGTGGGAAGAGAGGTGGAGGGAATGCAGCGTGAGGTATGTAGGAGAAGAGAGTTAAATTATCATCACCATTAATTGGCGCTTAACCGCCTAATCAATTTGGGGCATGTCGTAACCAATTACATCAGCTATCCATGTTTTGCGATAACTGCCGCCAAGTTCGCCATTATCATTCCTCCAGGAGTCTGCCCCAGTCTTGAAACCTTCCGTCGTCCGCCGGATTTTTACTTCTAAAAAAGAATACCTCTTTTAGGGTATAAATTTATATATTGGCTTACAAGCCAGTTTTGTTCCACATTCTGTGGTAAAATCTTCAACTTGCGCCCGAACAGCAACCAATACTGCTGTACAAATGTTTGATGTATTATATATGAGACGCTTTTTTATATATGTATATTAATTTATATCAAAGGATTGCATTTCGTACATTATTTAATAATTACTTAATTATTTTTCATTTCAGATTTTGCAAAACTTGGGCAAAGTTGATCGCACTGCAGATGATATTTTCGATGATCATTTAAATAACTTTAATCGGCAACAAGGACATGCGAATAGATTACAAAAAGAATTCATCAGTTATATTAGATGCATTCGAGGTAAATATTATTAAGTGGTGAATTAACTGATTAGTTACACTAAAAGAAAAAAGCTGGTAAAGTCAACCGAATCGACCCGTAATTCAACGGCTATTTCTATGAATTTTTATGTATGGCAAATAGCTGTTGAATCAACTCCGCACAAATTTTTATACTCAGCGTGCTTTGCACACAGAGTATATTAACTTTGATTGGATAACGGTTGCTTGTACAGGCATAAAGGAATCGAGATAGATATAGACTTCCATATATCTAAATCATCAGTGTCGAAAAAAAATTTGGTTGAGCCATGTCCGTCCGTCCGCCCGTCCGTCTGTCCGTTAACACGATAACTTACTAAATATTGAGATATCTTCACAAAGTTTGGTGCACGAGCTTATCTGGGCCCAGAATAGATTGCTATTGAAAATGAGCGAAATCGGATGATAACCACGCCCACTTTTTATATATATAAAATTTTAGAAAACAAAAAACCTGATAATTTAGTAAATAATACACCTAGAATGTTGAAATTTGACATGTGGACTGATATGATACTCTTGATAAAAATTTGGAAAATTTCTTTAAAATGGGCGTGGTACCGCCACTTGTGATAAAATGAATTTTACAAATATTATTAATCATAAATCAAAAATTGTTAAACCTATCGTAACAAAATTCGGCAGAGAGGTTGCCTTTACTATAAGGAATGATTTGAAGAAAAATTAACGAAATCGGTTAAGGACCACGCCCACTTTTATATAAAAGATTTTTAAAAGGGTCGTGGACGAATAAAATAAGCTATATCTTTGCAAAAAAGAGCTTTATATCAATGGTATTTCATTTCCCAAGTTGATTTATAACAATAAATAGGCAAAACTTCAAATTTAAAAAAATGGGTGTGGCACCTCGCCTTTTATGACTAAGCAATTTTCAATGTTTCGGGAGCCATAACTCGAAGAAAAATTAACAGATGGTAATGAAATTGAGTACACAAATTTTCCCTATAGCAGGAAGTATTTCCAGAAAAATGGACGAGATCGGTTAAAGACCACGCCCACTTTTATATAAAAGATTTTTAAAAGGGTCGTAGACGAAAACAATAAGCTATATCTTAGCGAAAAATAGCTTTGTGCCAATAGAATTTTACTTTCTAATTTGAATTATAACATGAAATTGGAAAATACTAAAATTTTTGAAAATGGGCGTGGCACCGCCCCTTTTATGACTAAGCAGTTTTCAATATTTCGGGAGCCATAACTCGAAGAAAAATTAACATATCGTAATGAAATTGTGTACACATATTTTCCTTATAGCAGAAAATATTTCTAGTAAAAATGGACGGGATCGGTTAAAGACCACGGCAAATTAGATAGAAAACAATTTTAGAAGGGTCGTAGACTAGAATAATAAGCTATAACTTAGCAAAAAATAGTTTTGAATCAATGATATTTCACTTATCAAGTTTTATTGTAAGAGGAAATGGGGAGAAAATTTTTTTTAAACGGGCGGTGCCACGTGTTATGTAAAAAAGTACTTTATCTGAAATGAAATGTACAATTGAAGCTCACGCTGAGTATATAATGTTCGGTTACACCCGAACTTAGACACCTTTCTGAATTGAGTGTTTCAACAGTAAGTGTAAGCCAGTGTAAGTCACAGCACTGTTAACAAAAATTGCATGGCGATTTCCGTCAACATTAGAATAACAGTGGTTGTTGATATGACAGAGATTTCTATGGCACAATAGTCATAAAAACAAAGTAGTGAGTGGTCGTGAGCGTAAGTTTCTATTAAAATTAGCTAATGTATTTCCTTTATATTGTGACGAATATTAGCATTACTTAATTGATACTCACATCACTAATCTGATACTAAGTAAATAAAGGCACAACAACGATAAAGTAAGCTGCCAAACTTGTGTACATCAAATCAATCATCATTTACTCACATACATGCAAGGCAGCAGAGAGATACTCACAAACGCATGTCATCATCAGCCGAAGTAGTACTCACATATACACACGCATATGGATACAAACTACAAATATACATGTATATAGCTGGTGACCAAACATGAAGTTCACAAAATTACTAGACCTTAGGAGAAATGGGTGAACGAGGAAACCGAGAGTATAAAAACAGTGAAGCTGAGGCATGACTAAACAGTTTTGATTAAGCACGCTATCAGTTACGAAGTGAATTTTAATTGTGAAGTACTCTCAAAGTAGTCTAATAAATCGAATTTTGAAATACACAATATTGGAGTATTTTATTCAATATTTTAGCGATACAAACGTTAGCCGAAGGTTTCAAATAAGCGGAATTTCCCTAAATTTCTTACAATATTAACAGTTATTCGTTGTTGAAATGACCAGTGAAATCTGTCATTTTTACAGAATATTGTTAACTTAAGAGCAGCAGGTTTCTTCTATTGAAATAATCAAACAAACTGGGTTTCTTGACAACAACCTCGGTGGAATTAACAATGCGATCAACTTAACTGAATGTTCGTTGTTGAAATGACCAGTGAAATCTGTAATTTTTGCAGAATATTGTTAACTTAAGAGCAACTGTTTTTCTTCTATTTAAATAACCAAACAAACTGGGTTTCTTGACAAAAACCTCGGTGGAATTAACAATGCCATCAATTTACCTGAATGTCTATTAATTCATGAACAACAATCCTGATTTCGGTGTAAACTTGCTAACCTCTATAACTTTATATCTTTCTAGCTACCCAAGCTGCTTCCAAGTCGCTTATGGAAGCCATATCAGAAACTTATGAGCCACATTGGAGTGGTTATGATGCTTTACAAGCGCAAACTGGCGCAACGGAAAGCCTTTGGCAGGATTTTGCCCATAAACTGGCGGATCAAGTTTTAATTCCATTGAATACATACACTGGACAATTTCCAGAAATGAAGGTAAGTTAAAGCAAACAGTATTTGCAATAAAAATAAATATAATATAGCTCAAATAATTTTCCCAAATACAGAAAAAAATTGATAAACGCAATCGCAAACTTATTGATTATGATGGCCAACGTCATTCGTTCCAGAGTCTACAGGCCAATGCTAATAAACGGAAGGATGATGTAAAGGTAAATTATAATTAAAAAAAAAAGTAAGGAAGGCTAAGTTCGGGTGTAACCGAACATTACATACGCAGCTGAGAGCTTTGGAGACGAAATAAGGGAAAATCACCATGTAGGAAAATGAACCTAGGGTAACCCTGGAATGTGTTTGTATGGCATGTATATCAAATGGAAGGTATTAAAGAGTATTTAAGAAGGGAGCGGACCATAGTTCTATAGGTGGACGCCTTTCGAGATATCGCCATAAAGGTGGACCAGGGTGACTCTAGAATGTGTTTGTACGATATGGGTATCAAATTAAAGGTATTAATGAGGGTTTTAAAAGGGAGTGGCCCTTAGTTGTATTTGTGAAAGCGTTTTCGAGATATAAACCAATATGTGGACCAGGGTGGCCCAGAACATCATCTGTCGGGTACCGCTAATTTATTTATATAGTATGTATTACCACGAACAGTATTCCTTTTTATTTCGCCCTGCAGAAGTTTTTCATTTTCTTTTACTTAATATGGTAGGTGTTAGAGATATACGCCGCCGATAAACGCCGCCGCCGCCGCCGATTTTGGTCGTTTTTCGCACGCCGCCGCCGAATGTCAAAAATATCGGCGTAGCGGCGCGGCGTCCGGCGCGTTACTATATTTTCTACTCGTTTAAGACTGTTTAGGCCATTTATTGTTCATGTCGAAAATTGTTCGGATATGGTCGAAAGTGGTATCAACGGATGCACATCACCGCCAGTTATAAGAAACTAATTGCGAAATTTAACTCTTTATAACTATTCAAAAGTTATTTAAAATAACAGGCGCTTTCGATATCAGCTTAGCACGGACTTTCCATCACCCAATTCACCAAGTTATTAAAACAAAATACTAAAAGAAAAGTTATGCAATAAATTTATTTGCTCACTTTGCATTTTTGAAAAAATTAGTAATGAACAATTAATTCAAATAAAATGACCCAAGGCGAACATGTTTTTAAACTGTCCTCAAGAATAAGCAAAATCAGTGATGCAAAATCCTTTAGTAGGTTCTAGGGGCATAAACACTCCTTTGAAATTATTTTTACCTCATACTTAAGTTGAGGATATATGTACTTATGAGAAGGGTTTGAACAATCACTTGGGCTTACATTCAAACATCTGTTGTTTATTTGCGAAACTATGCAATATCGTCTGAAATGTTAATTTTGATTTTCACACTTCATCCTTCAACACCCAAGTCTCCCGGTTTGACATTTCCTAAAGTTGGCGGCCCTATCCAAAACTAGTCCCTTGGAGTGAATCACATTGATTATAGCCTATCAACCAAGTTTAAATATCACCTGCACGTTACGGCTCCTTTTACAATTGTGAATACGTAGGCACATATATTTACCAGGTGAAGCTTTGTCCTTCTCAAGAACACTCAAAGTGGTGAAGCAAAATCCCAAGACAGTGGAACTAATGACCGTGTGTGATAATACCCTAACGTAGCGGACAGTCGAACTTGTCTGAAAACTGAAGCTACGCGGTCATCCATAATGAGCTCCTATATCGTAAGGCCGGAAAACAGTAGTTAACAACTTTCAACTTAAAATCCGTCGACTTTCATTCTAAATTTCATTTAACGAAGACTATTGAAATCAATGTTGTGAACACAAACGTCTGCAAACTTTGGTCTACATTTTAAAAATTTTACCCAGGGTCCTTGTAAAATTTTAATTATGTAGATGCGCCGAGGAATATACGGATTTTCACCCATGACGCAATGACATCCACTTAGACTGCTTATGATTTCGAGGGCGGCATCTTTGGCCGAATAGTCACTCCCTAACGTTTCAAATTGTAGCTCGGCAGCATATCGCGACAAAAGCATCCGTTGGAAAGTCTTTGGAGCTACACCTAGAGCTTCTAGGAAAGTGACGTCGACGAAGGTATGAGTTCGAAGTCGCAGTCCTATAGCTTCTGTACTGGCATATGGTGTGAGGCTCAGGAGGCGTGGTAGGGATTCCTACTGTTCGCAAATCGGAAATTTTAGCTCTTAAAAACAGCCGAAAAAACTAGAGGCGCCCTGTGCCACGATAGTCATGAGTATTAATAGACTATTCATAGCAACCCTAAGTCGCCTTTATGCGTGACCGCCAAGGAGCGACAAATGATTTAAAGAAATTGTGTTCGCGACGATTATTAGGAGTTAACCCTAGGTGAAACTACGCTTTGCACGAGATATACAGGCAAAAGTGTGACTATTTTATGTATATCTATTTCTTTTCAGCAGACGCAGCAGTACCAATTCCAAAGACCGGGGTTAGGTTCGAAGCCTCTCTGGAGCATGCGAACGAGGGGCAATCCCTTCGCAAGGAGCTACTCCTGAAATTTTTGAAACGGTCTGAGAGATTTTGATGCAAAAACCCCGGATCTTTCCGAAATGGCCAACACGTTGATTTTCTTAAATACATATAAACAAAACCTTTCCTAGATATAATTTTTTTAAATACAAAAATCAAGCTTTTAAAGTAAGAACACCGGCGTACGCCGGCGCGCCGCCTACGCCGCCGCCGCCGATAACGTGATCGGCGTAAACCTCTAGTAGGTGTCACACTCATATTACAAAGTTTTTTCCAAAGTTATATTTTGCGTCAAAAAACCAATCCAATCGCCATGTTTCATCCCTTTTTTTCGTATTTGGTATAGAATTATGGCATTTTTTTTCGAAATTTTCGATATCGAAAAAATGGGCGTGGTCATAGTAGGATTTCGCCCTTTTTAATACCAAGATAAAGTGAGTTAAGATAAGTACGTGAACTAAGTTTAGTAGAGATATATCGATTTTTGCTCAAGTTACCGTGTTAACGGCCAAGAGGACAGACGGTCAACTGTGTATAAAAACTGGGCGTGACTTCAACCGATTTCGCCCATTTTCACAGAAAACAGTTACCGGGATAGAATCTAAAAATTTCACAAGGATTGGTAAATTTTTGTTCGACGTATGGCATTAAAAATATTCTAGACAAATTAAATGAAAAAGGGCGGAGCCACGCCCGTTTTGAAATTTTATTAAAATTTTACTTAACATTTTTTTTTTTAAGTGCGTGTGTTCGTTATCCGATTTTGCTAATTTTTATTTAGCAGACATATAGTAATAGGAGTAACGGTCCTGCCAAATTTCATCATGATATCTTCAACGACTGCCAAATTACAGCTTACAAAACTTTCAAATTACATTCTTTTAAAAGTGGGCGGTGCCACGCCCATTGTCCAAAATTTTACCAATTTTCTCTTCTGCGTCATAAGGACAACCCACCTACCAAGTTCCATCGCTTTATCCATCTATGGTAATGAATTATCGACCTTTTTGTTGTTTCGAAATTTTCGATATCGAAAAAGTGGGCGTGGTTATAGTCCGATTTCGATCATTTTAAATACCGATCTGAAATGAGTGCCCAGGAACTTACATACCAAAGATACCTCAATATTTACTCAAGTTATTGTGTTTACGGACGGACGGACATGGCTAAATGAATTTCTTTTTTCGCCCAGATCATTTTGATATATAGAAGTCTATATCTATCTCGATTAGTTTATGCCGTTACGGGTTACCGTAAATTGATATACTCTGTAAGCTCTGCTAAGCTGAGTATAATTACGCTTTATGTTTGAACTTTTTTTAAATACATTTTTACAATTCCATTATTTCCTTACATTAAAAGCTCACCAAAGGGCGTGAACAATTGGAAGAAGCTCGCCGCACCTATGAAATACTCAATACTGAGTTGCATGATGAATTGCCCGCCTTATATGATTCGAGAATATTATTTTTGGTTACCAATTTGCAAACGTTATTTGCAACGGAACAAGTGTTTCACAGTGAATCGTCTAAGGTGAGTTTGGTTAAATGTTGTCATAAATATTTGAAACTTACATCAATTTCTTTGCTTAAGATTTATGCTGAAATGGAAGCGATTGTTGATAAATTGGCTACAGATTCTCAACGCGGATCTAATACAGTACGAAGACAAGCTGGCAAATTCTTGGAAAGTAAGTTGCTGTCTACACTTAAGTTTATTAAGGTTTTTTTACAAAAGTTTAGATTTTGAAGTAGAATGAAATTTAGTCGAAGTATGGATTACTGAGTTTTTCCGTGGTTGTAGTTTGAGTACATTATTATTTTCGAAGCAAAGTAATAGAGCGATTTTATAGTACTTGGGCAAAGCAATTCCATTTTGAAGTTATTGATACGTAAGCAAAAAAAAAATAATTTTGCCGTTTGTCGAAGTTAGCCTCCAAAACATATGTAGATATTGTCGTTCGGAATTGGGCGCATCCTAATATACTACTTCGCGCCTTGGATATAAATTCGAAACAATAAAGGATTTCGTCTATTTGTGATACAGCGTTAACAGCGAAAAACGTTGTCAGCTTATAAATCAAACGAAGAATAACTCTTGTCAACCACTGCTTCTTTCGGCTGAGTAGCCAATTGAAAAGTAACGTCCCGTCGACAAACAAAAATACCGCACCTCAAGTCGCTCATCATACCTGACCTGATGTATGGCTTAGGATCATGGAGGGTGTCGAGAGAAGATGCGATGGCTCTTGGGGCCAAAGAGACAAGGCTCTTAGAGTACCCAGCGGGTTAGTAGGCTTAAAATATACCCGCGGCAGCTATGCCTGTCGTAAGAGGCGCATAAAATACCGAAATGATTCAATGTGTTTTGTAGCGCAACCCTTTCAAGAGGCGCAAGTTAGAGCTTCTCCAACCCAATTGTCAACCTCATCTACCCGTGGCGAATCTTGTGTCTTTAACAGCCGAGACTCTGGCCACCGCAAGTTCCTCATGAATCTAGGGGTGGAAGGGCGGTATGGTTCAATGTGGTCATATTAAATCGTTCTCGAGATGGTCGCGCTTGTACCTTTATGGTGCTTGTTACCGTAAAGTTCCCGATCTATACCCAGCAAAGGATCATCAACATCGATAACACTCCCCAAAGGTTTTCACTACAACAAACAACAACATCATGGCTCTTGGAGTTTCCGAGAGAATAGTTCTCCGGAAGATATATGACCTTGTCCGTGATGCCAACGGCGACTAGTGAAGTATGTTTAGAGATAGTGCAGTGAATAAATATCCAAAGGCTTCGCTGGCAAGGTAATGTTATGCGAATAGACGAAGACGCTCATTCGGCACCGCAGTTTGGAAGCAGAGGAAGACACCTTCACTGAGTTTGAAGAGGCAGGTGGAGGAAGACTTGGCCTGCTTTGGCGCCCTCAATTGGCGTCAGTTATCGTGAAACAGGGAGCAGCTTTCTGTTACCAGTCACGAAGGGCCAAAATCGCTTAGGCGGTTGAAAGCCTATTAAGCTAGTGTTAATTCGACACTTGCATTCTTTTGCTTTTTGATGCGCTGAATCTGAAACCGGTCCAAACCTCGAAGAAACGAAAAAACAAAATTACTGGCGATCGAGCGTTTTTTGTTTTTTAGATTATAACCGCACCGCCACCCACCACACCGATTGTGATCGTGGATTTGGACTCAGCGCATTAAAATACACGACAGCATTTGTATAGCTGTGTAGTTTTTAAATTTTTTCGAAGATCTACGTCAAAATGCGTCAAAAGCCTTACGTATAAAATCTGTTACAGAAGTAAGCGTTAAAAGAAAAAAAATCGCAGTTAAATTGTTAATTCTTTTAATTGTTTTTTTGAACACAATAAGCAAAAAATATTTGAAAGAGTCTAACTCGAAAACTAATGTCTGCGTTTGGATGGCTAACTTCGAAAAACCTGATTTGGTCCAATACCCAAAAGTGTAATGAGTCAATTTCTAAAATTAGCCACAGCTTTAAAACTATTTTTCTAGTTTTTAAAATAATGTCAAATTAATAGTTTTTATCTACTGTTGTGAACTACTACACTAAGGTTTACAAAAATGGTTGAACTTCGAAAAAAAATTGTTCGGCATACTACAGACATTTTTACTCCACACCATTTCCAGTCAATAAGCATCACTTGAAAATAGTATTAGGCAATTGTAAATTAGAAAGCGTCCAATGTAAATGCGAAAACGTCAGTTGAAAATGAGAATAGACAGTTGGTAATGCGAAAACCTCACTTCGATATGAGAAGAGTCATTTGTAAATGAGGGAGCGCCATATGAAAATGGGAAAGCGTATATTGTATTTGAGAATAGTTAGTTGCAGATGTAAATACGAAATCGTTGTATGGAAATGAGAATAGTCATTTGTAATTGCGAAAGCATGATATGGAAATAAGAATAATCAAAGGTAAATGAGAAAACGTCAGATATAAATGTGAAAGCGTTATATTGAAATGAGAATATTCAAGTGTAAATGAGGAAACATAAACTAAATGTGCAACAGCGTGATTTGTAATGAAGAGAGAGACCCGTACATTCATTTATTCGGTGCGATATTAGTGTCTGGAGCGTCGTCGACGACCGACAGAGGGATCAGTTTAGGATGAGCACATTCGCTGCTTGAGTAAAGTCTGTTGTTCACCGATTGGAGGAGCAGGCGAACGATTTGAACAACTTTTGATGTACGAAAACGGGACATGCCATTCGAAAATCGAGCCTGTGTTGCTTAAATTGGCTCAACGGAACTGCTGCATTTAGCACTGTGCTCATTATTTCCATGTAAAATAGGAGACGCTTGCTATCCATTTTTGAGAGCAACTTGGAATAAACATCGGAACCCGACGACAATTTAACGTGATGGAAAAAACTTTGCTGGATCTGAACTTGAAATTTTGCTTTCGATTTTGAAGGAACTTCGCGATAACTCAGAGATCTGAAACATTGAACGAAACTTTGGGCTTTATTGCGTTGTAATATTTAGGAAAAAGAATTTTCTAGATCGGACAGGGATTGAGATATTTGGAGATAATTAGACACAAAATGTGGAAACTTGTCCTTAGAGCTAGATTCTTAAAACTAAGAACTTGCTTCAGAACGCCATGAAAATGCAACATAAAGCAAAAAAGTTTTCGCTAGGTGATACTGGGGCCGTATAAACTCAAAAAAATTGTTCGAACTTGGAAAATTTGTTTTCAAGTTTTAAAGAAATTCTCGATAACTGAACTTTGAACAATCGATTTTTATGTAACTAATCGTTGCACTAGAAACAAGAAACCTTTCACATAGTTTAGGTCACCCTGAACAATGCAACAAAAGGCGAAAATTAAAAGAAGATACAAAATTTTTCAATAACTTTCTTTATATAAATAAACCAGAAGAAACGAAAAATGTCTGCTAAGCAGAGACATAATCTTGTTGAGCTTTGATATTTACATTTAAACATAACCACTGTAAAAATCTCTATGAGGAAATAAAATTGGAGCGCACATTGCCGGACTTAGGTAAAGATTATATCGAAAGTCTATTTATTGCACTCCTCCACCTTCATATTTTTGTTCCTCATAAAAAATTTTATAGAGGTAATTTTTAAATTTGAATATCAAAGCTCAACAAGATTATGTCTTTTGTTAAGGAGACATTTGGTTAAGGAGACATTTGATTCGGGTCAATTTATATTTCGCATTTTCATTTGATGCTTTTCCCTTACAAGTGACTGGTCTCATTTACAGCTGGAAATGGTGTGGAGCAACAGGAATATCTGTGATTTTTGTAAAGAAAATACCGCATCTAGGCTTTAGCAGTGTAAAGATCCCCCAGCGTGTTAGTGGGTTTAGAATATATGTACCTGCGGCAGGCATGCCTGTCGTCAGAGGGGACTTAAAATACCGAATTGACTCAAGAGATTGTGTAGCGCAACCCTTTCAAGGGGCAGCGAGCGCAATTTATAGATTCTCAAACCCAATTGTCAACTAAGCCGAGGCTCTGGCAACCCCAAGTTCCTCATGGAGCTAGGGGGTGGGAGGGCGGTATGACCTAGAAGCTTTCATGTGGTCATACAAAATCGTCCCCGAGATGGTCGGGCGAGTATCTTTATGGTGCTTGTTACCACAACGTACCATATCTGCATCCGGCAAAGGACCATCAACATCGATAATACTCCCCTGAACCTTCGGGGAGTGTCCTTATCGCTACAACAACAATAACAACAGTGGTGGAATCATTGTATTTAATTTATTTGTATAGCTAATCCACTTGTTCTTTGTATCCCCACTCAATTTTACTTAATATCCCGCTATACTTGCAGGCCCTGCCTTTACCGCTTCCAGTCCCACCACAACAACAACGGCACCATTCAAGCAAATGAACAATACAAACAGCACTAATAATAGTAACTATCAAAATCAATTTACAACAAACGGTACCAGTAATGCTAATAGTCGTAAGTATTTTAGTACATACATTTTTGTACATACAACATGGTATAAATGACTTTGTAGGTTAGAAACAAATTCTATCTGGTTTTTATTTTTTAATTTCAAATAAAATTTTGTTATGCATTTTTGGTGTTACGCTTTTGTTTGTAGATTAATACATAAAAGCGAATATGCAAGTGTGTGAAAATTTTATGAAAGGATGAAAATAATGCTGTGCGTAATATGGCTTTAGGTTGTTTATTTAATATTTTTTTTTTTATTTTCTTATTATACTCAGCGTGCTTTGCATACAGAGTATATTAACTTTGATTGGATAACGGTTGGTTGTACAGGTATAAGGAATCGAGATAGATATAGACTTCCATATATCAAAATCATCAGTATCGAAAAAAATTTGATGGAGCCATGTCCGTCCGTCCGTCCGTTAACACGATAACTTGAGTAAATTTTGAGGTATCTTGATGAAATTTGGTATGTAGGTTCCTGGGCACTCATCGCAGATCGCTATTTAACTTTTTCGATATCGAAAATTTCGAAGAACCGCAAAAGTGCGATAATTCATTACCAAAGATGGATAAAGCGATGAAAATTGGTAGGTGGGTTGACCTTATGACGCAGAATAGAAAATTAGTAAAGTTTTGGACAGTGGGCGTGGAACCGCCCATTTTTAAAAGAATGTAATTTAAAAGTTTTGCAAGCTGTAATTTGGTAGTCGTTGAAGATATCATGACTCCTATTACTATATGTGTGCTAAATAAAAATTAGCAAAATCGGATGAAGAACACGCCCGGTTTTTAAAAAAGAATTGTTTAAAATTCAAATTTTAACAAAAAATTGAATAGCTTTACAGTATATAAGTAAATTATGTCAACATTCAACTCCAGTATGATATGGTGCAACAAAATACAAAAATAAAAGAAATTTTCAAAATGGGCGTGGCTCCGCCCTTTTTAGTTTAATATGTTTAGTCGAACAAAAATTTACCAATCCTTGTGAAATTTGGTAGGGGCATAGATTCTAGGACGGTTACTGTTTTCTGTGAAAATGGGCGAAATCGGTTGAAGCCACACCCAGTTTTTATACACAGTCAACCGTCTGTCCTTCCGCTCGGCCGTTAACACGATAACTTGAGCAAAAACCGATATATCTTTACTAAACTTAGTCCACGTACTTATCTGAACTCACTTTATCTTGGTATAAAAAAGGGCCGAAATCCGACTATAACCACGCCCACTTTTTCGATATCGAAAATTACGAAAAATGAAAAAAATTCCATAATTCTATACCAAATACGAAAAAAGGGATGGAACATGGTAATTGGATTGGTTTATTGACGCAAAATATAACTTTAGAAAATACTTTGTAAAATGGGTGTGACACCTACCATATTAAGTAGAAGAAAATGAAAAAGTTCTGCAGGGCGAAATTAAAAGCCCTTAGAATCTTGGCAGGAATACTGTTCGAGGTATTACATATATAAATAAATTAGTGGTACCCGACAGGTGATGGTCTGTGTCACCCTGGTCCACATTTTGGTCGATATCTCGAAAACGCCTTCACATATACAACTAAGGGCCACTCTCTTTTAAAACCCTCATTAATACCTTTAATTTAATACCCATATCGTACAAACACATTATAGAGTCATCCTTTATGGCGATATCTCGAAAAGGCGTCCACCTATAGAACTAAGGCCCACTCCCTATTAAAAAACATACTAAGACCTTTCATTTGATTCCCATATCGTACAGACACATTCTAGAGTCACCCCTGGTCCTCCTTTATGGCGATATCTCGAAAAGGCGTCCACCCTTAGAACTAAGGCCCACTCCCTATTAAAATACTCATTAACACCTTTCATTTGATTCCCATATCGTGCAAACACATTCTAGAGTCACCCCTGGTCCACCTTTATGGCGATATCTCGAAATGGCGTCCACCTATAGAACTATGGGCCACTCCCTGTTAAAATGCTCTTTAATACCTTCCATTTCATACCCATCTCATACAAACACATTCCAGGGTTACCCTAGGTTCATTTTCCTACATGGTGATTTTTCCCTATTTTGTCTCCAAAGCTCTCAGCTGAGTATGTAATGTTCGGTTACACCCGAACTTAGCCTCCTTACTTGTTTTTCATTAATTTTCATTTAGATGTATAAATACGAATGTGTTTGGGACTTTTTTTCTGTATTACTATATTATTTTGTAAATCTTTTTCTTTAGTTGGTAGCTAAATACCATTCGAGTACTAAAAATATAAATTTAAAAAAAATATTTTGCCTTGTTGACGTTTCCTAGACTTTTCAACTAAGAAAATTATCTTAAAGCTATAAATTTTGGTCGAATTGTGTTTAGCGTTATTTTTATTTTTTAAATAATTTCTCATGTTTTCCAATGTTATTTATGAATGGGTAATGTGTTTTATTTCGCATAAGATGAGACTGTTAATTTTTAAGGCAAACCAAATTTATTTTCTTAATTAATAAGTTAAATTTCTATAAGTAGTGAACGAACAATGCTGAAACGCACAATTTCGATTTCGACAAAACGAACATTTTCTAATTTGTTATTATTTATAAGCGACTCTTTGAAACCAACATTTTTTTACCCAGCTGTACTTGTACACACTTGATTGGATAACGTTTGGTTGTACAGGTATAAAGGAATCCAGTTAGATATAGACTTCCATATATCAAAATCATCAGTATCGAAAAAAATTTGATGGAGCCATGTCCGTCGATCTGTTCGTTAACACGATAACTTAAGTAAATATTGAGATATCTTCACCAAATTTAGTACACGAGCTTATCTGGACCCAGAATAGATTGGTATTCAAAATGAGCGAAATCGGATGATAACCACGCCCACTTTTTATATATATAACATTTTGGAAAACACAAAAAACCTGATTATTTAGTAAATAATACCCCTAGAATGTTAAAATTTGACGTGTGGACTGATATTGAGACTTAATAAAAATAAAAAAAAAAAATTTTTAAATGGGCGTGGCACCGCCCACCTGTGATAAATGCAATTTTAGAAATATTATTAATCATAAATCAAAAATCGTTAAGCCTATCGTAACGAAATTGGGCAGAGAGGTTGCCTTTACTATAAGGAATGGTTTGAAGAAAAATTAACGAAATCGGTTAAGGACCACGCCCACTTTTATATGAAAGATTTTTAAAATGGTCCTGGACGTATAAAAAAAGCTATATCTATGGGAAAAAGAGCTTTATATCAATGTTATTTCATTTCCCAAGTGGATTTATAACAAACATCAAATAGGAAAAACTTCAAATTTAAAAAAATGGGCGTGGCACCGCCCCTTTTATGACTAAGCAATTTTCTATGTTTCGGGAGCCATAACTCGAAGAAAAATTAGTTCAGAATAGAACCATATTGATAGAACAGCTGATTGCTGTTGATATTTGATAAGAGACATTTATATTGGTTCCGCAAGATGCGTAAGATGCGCACGGCTCCGGCTCGTGTATATGTATTATTGCGCAGCCTTGTAACACTATTTAACACACAAAACAAGCAACAACAGAATTTCAAGTGTACAGCTGGGTATGTAATTTTCGGCTTCACCCGAACTTAGACTTCCTTACTTGTTATCAATGAAATGAATGAAACATCTCTTACTCTCATCAGACAGAATCAGTCTCCCATACACTGAGAGAAAAAAGCTAATAACCATCTTTGTTCTATAGCTTGATGTTATACATTAACCTCTGTTGAGCTGTTTAGCCGAGAAATATAGTTGCCTTATATAGGTTGGATAAGGCTGGGGCTATATAGTTTACTCCCTGCTGCAATACACAGTGATTTGAATGTTACGAAAGTAGATAAAGATATGTTGATAGACTTTGTTGGGCAAGCCTGCATTTCTATGTGCTGTTCTATAAAGTCACGAAAGTGAGTTTTAAATAAGAGCTTTCATTACTCTACCGGCTGCTTAGTTTAGCTCCCATCTGTGTTTTTCAGAGTGCTAATTAGATTTCTAAGTAGATTGGTGGCCACCGTGGTGTGATGGTAGCGTGCTCCGCCTACCACACCGTATGCCCTGTGTTCACACCCCGTGCAAAGCACCATCAAAATTTTAGAAATAAGGTTTTTCAATTAGAAGAAAATTTTTCTAAGCAGGGTCGCCCCTCGGCAGTGTCCGGCAAGCGCTCCGAGTGTATTTCTGCCATGAAAAGCTCTCAGTGAAAACTCATCTGCCTTGCAGATGCCGTTCGGAGTCGGCATAAAACATGTAGGTCCCATCCGGCAAATTTGTAGGGAAAATCAAGAGGAGCACGACGCAAATTGGAAGAGAAGCTCTGCCTTAGATCTCTTCGGAGGTTATCGCGCCTTACATTTATTTTGTATTTAATTAGATTTCTGCGATCTCTGGAGAAGGCATTTTGGATTCGTACAGTTGTTGGAAGACCATTAATCCTTTCACAATGTTTAGCCCTCTTTGATCTCCCAGATTCTTTCATTTTAAACTACTTACTCTGGCAACGCTGTATATAAGGCATCATTTGGCTAAGGATTAAAGCGCTGGTATTTAACACCGTTATTAGAGAGGGTACCCTATCGCCCGAAAGCTATAAGGCCCGGTTTTTTAGTGCGATTTTAAACCCTCACTCTTGGCCATTTTAAGATTAACAGGTTAAGATTGAGATTAACTTTAACAACAGCTTTAATTTGGACTGAAAAATTTAGCCTAAGTATAAGAAACGGCTAAGTTAAATTCGATACAAATTTAACTATAGTTTAAATTTGCACTGAAAAATCGGGCCTAAGAGTATTAATTGTGTTATTTCGAAACATTTAATTCAACATTAAACCATCTTTTTCCTCTTCTATATATGTATGTATATTACGATGGGTCGATTTGTATGGACGAAAGTTAACCGGTATCGCGCCATCGATTTTTCGATAGGATTTGGGCTCAGGAAAAAAAGTTCCACTACGCATACCCAAAAAAAAAAATATTCGAGCCTGCGAAATTTCATTATTTGACTGATTTTTAAGGTTTTTTTCATGACCTACTAAACAATTTCCATATGCTAAAAACGTTGTCGATAACAGTTTTTTGAAACAAAAAAATATTTTTGAAAACTTTACAATCGAATGAAAATTTTTTTAGTAGGGCATGAAAAAAACCTTGAAAATCAAAGTCGAAAAAAGTCAAAAAAATGAAATTTCGCAGGCTCGAAAATTATTTTTTTGGGTATGCGTAATGGAACTTTTTCCTGAGCTCAAATCCTATCGAAAAATCATGGCGCGATATCGGTTAATAAATCGACCCAGTCTAATGTATATAAATGTGAATCTCTGAAAATATGTATACGACTATAACTTCGAATCTACAACACGAAATAACAAAAGATTTTTTAACCCTACATATTTTCACCCGAAGAAGACTATAGGCAATTACGGCAAGGGGGTCGAAAACCATCATATGGTAAACAAATCTTTTGTTTTGAGCTTTTCGCTAGCGTAGTATTCGGCATTGTTTTTTTTCTGGGAAGTGGACCAGGGATCGATATATTCAAAAACATGTTATTCATGATGCGATATCGGCTGGATGCAGGATTGTTAATATATAATTTATGCGTGTGTGTGAATGTGTGTGTGTATGTACTGCGTATTTCCATTAAAGCTGAACCTGCGTTTATCAAAGCAATGCATGCCACTCCCATAAAATATGTATGTATATATTTTTAATATTGTTTCATTATTATTGTTGTTCTTTCTTCAATACTTTATGACATTTGTAATTGCATGTGAGATGAGTTTCTTATGCTCCTTTTTTATTTTTTTCAATTTTGTTTCATTGTTTACGTTTCGTTATCGAATGCTTCTAACACCTGATTACTCAAACCAACTAAAACAAACAATCACGAAATATATAATTGATTGGTATGAAATCGAAAATCAAAAAAAAAAATGGAAATAAAAATTCGAAAATCGCCAAACTATATACAAAAACAAAAAAAACACAAACAGCATCATCCACATCCACAAGCTGCTCCCATCAAACATCCAGGCTTGACTCAATTTCTCCAACACCAGAATCGACACCGGAAAATTTGAACGTTACTAATAATGCCGCTGCTGCAGCACATCCAACTGCCAACAGCGCCGACTCTACTGCACCTTCATTGGACAACAGCCCCCTTGCGCATGACACTTTGTCACCGCCTGCATATCAAAATGCCGTTGAATTACTTTCAACTATCACTCAACACGAAATGGCAACACCAAACAATAGACGATCAAAAGTTGGTGCCGAGGCGCGATCGAGTGCTCAATTAGATAGTCCAAATGCCAATACGACACTTGAAGCGGCGGAAAAGAGCGAGAATGCTGCAACTGTTAGTAATATGCACAATCCTGTTGCTGCTGAGCCAACATCCAAGGGAGGCGCTAATGAAGTGGTAAGCAGCACAACTGATAATGATGTTTCCAAGTCGACGCCAACAACTGCGCATGAAGTTGAGGAAAGGAGCAGCAATGTTAAGAAAATGGCAAAACCCGCACCGGAACAAATAAATGGTAACGTTGAAAATGTAGCAACGAGTCATTCACAAGATACACCAACAACAAAAGCAACACCAACGGATATGAACAATGGCAATGCTGCAGACGAGACAAATAAGCAAACAGGAGGTAAAGTCAATAAAAAGTCACCAAAAAGACCCAAAGCACAATTATTGAATCCATTGAATTATTTAAAATCGCGAAAATCGCGCGTTGCCTCATCCATCACATCGAATCAATGCGAAAGCGTTGATCAGTGTGTTGTAGTAAAACACGATGATGTAGTAATAAATAATGTTAATATTGAAGTTGATAAAAACTTGAACGGAAAAAATATTGAAAAATTAGTAGCACCAGTTAGTAAAAATCCTTTTGAAGATGATGACGATGAGCAAATCTACGATATACGCACTGGTGAGTACATAGCTCGTCGGCGGAAGCGCTTAAAAGCAACGAGCGAATGCTTTATATGATCGAATGCTTATACCATTTCTTCACTTCTCTTCACATTTCTGCTTTCCTTTCTATGCCTAGATATTTTATGAAGCTTTGATTCTTTCATGACTCTTAAGCGAACGCATATATGTATGTTGTGTTCGTAAATTTGTCACAAAAGTAAGAAAATTTCCTTCATCAAAGGTTTATTAAGCTCGGAAAGTAGTTTATTTACACTGTACGGTACCCGGCTGGTTATTGCACCAAACTCATTTCTTTAAGAGATTGAAGCAAAAGAAGTAATCTCTCAGTTTTCGAAGCTAGTCTCCAACATATAGGTATAGTGTTTTGAAGCTCGAAATTGGGCCTTGAATAGATTGAGCCATAAGAAAAAAGTTCTTACTTTGTTTTTCGAAGTAAACCTCCAAAATATTGATATGGGGCTTCGAAGCTCGAAATTGAACACTGAAGAGATTGAGCCATATGCAAAAAAAAAGTAATTTATCAGTTTTCAAAGTAGGCCCTCCAAAATATAGGTATAGTGTTTTGATGTTAGAAAATTGGACCCTGAATGGATTGTGCCATTAGAAAAAAGTCATTACTCTGTTTTTCGAAGTTAGTTTCCAAAATATAGGTAGGGGGTAATTTCTCGCTCGGTTTTTGAAGTTAATCTCTAATACATATATGAGTAAAGTGTTTTGAGTTCCGAAATTAGGCCTTGAATGAATTGAGCCATATGAAAAAAGGCATTGCTGTGCTTTTTGAAGTAAGCCTCCAAAATATTGGTGTTCGAAGCCGGAAATTGAACCTATAAAACCCTAAAAAAGTAAAAAAGCTTGGTCGTGATCTGCCTTATGTTCTCTAATATTTATCCTTCCAAGCTAATATAAGAGAAACGAAAAAACTCAGAAATAAATGGCCTTTAATTTTTTCGAAGATCTGTCTGTGAAAAAAAAAATTATAGCATTCAAATGACGCTGAAGAGATTGAGCCATATTAAAAAAAGTAATTTCTCCGTCAGTGTTCTGCTTTTTGAAGTAAGCCTCCAAAATATTGGTGTTCGAAGCCGGAAATTGAACCTATAAAACCCTAAAAAAGTAAAAAAGCTTGGTCGTGATCTGCCTTATGTTCTATAATATTTATCCTTTCAAGCTAATAAAAGAGAAACGAAAAAACTCAGAAATAAATGGCCTTTAATTTTTTCGAAGATCTGTCTGTGAAAAAAATTATAGCATTCAAATGAGTTTCGAAGACCCTACCTACTCAATTCACTTATTTACTTATGGCTCAATATTCAGACATGTAGTACACAGAAACAAATTTATTTAGAAGGATAGTGTTATCAAAATTAGGATTTGAAGTACTCAACATTTGTGGAGGAAATTTTAACACCCTTTCTCTGAAATTGCCAGAAGGACGGAGCTATTTTATAACATAGGTCCTAGTTCCTGATAGGGTTTTTCCGTTTGGTCGTTGACCAAACTTCTGGTAACACTATGGACTCATTCAATCTATGTGCAGTCCTGACAAACCAGGCATTTTAATTTTACCTAACCTTCGCTGAAATTGATTTATGTACATTGGAAAACTTTAAGGCCAAATAGATTCTTCTTTCCGTGGTTGAAGCTGAAAGTTCAAAAACTAGTCTAAGACTGGGGATTAAATAAATGTGCTTGAAACATAAAAAATATGAGGAGCGCCCTTTATTGCTTTTAATGTATGAAAACATATGTATATTTTTTGTATTATTTTTTTTTTTTTAATAATAGGGGACAATTTTAAGAACGTGACATCAGGAAGGCAACATCTGTTTCGACTAAACCTGTTAATCTCTTCAAAACCTTTTCTCCCGGGAGTAAGACTCGAATCCGCAATTCTTGCGCTGTTACAAACACATTCAGCATAAGCCATGTCTTTGTTGTTGTGCATATTTTCCCAATTTTCGTATGATTGCTTGTGACAAAGTTATGTTTTTGTTGTTGGCAGTTCAATAGTTCAAAAAATAAAATATCTAAAGGTTTTTTTTTTCGAAATTCGAAAGTTTTTTTTCTGAATATGTAACAAGTTTTTCTCTTATAGTTCTTGAAATGTCATAAATTAGTTATCTTCATTAATAGCTGTTTTTCGTTTCAATTTTGTGTTTTTTCATAATTTTTTTTTTTTATTTTTATTTATTTTTACTTACTTAATTCGCGTTTAACCATTTAAACGGTTATGGCCGTCCAACAAGGCTCAAGTCGCTTCTTCGCTTTGCCAACTGGGGCCAATTGGTCACACCACGGGAGCTTAAATCGATTTCCACCTGGTCCTTCCAGCGGAGTGGGGCTCGTCCTCTTCCTCTGCTTCCATAGGCGGGTTTCGATAGAAACACTTTCTTAGCTGGAGCGTCGTCTTTCATTCGCATAACATGGCCTAGCCAGCATATCCGCTGCGTTTAAATTCTCTGGACTATGTTAATGTCTGCGTAGAGCTCGTACAGCTCCTCATTAAATCTTCTTCAGTACTCGGCATCGCCAACGCGTAGAGGTCCATAAATCTTTCGAAGATCTTTTCTCTGGAACACTCCCAGAGCCGCTTCATATGATGTTGTCATGGTCCATGCTTCTGCACTATATACATAGCAGGACGGGTACGATAAGTGATTTGTAGAGCATGATTTTCGTTTGCCGAGAGAGGATTTTACTTTTCATTTGCCATTTTTTGGCAAAAGTGATTATGTTGCTAAGGCGCATATGCGCTGACTCTTTGCTCGATGACAGCAGGTACTTCGTTTTGTCCTCATTCACCATCAAACCCATATTTACCGCTTCTTTTTCCAGTTTGGAGTAAGCAGAACTAACGGCACGGGTGTTCAGGCCGATGATATCAATGGCATCAGCATATGCCAGCAACGGCACGCTTTTATAGAATATTGTTCCAGAGCGGTTAGCAACTAATATAATTTTCTCCAGCATCAAATTAAAGAAGTCGCACTATAGGGGGTCACCTTGTCTGAAACCCCGTTTAGTTTGAAACGGCTCGGAGAGGTAATTACCAATTCTGACCCAGCATCATTTTGCACAACCGTATCAGTTTTACGGGGAACCAAATTCAGACATGGCGGCGTATAGGCAGCTCCTTTTCGTGTTGTCGAAGGCGGCTTTAAAATCGACGAAGAGGTCACGTCTGGTTGATGGTACATTTACCAGGTCTGAAGCCGCACTGATAAGGTCCAATCAGCCGATTCACGGCGGGCTTCAATCTTTCGGACAATACACTTGACGGGACCTTATATGCTATATTAAGAAGGCTGAATCTGTGATAGTTGGCGCAGTTTGCAGTATCCCCTTTCTTGTGAACTTGGCAAAGAACACTTAGATTCCAGTCGTCGGGTATGCACTCGTCCGACCATATTTTGCAAAGAAGCTGATGCATGCGCCTTACCAACTCCTCGCCGCCGTGTTTGAATAGGTCCGCAGGCAATCCATCAGCGCCTGCGGCCTTGTTGTTTTTTATTCTGGTTATTGCTATTCTGACTTCATCATAAACGGTTGGGGGCATATATTTCATAATCATCGGTTGCGGGATTGGGTTCTTCATCCCTGTGCGGTAAATCGCTGTCTCCATTTAGGATAGCAGAGAAGTGTTCCATCCGTAATCTAAGTACTCTCTGACATCGGTTACAAGGTCGCCGTTTTCGTTCTTACAAGAATTTACCCCGAACTTAAAACCTCCCGTCTGTCGCCGTATTTTTTCGTAAAATATTCGAGCGTTATTCCTGGTGGCCAGCAGCTCAAGCTCCTCGCACTCACGCCATTCAGCCTCTGCTTTTTCTTGCTGAAAAGGCGTCTCGCTTCTCTTTTTAACTCGCGATAACGTTCACACACTTCTCTTGTTGCGCACGATTTTAACGTAGCCCTGTAGGCAGCGTCTTTTCTTTCGGATGCAACGCGGCATTCTTTATCGTACCAGTTGTTTTTGCGTGGTCGCCGGTAACCAATTTTTTCCTCGGCGGCAGTACGAAGTGCTTTGGAGATATTCTCCCACTGCTCTTGCATTCTGTCGGGTTGGCTGTGCTCTCAGATAGCAGGTGTGAGAGTCGAGTTACGAAATCATTGGCAGTCTGTTCCGATTGCAGCCTTTCGACGTCTAGCTTTTCTTGTGTTTTATTGTTCCTTGGTTTTAGCCGCGCAGAGGGGGGCGCGTATTTTGGCTGCGACGAGTCGATGTTAGATCCTCGGATCGTGCGCACATCTAAAACACTGGATGCATGCCGTCCGTCTATCACAACGTGGTCTATCTGATTGCGAGTATTTCGATCGCGGGACAGCCATGTAGATTGCTTTATTTTTTTATGCATGAACCTCGTGCTGGATATGACCATGTTTCGAGCACCCGCAAAGTCCATTAGGAAAAGTTTCGTTGTGGAAGTTGAACTTTCCTACTGTGGGGCCAAGAACACCTTCTTTGCCCATCCTGGCGTTGATATCGCCAAGCACGACTTTTATATCGTGGCGGGGGCGGCGCTCGTATGTGCGTTGCAATCGTTCATAGAAAGCATCTTTCACCTCATCGTCTTTCTCCTCTGTCGGTGCCTGAGCCCATATGAATGATATATTAAAAAATCTGCTTTATTCGGATAGCGGCGAAACGTTCGTTCACAGGCGATACTTAGCGACAAAGTCTCTCTTGCACCACGAATCCGACGCCGAAACTGCGCTTATTTCTATGGCCACTCCAATAGATGTCACAATTTTTAATCTTCTTTCTTACTTGCTTCGTCCAACGCATTTCTTGGATGGCGGTGATGTCAGATTTTGCTTTCACGAGGGCATCAACCAGCCGGGCATCTGCACCAATACCATTCAGGAAGCGGACGTTCCAGGCACATGCCCTCAAATCATTGTCCTTCAAACGTTTTCTATGGTCGTCATCAGTAAAGGGTTGTCTTTTTATCCCAGGCTTATTATTTCCTGTTACGGGTCCCAAGCCCAGAGCACAACCCGTTTAGCGGCGATGAAAATATTATTTGCACGTTTATATAGCGAGCCCCTTAATCCAAGACAGACGCCCGCTTGCAGCCGCACCTCGTCGTTGACAGACGCTGCCTACGAAATATCCTCCAGCTAGCCCTTAAACCGAGTATGTCAGAGTGGCCTAGCCATGTTGTCGGCTTTTCACATTAGCTCACCACTAAACGGATGTTCAGTGGCTACCCAGAGATACTTGGTCGCAAGCGAGCGGAAGTAGTGAGCTGCTTGAACCGCATGCAAAAGAATCGATCTGGCCATTCCCAGGTGAATGGTGGTCAGAAGCTTTCCCCACTTTCGTGAACTTCTACACACGACTCCACCCTCCACACAGGGCTTCACCTCTACCTTTTAATACAGAGCATTGCATTGATTATCTTGTCGTACAGGCCCTACAAAAGAAAAATACTTGGCGCAATATACTTCCAAGGATATTTAGGCTGAGCTTCTCTTCCATTTTAAATGGCAGAAATACACTTCGGTTTAATAGGCGAGCACGATACTACCACACCAAGGCGTTCATTTGCGATAAAAATTCTATCTGCCTAAAACACCCTTCAAAAGCAAATTTTAATGCGAATTCGGAGAGATATCAAACTTCTACTTCGTGAGACAGACGTTTGGTCTGCCAGTTGGGCGCTCCGTTTGTTAAGTCGGGGTTTAATGTTGTTCCTCTATAGATGCTTTCGCACTGAATTATCGGCGTAGGGCAGTGCCAGTGCCCACTAGCGCGCGCTCACTCATACCCAATATGGTTATTGGAATGAAGAAATGCCATCTACTTGCGTTTTGGCAGTTTTAGTGTGTTCGCAAGCCGGTGGTTCCATTGGCTTCTGTGATCGGACAGATAATCCTTGGCGATCTCCTCCCTTATCATTTGGCGGCATCCTGGCTCCGTTATTAGCGGTGGATAGGTTGGTCGGAGGGCATGCGCAGTCCCTGGAGAGGATGTTGTCTTGTCCACATCTGCAGCAGAACATTCTCCTGTGGCCCATGCATTAGAAGCGGTGGTGTCCGCTTTCCATGTGGTACAGGCTTTTTAGTAGCTCAGAGTCCTCCGCTAGTTCCAGGAGCTCATCGATCGTCCCAAATATGCTTAGTTAAACGAAGAGACGTTATTCCAATCGTAGGCCCTCATAGATCCGTTCGAGATAGTGTTACATGGTCGGGTTGTTGTCTGCGATGTAAGATGGCCTCCTCCAAATGTCGAGATGTCGCTGTCGTATAAAAAAATATTCTGCATTTCTGTTCGAATGTTGCCTCATTAGTTGATCTGCTGGATTGCTTTGGCACGTAGAACTACCGACAGCATTGACAGAAGTCGGTTTACGGGGATACAGTAGCATTCAGCGAGTTCCTCTGTCTTCTCGTGTAACTTATGCATCGAATCCTCTCTCGAGAAATGAAACTCTCTCGAGAAATGTAACGACCATCTCGGGAACGCGTTTTCTCTCCTGCGTGTGCGAGGGTGGACTTTGTACCTGGATGAAGGTGGCTGACTTGGCCGGAGGTGTTGCGATTATTGCCACTGCGTTTGTAGGTGTTAGTGGGTTAGCGGGTTTCTCTTCGTTCTCATTGACTTCTCTCTCCAACTTCTTCGGGATGTTTTTTGCTTGATTTCCTCGTGCGCTTTGCTCGCACGTATATCCTATGCTGCTTGCACTCCTCCATCGGCCTCCATCTACATAAATAAAGTTGAAAGAGTTGATATTCAACATCGTGTTGTCATGACCAGCAATGTTGTTACGGGTGGTGTGTTCGTCGAACCCGCAACGACAATATTGGGGTTTGCGCTATTTTCTTTCGCACTGTCATCTGCGGAGGAGGGTATCTGCTCGCTTCCCATTGAATGAAATGATTTGAATGAAGCTGCAGATAGATAATGGGGAACTTTTATTACGAATTTTTTCGAAATCGTTTTCGAAACTTGTTTACATAGTGTTTATTGTTCATCCATTCAAACTTTTTTCATTAGCGAAGAAATTATCTCATAAAATTTGCAAATCATTTTTACTGCTATTTATTGACTCTGAAGTGTTCATACTCAACTATTTATTTTGTTTCGTTTTTCTTTTTATTTGTTCATTATTTATTGATAATGCCTCCAATTTTGTTGTGAGTGCGGTGAAAATAAAAGCAAGTTCGTTGCTTAAGTCTTTCGTTATGCGCTACAAATAACCTAACAAAACTAAACAGTGTTTTTGCAAGTTTCTCTTTGGAGCAGTTTTAACGTTTTGTTTGATTTTTATACTTTGATTGTCTCATTAACCCCCAAGCATACAAATCTAACAAAATGTGACGCGCAAAAGCAGTGATTGCAGTTTATTGAAAATTGTCTGTGATGGCTTAAAAGCAAATGTTATAATAGTTTAACAATAACAATGCGCGAGAACTATAAATAATAAAAAGGCTCGTATTTTTAATGTTTAACCGACACGAACGAGGCTGTGAATTGAATTTTAAAACGGGTTCATACTTACTTTTCCTAACCTCACTTCTGTGCTAAATGTGCACTTTAAATCCATCAAAATGTATACAAAGGCATTTTTTTTTTTTTTTTTGAAAAATTATTGCAATTTTCATGTTAAAAACTTTTCTGGTTACTTACTGTCCTTAGTTACAAATTTGTTCACAATTTATTTTCATTTATTGTAAAAAAAATCCCTTTGTATGCACGAGTTGAGCGTAACTTGCAGAGTAGCAAAGTTACTGCCAAAAATGTGTGCTTTAATCATCTAAGTTTTTCGATTTAATATATTCCACAGATGACACTACATCAGATTTGCCACCAGGTGTACTGTATCGTGTTAAGGCAACTTATGGCTATGTGAAAGAGGACGTTGATGAGCTAAGCTTTGAGGTTGGAGATATTATACGCGTTATTGAGTACGATGATCCTGAGGATCAGGTAAATGTATATATATGTTTATATTAGTTAACCCTTTCACTACAGTACTATAAGTAGCTGTCCATACACATACGCGTAATTTTCCCAGACAACTTGCCAAAAAAAAAACATTTTAAATGTTATCAGCCAAGCTGTGAATTGAAGCTGTGTGTTGAAGCACTGCACACAAAAATATTCTTTCGACATTTTATTTTATTTTTTTTCTCCTTTACTTTTCCATCCTTCACGCATCAAAATATGTATGCCGTATTTGCGCAAGTACATAAATAATACGCCGAAAAAATATCAATTTGTTGTTTATAACTTTTCAATATATTTCGATAACAAATCAAGAACCTTTGATAATATATCGATATATTTTCAACAAAAAATTGATACTTTTTCGATAACACGTCGATAAATCACCGATAATATACCGACAACTCTTCGGGAGTAGTTGTTATTGCTAATAAGCCGATAAATTATCGATAACAAACCAATATATGCCAATAATAATAACAGTCCGAAGTGACCTCCAATTAGTCCGGGAATGATCTCCACATTACTAAAAAACAAATCACGAAATTATCCCAAAATTATTACCCAATAGCTATTTAAAATTTTGTCTTAAAAAGAGTCCCCGCATTACCCAAGAAACATAACATCGTGACGTAGTATGGTTTTTCTGGCATAAATTATGAGGAACAATAACCCTTATAAAATCCTAGACGGATTCTTTATAGCTTTTTTCCAATGATAGTACTTAAGCTTTTTATCTATTTAAATTTTTGAAATCTACATATTTTTCTATACTCCTTAACCTTTCTGTTTCTCATCTATTTTTTCAAACATAGCTTAAGATATAAAACTATATAGATATGTAACATGAACCAATAAACAGATCCCGCATTAAAAAATGATAGAGCAAAAAAATTATAGTTGGCTGGGAAATAAATTTCTCGACGTGACGTCACGCTTTTGACAACATGTTTTATTGCTGACGCGGTGTTCAGACTTTATTCCAATCGGAGTATTTTGCTCCGCTCTTACCTCCTACTACATTTTTTATCTTAAAGATTTATTGGGGTCGAGTTGAAAACTAAATAGTATTACTGCCTAATATCTTTTGGCTGAAGTTTTCAATGCATATGTACGTATGAAAAGCTGATTGTTTACAAATGACGATTGGACGGAATGATTGTTCGTGTCTTAAGATTGTTTGTTCACATTTTTCGTATGGAATCAGAATAGAAGGAGTAAAATACAAGCAAAAAATGTGTCCGGACGCGATTTGTAAATCACGCCTAAATTCAACATACTGCTCTTCTTGAAGTTTTATATAAAAATGAAGTACGTTGAGTCAGTGAGGTCAGCTAATCCTGTTTTGCGATAACAGTCGCCAATTGGGAGCACCAAGCAAGGTCAAAGCTTCCTCCAACTGTCTCTCAAACTCAGTGAAGGTCTTCTCTTTCCTCATAACATGACCTAGCTAACGAAGCTTTCTGTTTTTATTCGCTGCACTATTGTCATATCTGCGAAAAGCTCATATAGCTCATCATTATACCTCCTTCGATACTCGCCGTCGACATCACGGATAGGACTATAAATCCTCCGAAGAACTTTTCTCTCGAATACTCCAAGAGCCATCTCATCTTCTCTCGACACCTTCCATTATTCCGAGCCATACATCAGTACAGTTATGATGAGTAACTTGTAGAGCGAGAATTTTGTTCGTCGAGACTTTACTTTTCAATTGCTTAATGAAGCATTTGTTGGCAAAAGTTATTCTCCGTTTGATTTCTAGGCCGACATTGTTTTTGCTTTGAATTCTGCTTCCCAAATAGACGAAATCCTTCAAAGTCTCCAATTTATATCCGTCAACAGTGACGTGGCTACAAAGGCCACGATGACAGCAAGTACTTCGTCTTGTCCACATTTATTGCAAGACCCACTTTTTTTGCTGCTTGATCTAATACCAACTCTTCGCCTCTGTACGTCAGTTACCAGGTCGCCATTATCATTCCTACAGAATGAAACCTTCTGTCATTAAAAGAGTACGAAAAATATATGATAAACCGAAAATAATAATAATATTTTTCGCGATAAATATCCGGGGAGATAGAGCCTACTTTTCTTCCAGAATGTTGTGTGCTAATGGGAGCATTATTTGGTAATCCTACACGTTTTAGGCCGACTCCATGTTCATCTGAAAAGGCAGATAACTTTATTGCTGAGATTATTTGATGTTAGTTGTTCGCCCGCTTTCAAAAAAGAAAAAAATATACTCCGAAAATTTTATTTTTACTCCTCCGTAGTTGTTGTTGTTGTTGTTGTTGTAGCAATGCACATTACAATTAAAGAGAAGGTTGGTGTCATGTGGGGACACATTGCAAGCGGGGCATACATTTTGTATGTCGGGGTTGATTCTGGATAGGTAAGAGTTTAACCTGTTACAGTATCCAGAACGAAGTTGAGCAAGAGTGACACGCGTTTCCCTGGGGAGTATGCGTTCCTCTTCCGCGAGTTTTGGATACTTTTCTTTGAGTACTGGATTCACCGGGTAATTCCCGGCATAGAGGTCCGACGCCTGTTTGTGTAGTGCACTGAGGACATGCTTGTGTTTTTTCGCTTCATACGGCTGGGTTCTCAGGTGCCGTATTTCCTCAAAATGCTTACGGAGATGACTCCTTAAGCCCCTAGGCGGTGCTGGTTCATCAATCAGATGTCTGTTGGGATGCTCAGGTTTCTGGGTATTCAATAGGGACTGTTTGGTCAGCATCTCATTTCTCTCCCTGATGGGGAGTATTCTCGCCTCATTATGCAGATGGTGTTCTGAGGACATAAGAAGACAGCCCGTGGCAATTCTGAGAGCAGTATTTTGGCAGGCCTGTAGCTTCTTCCAGTGGGTAATTTTTATATGGGTGACGCGTAGTACGTAATCGGCTGGCTAATTGCTTTGTATGTAGTCATGAGCGTTTCTTTATCTTTTCCCCAGGTACTGCCAGCGAGGGATTTAAGGATTTTGTTACGGCTCTAAATTCTCGGAACAATTGCGGCTGCGTGCTCACCAAAATGTAGATCGTGATCAAACGTCACACCCAAGATTTTGGGGTGTAGGACAGTCGGTAGCGTAGTGCCATCGACGTGGATGTTTAAAATGGTCGACATTTGGGGCGTCCATGTTGTAAATAAGGTCGCGGAAGATTTAGTCGGTGATAATGCCAGGTTTCGCGAGGCGAAAAAACTGGAGAGATAAGGGAGGTAGCCGTTTATTTTATTGCATAGCTCATCGATCTTTGGGCGTGGGCCTGTGGCCATTATTGTGCAGTCATCGGCGTAGGAAACCATTGTGACTCCTTCCGGTGATGAAGGTTGCTTAGATATGTAGAAATTAAACACAAGTGGGGATAGAACACCACCCTGTGGCACCCCTTGTTTAATTCTCTTTGGTTTTGATGTTTCGTTTCTAAATTGCACCGATGCCTGCCGACCACCCAGATAATTTGCGGTCCACCTTTTAAGACATGGGGAAGGGTAGACCCTTCCAGGTCTTGCAGTAACGAGCCATGGTTGACCGTATCAAAAGCTTTTGATAGGTCTAGCGCTACTCACCGCCGTAGTCGTTTACTCAGGAAACAGTTTTAAATACTCCGAACACTGGTAGCGAAATATGAGAGAAATGTAATAAATCGAAAAACTTCAAAAGCGCTACGTCATCAAACTTTTTTTTTTTCAAATTCGATTACAAATACAACAATTCCGGAATGCGGGATCTTGGCTGATTTGTTTATGGATATGTAAGGTAGTACTATATAAACCGGAATGGTTATGACATCTGTTCGTTCTACTATACAAGATTTAATTATCTTAATGTACTAATACTTAAATTTTCAAAACAAATGTTCAAAAAATGTCCCTGATGGCCGGGAACCCATCATAACAAAACCTAGTTTTTTTGGCTCCAAGATAATTTTATACTCCAATGCATTCATCCACGATGTTAGAAGTAACTTTGTAAGTCTTCAAGATACCTAAGGCTGCCTGGCTGTCTGACATAATGGAGATACTCCTCGAGAATAAGCCTCTTCGTAGAAAATCTCTACCGCAAGCTTGTATCGCAAGGATTTATGTATGGAAAACAGTGGGGTAGCATCTTGAAGTTCGGCCCATAGACATCAGCTCCTGTTTCTTCGTCATCCAATTTTGATCCATCCGTGAAACAGACCACTGAGTCAGGCTCAGTATATGTTCTCCCTTTTCCCCAAAGAGTTCTGTACACAGTGGACACCTCGAAATTCCGTGAGATTCTGGCCATTGCATCACGTTGTTGAAATACTCGATTTCATATAAAATTTCATATAACTTATGTACATATAAGCGGTCATGTTATCGCTCTTTTCCTCAGAGATATTTTGCAGCATTAGCGCTCTTGCCTCTTTCTCTATTAGAATAGGGAAGGCAGGTATTCCCACTAAGACCCTGAGTGCATCAACAGCGGATGTTCTCATTGCACCCATTATGCCAAACTAACTACTTCGGCCGCTCCTCAAAAAATAACCCTTAGCCGATCCAACATCGGCTATGTGCACAATAAAAGGTTTTCTGTATTGTGTGCTTTCGAGATTTGGAGTTGTCGGGATATTGTCTTGTAGGAATTTATTATTCTGGGATTTTATTATTCTGGATTATGTTTTGTCGGGATTTCGGTAATTGTCGGTATTTTGTACTGTCGGTATACTGAACGTCGGGAATATGAGCTACACCTAAAAAAAAAATTATTAACAAAAAAATTACGCTATTTTTAGAAGCACAATAATTCTTATTGCTAAGCGGAGATTGCCCCTTATTGCTTAATGTGTGAAAAGGTTTTTATAGAAATTTTTAGATTTAATTTAAATCTCTTCGAAACCCTTTCTACCGGGAGTGGGCTTTAAAGCCGCGCTACTCTGAGGATCGATCCGTTGACAAACAGACTCGACCAGAGCCACGTCTTATTGTACAACTTTTTTTCTAAATATCGATATACAAATATAGTAAAGTATATCCCGAATTTTTGGACGAATATTCACTACGTTAAATCATAATTTATGAGTGTGTGTATACTAACCGGGATCGATTTATATGGACGAAAGTTAACCGATATCGCGCCATCGATTTTTCGATAGGATTTGGGCTCAGGAAAAAAAGTTCCACTACGCATACCCAAAAAAATAATTTTCGAGCCTGCAAAGTTTCATTTTTTTTTTTACTTTTTTTCGACTTTTATTTTTAAGTTTTTTTTCATGACCTACTAAAAAAATTTTCATATGTATCCCTGTCCGGCCCAAAAATAAAAATCATGGTCGAAAAAAAGTAAAAAAAAAATGAATTTTCGCAGGCTCGAAAATTATTTTTTTTGGGTATGCGTAATGGAACTTTTTTTCCTGAGCCCAAAGCGTATCGAAAAATCGATAGTAGGGCTGGGACTATCCGCATATTCGAATATCCGGATAACCATACGGATATCCGTTGACACAAAAAAATCCGGACGGCATGGATATCCGGTTAATATTCGGATGTGAAACTATCCGTATATCCGGATTTATGAAGATCCGGTTAATAGCCGTATAGCCGTATTTATGGATATCCAGTGAAAGCAACAAATTGATGTACCATATATGTTTATTTAACATTAATAACAATAAATTCGTGGGGTATTTAAATCAATTAACAGGGAATACAAAAAAGGCTCGTATTGAGAATTATGTAATATGATGTTAAACTATTTTCTTAATAATAATTTAATAATCTACAAACATATTTTGTGAATAATTTTTCGATGTTTGCTTCGTTCAATTCTGATATGCAGATATTCAAATTTTATATTCCAGTATCCGGACATACGGATATCCGGATTTTCCATTTACGAATCCGGATAGCCGGATTTTTTGCTTAGCTAATCTGGATGCAGTTCGCAGCCCTAATCGATGGCGCGATATCGGTTAATAAATCGACCCAGTCTAATGTATACATATTTATGTCTTATGTAATGTGTAATCTCATATCCCTGTCCCTTTATGTGCTTGACCCGTTTATGTAACCATCCATGTTCTATGACTTTATTAAGCGTAGTTTTTTATTTCGAATTTACAGGAGGAAGGCTGGCTGATGGGACTGAAAGAAGGCACAACAGAGAAAGGATTATTCCCAGCTAATTTTACTCGGCCGATCTAGTTTAACAACCGAGTTGACAGAGAGCAACAATAGCGATCGGCCAGTGCAATGAACAAAAGGGCAACTATATATAACATACATATACATATATGTACATATATATGTATATTTATACAAAACATAAGAGTTATTTAAGTCAAAGAAACAGAAATTGACAGTGAATGATGCATCACGGAAAATATTTCACAAAGCGATGAAAAAAATTGTTCGACAATGTGGTTATATTGGCTACAGCAATTGTTAAAATTGTTAATACTTTTTATATAAATATGTATTTATGAATCCTTTTTCTGTAGAAAAATCTATTTTACTTTATTATCAAAAAAAACAAAATCGCATTTAAAATGCAAAACAAATAATCGAATATCATTTCGAAATATGTGTTTGCAAAGTTCAAACGTATGTATTCATATATGTGAACATAGATGGGCACATTGCAATAATTGCCAAAATGCGCTAAATTAAAATTTGTATACATGTAAATCAGTTTAAATTCATCTCGGTACGTAGCACTTTGAAATCCAATCATATCAATATTAAGATAAAGTGTACGTATGTATGTATGTAGAATTTTTACTGGTAGTGCACACTGCATCGATGTTCTGAAGTAACCCTGCAAAAAATCGTGCGATTAATCCCTAAAGAGATTGGTCTCAGATTGATCTCTTTTGTCTACATTTGGGCATAATTGATCCCCTATAGTCCCTTTAGGGTACATTTGGGATTATTCAGTTTGATATCTATGTAGAAATATTAGAAAAAACAGCAACGAAGTAAAATAAAAAAGATTACAGGTGATTGCATCGAATTATTTAAGAAAAAATGCGGCGCCCTATATCGAACCTAAATTACTAGGAATTAACGACTACGCCGGAGTTAGGGTTTTCTCAATTAGTTTTTGAAGCTTGGAAAACCCTTCGATTGTGTTTCTGTCATGAAAAATGCGTCTGGGCCCTATTTGAGTCCTTATTGATCCGAAAAGGGACTAGCCTTCGTATGTTCCCATATGGATACAGAGGGGATTCGTCCTATCGATCCCTTTCGGGTATGAACAATGAGTACATACAATTAGTCTCTTCATAGAACATCCTCAAACAAAAGGGAACAGTTCAACTCATACAAAGAGATCAAAACTGGCATTGTTCGTATACTGCATTGCGACTCATCCCGGATTCATCCTAGACTAATCGCATTTTTTGCAGGGAAGTAAGCGCATATACATACTATGCACATCTATGTATGTATATATTTATTATTTACTAACATACGCACATGCATACTAATATATATACATACTTAATTTTCTCGTGTAAGCATGTGCGAGGTTACTAACAAAAGTTCGCCGATTTATTGCTTCTTCAATATTGTTTTATAAAATTATAAATGCAAATATTTTACGAGACCACTTTGATAATTTCAAAAAGATTCAGTAAGCTGGACACAATGAAACCAACACAAACTGAAAATCGCTTGACACATCTTCGGCTTTCGACCAAAACTAAAACCACTTCACAGTAGATGTGCACCGTGTCTAACCACGATTTTCAATTTGTTCCGAGGATTGCAGAAAGAACGCCAAAATTACAAGTTCGACCTCAATAACAATGTAAGATATGATTTCCTTTTCAATTGGACATGAATGACATGCCTCTATATCGACCAATTTATAAATATATGACCCCAGCCAGCATTTTTTGAAAATTTTGATAAAAAAATATTCAAATATCATACCCCAAGATGATTAAAAACGCTCAAATTTAAAAGCATTTTCTGTTCGAAAATTAACGTATCGTCGGGAGAAAAATGTACCATAAATGTGATTATTCTTGAATAATCATTTATGATTCCTATTTCGAAACACTTTTTATTCATCTTTTTATCATACTTGATATTACTGGAAGATTGTACTTTACTTCTTTTGTAATAACATTTGATTACTTTTCACAGTCATTTTTTGATCACATTTAAGAACAATTTTCAATCATATTATATGATGGTTTGGAATCGTTTGTGAATAAGATTGTGATTCATTTTTCCATCATATTTAATACATAACTAAATACTATATAAAGATCATATTTCATCAGGGGGTGAAAGCATCTGTAAGCTCGGAAGTAAGCTTTTTGAACCGCAGGTAGTAATTAACTTGACCGTTGTACACACACACGACTACGTCTCATATTATTCTTTAAATATAACTAGATGTTTTCGACAATCATAGCTCATGGAGGATGTTGAAGCCGGGTCCAGGCGTGTCTATCAAGCTTAACTTACCAGCGGTTAAACAGCTTGCAACTTCCGTACATCGGTTTCATCCAGTATGTCTTTTCTGGGAAGCCGCATCTAGAGAAATGCTAGAAGACATCTTAGGTTAGCAGCAGCATTTATATTACGTTTAGTCTTGAATATGTGTTGTATATTTGTAATTTTTTGTGGATTTTATGATTGAAAAATTGTGAGCTAATGAAGAAAAATCAAATTTTCAATGAGAAGTATAGTTTTAACAAGTAAAAAATTCATCATTTATTCAAGAAAGGTAGTCTGCTAATATTAAGAAAGTTGATTGAAAAATGATTTTAAATTTTTGATCACCGAAGTTAAAGAATTTAAATTCAAAAATGATTCCAAATTGTGATTGAAAAATTGTTCTCAGTTATTGATCATCAAAAGCAAACAAGTTTTATTATTCTCTATGTTCATTTTTATAAAATCTTAAAATTTATTCATCAAAGTTATTCGAAAATTATTTCAAAAAGTGATCGAAAAATGATTTTCAGTTTTTGATCATTAAAAGTAATCTTGTTTTATTATTTATTTTATTCAACTGTATGAAAACTCAGTATTTATTCGCAAGGAGAAATCAAATTGTATTGATATGAAGGAAAGTTCAAAAATTTATCATCTAAATGCTGTGTAGGATGCTGTGTGGGACGTATACTACAAATATTTGTTCAAAATATGTATCATCTCATGCTCATTGAAATTTTAATATGCAACCCCTTAACCCTATTGACCTGTATCTTTTTTGAAACGCCTATCCTTTGGAGCTACGAAAATTTGCACTCAAGGTAAAAGTGGGCCCAACGTAGGGCACACTAATAGCTTATTCAGAAAAGCATATGGAATGTTTCGAATAGTCGGGAGAAATGCACAGAGTCGTCCTTGGCAGCTTTATAGCCCAATTATACAATTGCAGACAATCATCCTTTGTAGCTACAACAATTTAAATACTTGGTATAAAAGTGGCGCCCAACATGCGGCACACTAATAGCTTCGTTAAAAAACAAGATAAGGCCCGACAGATGTTTCGCCAGGTGCAGCTCATCTAACAATTTACCAGTAAAATTGTATGTGCAGATTAGCTGACCTGCTATTTTATTAGCCAAATTGAATGGTCGAGAAGATCATTATTATGATAAATAGAGAAATTTTTTTTTTTATTAGTCACTGATAATCAAAAGTCAAGCACAAAGTTTATGTAGAGCCCCTGTCCCAATTTCTTATGTTGTATATTTCCTATGGATGGTTACAGTAGATACTTAGTAGCCCCTGAGGTAACAACAAGGTGTTTATGTGAAGAATACAACTCAAACTTTGTTCATATAATTTTTTGGTCAAGTAAGCGAACTTTTGTTCTACCCTCGCACGTATACATTTTGTTATGGATATTTTTTTGTCATTTATTGCGATTTCAACATAATAATTTATTGTAATTAATTGTTTTATTTTGTATATATATATTGCTTGAGGAAAAGCACAGTTGATTGAAAATAATGACGCAAAGAAGTTAAAATGTTAAATAAAATATATCCACATAAACCAATTTTTTCGTATATATAAAATATATACACCTGTGAGTAAATTATAAGCAGCAAAATATCTGTTATTATAATTTTATTATTTTCTGTTAATTATAAAAAAAATATAGAATAAATTCAAACGCGAAACTATGTGAACCAATTTCCAAAACGTTTTTAAAATAGTTTGAAAATAAAAGTTTTTAAAGTTTAAAATTTTTTTCGAAATTAAAGTTTTTAATAAATAAACGAAAATAAGAAAAAATGGTTAAATTTGGAAATCATATCCACTATGCAACAGCCGGATGGGTATTGGACCAAACCCACTTTATTGTAGAGAATGAGGCTTAAGTAGACAAAGTACTATCTCCGTTTTTCGAAGTTAGCCTCCAAATAATAGATATCGGCTTTCGAAGTTCGAAATTCTACATTTCGAAATTTTATTTTTTTGTTAACGCGTTCAGCAAATTAAAAAAATAAAAATGTGGTCGTGGTCCGCCTTTTTCATTTATTTGAATGGCTGAATTCTTTCTTTGAAAAATTACAGCACGAACAATTCCAGTGGAGAGCATGTGCAGACATGAAAGTAGTAGCCACTATCATGGGACTATCTGACTTTTCACCTCGTATAACAGCTGTTATACTAACTTTCTCAAAAAAAGAATTCAGCCCTTCAGCTAGCGAAAGCCGATATCTATTTTTTGGAGGCTAACTTCGAAAAACGGAGATAGTTCTCTCTCTACTTAAGCCTCAATCTCTACAAAAAAGTGGGTTGGGTCCAATAGCCAGAAAAAAAGTTGATTTTGTCGCATAGTGTATTTGCTGCGTTTTTACTCGCATTTTTTCTGTGGGTATAAGTTTCTCTGTTTTTTGTCCGCTCAATATAACGCAAATATATATATTTTTTTTAATTCCAGGTTCGATTCGATCTCAAGGCCTATAACAATCCCCCCTATTGCGAGTGTCGATCGGAATAGAATCGACAATTTGTCGATTCCATTTTTTGCATTTAATATTATTACTATACAAATTAAACGCCAAATCTTTGGACCATTATAAACAGTTATTTTATACAAGACAGATTTTGCTATTTTTTCAACTTTTCGATACATTATAAAGATAATCGATTATCGCTCAGCGGTCGACTATCTACTGCAATCGACACTCGCAATGGGGGGAATAATTTTTATGATAATTATTTTTTTTTTAATTTTCCTATAATTGAAAAACAATTTTTTTTATTTTGGAATAGAAGATAGAAATATTTTTCAGACTCCTGCCATAGCTGCAAGGATACATAGATTCATTTCGAAGGTTGCTAAAGCTTCATCAGCAGTACGCTTTAGGCACACTGTGCTAACCATTTAGCTACACCCCTGCAAAAATCGCGAGTACTCCATGCATGCATGTATGGAGTACTCGCTATGGACCAACCGAGTTCTCCAAAATTAACCACAATTCATACAAAAAATATGGTGCAGTTAACATTGCGATGTCCTAGGACTGGACCATATACTCCAGCTCCGCATTACATCGGAGTAATCGATGGAGTACCCACAGTTCAATAAACATCGTGTAGTGATTACAATCGTTAAAAACGAGCAATGATCGGCTTACAATAAGTTCGTGTAGAAGCATGAGCTGATCCATTGCGGCATTAAAGTGGAGTATAATGGTAAGTACTCCACATGATCCAACGAGTTTTGCAGGGACAGCGTTGGTTTGTTTGACTGATAAATCGCTACTTATATTCCTCTAACTAAAAAAAAACAATTATTATCATAAAAATTATTGTTATAGGCCTTGAGATCGAATCGAATCTGGAATGCTTTATCAATAGGCTGATAAAAACAAAAACAATTGTTATTTAAAGAAATTAGGAAAATTTCTTACATGCTTTCCTTAAGTATTGCTTTTTTTATTGTTTATTTAAATCTTATATTGTTATCAAATTTTTTGTGTAATTGTGTGTTTCCTAGTAAATAAATTCTATTTGTCGAAAAAATATAAATTCTACACGCAATTCTATTTTTTATTTAACCTATTATTGAATCCACGTACATAAAGGTTTCTTGTAGGGAAATTTTTTTATCTAATATAGCACGAGTCGCAGCTAATTACATTTTTTTGTGTTGTTGTTATTTTTTTAAATATTTATATATCTAAATATATAAGTTACTAATAACAATTTGTAAAAATCATCTGATCGACATACAGACATAGATACCTAGTTATATAATTAATTAATATTGATTAGAAAATAATTTAAAATTATGTGGAAGCTTTGAAATATTTTTGATCGTAGTAGGGAACTGAATTTGAAAATCATTTACATTTTTAGCACATCAAAACGAATTACATATCAAACCTTATATATAAAACTCGTTATATACGATGTAGATAAATCATTAAAATTTACGACACAACTCTTTCCGATCGATTGAAAGAAGTTTTTTCATTATCAATCAATGGTCACCAGCAAGCAATGAGAGCCAAACGCTAAATCCCTGTTTTTGGTTTTCACTAGGTCAAATTTGAGCACAAACTTGGCTATATCAATCGAAACAGCTTGTCAAACTACGTCAAATTTTCACTCAATCGATAACTATTCAACTGTCAAACTGTTTCTAAAAATTATAATAAATTACGGATCTAACGAGTACTATTTTTGCGCTATTTCACATATGTCATTAATCCGAACCACCATTTCAGAGGCATTGTGATTTAAAAAATGAATTTCGATCACGTATAGTAAACCGTAATACGTGCCCAGGCACTGCTTTATCGATATAGAGCCAGTAAACTGACACATAATGGGAACGCTTTGATCCCAACTGACCAGCCGGTAAACTTGAGGCAGTTTTTGATGTCAGTAATTTTGACCTAAAGAAAACAAACATAAGTGACAAGTCCTCAATATAACTCTGACGAAAATCTTTACCACCAACTAAGGAAACTATTATGTTCGGAAAATGATAAACTTTTTCCCGTACTACACAAAAAAGTTCAAAATGCTATCCACTGAATTGAAAAAAAAAAATTGTTTATTTAGGTTTATAAAATTAAAAAATTGCTTTTATGGCACCCTGTAAAAACAGCGAAACTTCTTATTTCCCCATAACTTTCCTATTTCGAGCTTGTTTTTGATTGGTATCCTTTGTGAGGATTTCAAAAGTTTTAAATGTGTTTTTGTGGCATCCTGAATAGCGATTTTTTCCACAAACTTTTCTATTTAATCTTGAAATAGTTGAATGGTACATTTTTATGAAGGTGAGAGTTGCGAATATGTTTTTGTGGCACAATGTCGTTTTTTTCTTGCTTTGTTTGATTTTGTCGTATACTTTATACGATGCCATACCTTAATTAATATTTAGGCCGTTCCAATGAGCCATCCAGCTCTGGGCCACGGTCAAACCTCACGGGAACTACCCGAATCAACATTACTATAAAAGCAGCACTCAACTCATGTGTTCACATAACAGGGTGCCTGTTATTTGAAATTCAAAATAGATCATCAAACTAACAACTGGTTTTATTAGTTCTGTAAACCATGCCACAAATGCAATATATTTTCCATATAAAATTGAACGAGATTTTGCATTAAAAAAACCTGCTGTACAAAACTTTTAAAATTTAATTCTGTCAAGAGTTTCGTGCAATAAACAAAGATGCTCCGTGAGGACCCCACATAAACTGAGTGAGTTCATAGTGTTTTTCTACCATGGTTTTTTATGAAACTATTTTTCGACCTCAATAATTTGTTATTGAACTTCAAGTAAAAATGTATGGGATGCCGAATGGAAAAAAGTTGGCAAATATTGGTCATCCGACTGCATATGTCTGTAAGCACTACCAAGTAAAAAGGGTAGGCTGTCAAAAATTTTCCACAAAAAACGAAATCAACAGAGCCACCCTGTAGATACGAAATTGATGCGGATCACTCCGTTTTTGCATTTGCATGTCAAAATTTTATCGGGATCTGGAGCAGTGCTCAATGGAACTCATATATTGTGATCACAATATATTAAACGTGTAGCTTTTTGAAGAGACAGAAATCGTCTTCAACTTTAAAGCTGCAAGTATGCACCGACGTGTGTCGTACGTACGGACGTTTGTCGTACGAAACACGTTTGACCGAACCCTCGAACCCTGTTTTGTTTACAGCAAAGCACTGTTGCCATTGACCAGTTTGCATGCACGCTTATGCAAACATCAAGTTTTGGAATTACAATTTTTCATTTTATTTATTTATTTATTTATTATTTAAAGTCGACGACAAACTATGGTCGACTGCATAATATAAAAGATATATAAATATACAACTCAAAAGATAAAATTTAAGATATATCGAGCTTTCAACAATGTTATATTACAAACAAAGAAAGATCAATGAACATTACTATTTAATTTCAGAATATAATAATAATAAGAAATATGAGCAGAAATAAGATCTTATGCCGAAATCTTATACTGGCGGAATGCATCAGATTCCGCTCAGCATGATTTCGGAATGCAGTGGATTCCAATCTCCCTGTTGGAATGCAACAAGATTCCAATCAGCATGTCATGGGAATACGGCAGTGCTAAGAGTAGTGTAATGAGGATACGCCATCACAAGGCATAAAAAAGTAACATGACCTGTGTTGTTGGAATGCACCGGATTCCAATCAGCTCGATGCCTGACCCATAAGATTATACTTCCGGACTGCATACGATTCCGGTCAGTGACTCATGAAAAAGCATGTTTTTTACGTTGTTGGAATGCACCAGATTCCAATCAACACAGTACTGTCTTGTTCCTTCTTAATGATACATGCTGATAAATGTTCCTCCATCCTTAAGCGAGATAGTTCCTGTTTTTTATCGAAGGAATAAAATGCCGGCAAATTAAATTAGCTTGCATCTCTTAAATAAGATAGGCAAGTATTGCATTACGTATAGTGGCAAAAGTACATTCAAGACTGATGCAGCTATACAAGTCATTGTAGTGCGCGCACCAGATAAGAAGAGGATTATTTTTAGCAAAGTTTCGTCGACAAAGGGGTAAATAGAAAGGAACGTAGTGTCTGGATACTCTAGGGGGAACCGCAAAAAACAAGCGGCTGAGGAGGTCCGCGGAATCAATTTCTCCAATAATGAGCTTATGGATGAACAATACCCCCAGTAATATTCTCCGATTTTCCAGAGTGGGTAAGTTAATAAGAAGAAGTCTACTTCTGTATGGAGGAAGGTGGAGACTTGTGTCCCAATTAAGGCCGCGCAATGCAAATATCAAAAATTGCTTTTGAACTGACTCAAGACGCTTTATATGCTTTTGAGAAACAGGGGACCAAACGCATGAGCAATACTCGAGTATTGGACGAACCAGCGATGTGTAAAGAACCTTAGTGAGGTACGGATCATCGAACTCTTTAGCCCATCTTTTAACAAAATGGCAGAAACAAATACTGAATAAGAATTTCTAGTTCATTTATTTGTAACTTCCAATTTTATATAATAATTTTAGGATAATTTAACAAAATTATAACAATCATTAGGCCTTTTTATATAATAACTGCAATTGGTCCAAACATAGCACACAAAATATTTAATGGGCGACTCTGTCTTGTGAGAGAGCGATCATCTGACACGTTCTTACGGAAAAAATCTAAATTGGTTTGATTTCTACGTTCCGCGCTACGTACGTACGTGGGTTGAACGTCGGTGAGTTTTCGTTTACATTGCACACTCATAAGTTAGGTCGTGTCAGCTGACACGTTTTTTCTACGTACGTTCGTGGGTAACTGACACTTTAGATCTTCCATTACCATGTTTTTAGGTTAAGGCACCCACATGAACCAATAGTCGATATGTATCTATGACTTTTTAACCGTTAAACTTAAAGCAGATATTAACAACCCGATAACCAGGGTGGCATTCAAAAACATTATCACAAATATGCAAGTGAAGTTAATAAGTGTAGCGAAGTGTAAACATGCGAGTAAAAAAATTGCGACAATAATTATTTGAAAATTTTATTTGTCATACGTCGCACATTTTATTGTTAACATACGTAATTGAAAATTTAAAGTCGTTTCGAAAATGCAAAGAAATTAACACACGAAATTGCTTTGAATCCATATTTTCAAAAATAACAAAAGTTTCTTCAACTATCACAATCGCTGTAACTTATAAACAAATGAATGAAATAGCATTCAAGATTGACAGGTTAAGTTTGAAGTAGGCGCGATTTTCCGAAGAGATTTTATTATTTATAATTTTTCCTACATATTGGCGGGATGGAACCTGCATGTTTTGCGCCGTCTTCGAATGTCATCTGCAAGGCAGGTGAGCCTTCACTAAGAAGCTTTTCATGGCAGAAATGCACTCGGGGTATTTGCCAAATCCCTGCCGAGGTGCGACCCGGCTTAGAAAAACTTGTTCCTAATTGAAAAAACCGAACCCAGAATCTCCGGTGTGGTAGGCGGAGCACACTATGACCACACCACGGCGGACGTCAAGGTTCATACTTTTTAAAAATATGAATTTAATCATAGTCCAAAGTTCACGTGTTCAAATGAGTTGGACTACTCAAAAAATCCTACAATTATAAATAAAAATATGGAAATTTTCATAAAAGCTAAACAAAAAAATTCAAGCTTTCCAGTTTTTTTAAAGATAGGTTTGTTTTACAATTTATTACACTTTTTTTTATGAAGAGAAAATAAAATCGGGAAAAATAACAAATCAAATTTGCAATATATTTTTACTGCTATTTTTTTACTCGCAGGTGTACATACATTTTTTATGCATATATAAAATAAAGCACAAACATTTAAAAAAAAGTAATGAAATTTTTTACACAAATTATAAATTAAATATACATATAAAAGTTATAATATACTATGAGCGCGGTAATAAATCTAAAAAAAAATTTTAAAAACAAAATATATCATAAATACAAATACAAATGCAAATACAAAAATAAAAGAATTAACAAAACCAGTGCCAATATACATACAAACATATATGTACATATATGTAGATGTGTATTTACATATATTTAACGTATAACAAGAACCAATTAGAGAGACTTTAGAAGGATACATATATATATATTTTTTTTTTATTTAATAAGCATTATATTCAGTTCTCGACCAAAAATAATTTGTTTAAACGGTATTTAAAAAACAAACAAATAATTAAATAGAATTTATTTTTTTTTTGTTCATTTACTTAATGCGAGCTGCAATAAATTTTATTTTTAACCAATATAAGCTATCTCGTTAAATTTTTTTGTAGTTAAAATATATACACATATATACATACATACGTCAATCAAATGCCAATACCAATGCCAAAATGTTAATACAACACATACATATTTTGCACAATTTTATAGGCATTGTATTATTTTATGCTTCCATTATTCTTTTCAAAAGATAATAAGTTTTATTAATGAAAAAGTGTGTAGGGCGTTAAAAAAATATATAAACCATACATTATACATATATTAATACAATCAAGAACTGAAATAAATCAGACAATTGTATTTAGTAATATTTAAATGTTACGGAAGATACATGCATACAAAAAACATATTATTTACAGCCATTGCTGAGATCAACCTTGAAAAATATGACAATTTACGAAACAACAAATAAATAATATTAACTAATAAAATGTATAATGTATAAATGGATTTTGTTATTGGGGCTATTTTGGGGTCATTAATACAGCTTGCATTGTATTCTTACACAAGCAATTATTATGATTGGTTTCCATTAGGTCAAAATGACTTACAAAAACTGTCTAAAGCTGACTCGCTGGTCAATTGGGGTCAAATGCGTTTCCATTAAGTCACTTTACTTACTTGAAGTGGAATGAGCAGTGCGTGGTCAAAACACATGCTTAAATATTTTGCTCATTCATTATACAACCCATTTCATAATTTTCCCGTGTTTCACACGCTTTGGCATTACTGATTGATCCGACGCCTTTTGACAAGACAAACGAAATTGCCAACATGTTAACAAAAGATATTTGATTGTGAAATTTGCCATACAGTTGTACAATAGCCGTTTTCACTTATTGGTCAATTTAATTGGCACTTTGTAGTCAAAATGGACGGCAAAGGCATTTGCGTTGTTTGGAATGTCGTTTTCATTGAAATTGCCATGTTTGTGGTCAAATTTTAAAAGCAAGTGTATCATAACTTGTTAAGAGCCGTTGTTGTTGTTGTGACAGTGCTTCGACCCATCCAATAGGTGCAACCACTCACAAATTGTCATCAATACCTAAGGAAACTTGCTGTTGAAGGAGGTCGTCTATGAGTATGGTTCACAAGAGAGGAGAGAGTACACCCCAGACTGGGTCGATTTATTAACCGATATCGCGCCATCGATTTTTCGATAGGATTTGGGCTCAGGAAAAAAAGTTCCACTACGCAAACCCAAAAAAATAATTTTCGAGCCTGCGAAATATCATTTTTTTTTACTTTTTTTCGACTTTGATTTTTAAGGTTTTTTTCATGCCCTAATAAAACAATTTTCATTTGATTGTAAAATTTTAATATATATATATATTTTTTTTTTTCAAATAACTGTTATCGGCAACGTTTTTAGCGGAAATTTTTGGGTCGGACAGTGTATACATATGAACATTTTTTTAGTACGTTATGAAAAAAACCTTAAAGATCAAAGTCGAAATAAAGTAAAAAAATTAAATTTCGCAGTCTTGTAAATTATTTTTTTGGGTATGCGTAGTGGAACTTTTTTTTCCTGAGCCCAAATCCTATCGAAAAATCGATGGCGCGATATCGGTTAACATTCGTCCATACAAATCGACCCACCCTAGTACACCCCCTTGAGGGCATCCCCTAGTGGACACAACTGGTTCATAGTTTTGAATAGATTAAGCCAACTGCAAAAAAGGAGTGATGGTCCGCTTTTTCAAAGTATCGAGCCTGGCAAAGTTCAGATAATAATAATTCTTTAGTCATAACTACTGATAGAACGATACGAGTACTGAGACAGTAGTATCGATACTTTTCCAAAAAATACTCTAGTATTTTGTACTCGATTCTTTTTTCCAAGTTTTGATTGAACTATCAATACTTTACCTCAATTTTTTGTTGTTATATCGGCCTACTGACTTGTAAAACCGCCGGTTCTAATCGAGCTCAAGGCCTATAGAACCTGAATACTCTTGCATCCATCAGCTAAAGGACACGCAGCGCCATCTATTTTTGAAAAAAATAGGTTTATTAAAGGCAACGTTGCCAAACTAAAGATAAGAAACTAACAAATTATCTGGCTCACAAATTGAACCAGACTTCTATCTGGCTCAAATCATTTTTGTTGCATTCATCATTGTATTCTACATCCGCCTTCGTTTGATCCTACATGCTTATGTAAAACAGGTTCGATCAGTAGCGCGCAATCATTCCAACGGAGTCACAGAAGAGGAAATGCAGAGTTTAATCACTTCTGAGTATATTCGCATGATTAAATGTGAATAGAAATTTTGTTGTAAGATGAAATCAAGCAATTTGTCCGTTGTAAAAAAAAAACACGGCTAATATAATCATGAGATTCCTTGATATTTTCTCGCTTTGAAGCGACCAAAGCGTTTATATAAATTTGTTCTTATGCATTTTTGTAAACAGCTATAGAAATGAAATTTTTCATGAGGGAAACACGTTCTTATTATTTAATGGAAAACGGCAGATTGAGCCATAGTACAGGTTATGTGCATTCTGCTACATATCCTACTTGTAGACCTGTACTATGGATTGAGCGACACTGACACCATCCGACACGAAAAAGTAGTCAATTTCTGTAGCAAGCAAAGCATATGAAGAAGAATTAGATATTTGCTTTGGCTAAGGTGTTTTCATTTTACAATAACATTGATATGATCAGTCTGAACACCCGCGCCGTAAGCTCTGCTTACTCCAAACTGGAAAAAGAAGCTATAATATGGTTATGGTGTTGACTGAGGACAAAGCGAAGTCGTGCAGCGCATTTGTGCCTTGAAAACCACGCTACTGCTGCCAGCCATAATTTCGAAATAGTAAAATACTTAATCGATTTGCAGGCCAGCATTAACACAAGCAACAACATCAGCTCTGATATCCAGTGAAAGATCAATCTTGCCAATGAATGCTGCTTTTGACTAGTTAGGCGAATTAAAATTAAGTCCTTTCTCGACAAACGAAAATCATGCTCAACATGTAACTTATCGTACCCGTCCTGCTTTATAGTGCTGAAGCAATGGCCATGACATCACATAAAGCGGCTCTGGGAGTGTTCGAGAGAAAGGTTCTTCGAAAAATTTACCGACCTCTACGCATTGGCGAGTACCGAAAAAGATTTGTTGATGAGATGTTCGAGCTTTACGCCAACATCAACATAGTCCAGCGAATTAAAACGAAGCGGCTACGCTGGCTAGGCCATGTTAATCGAATGAGAGATGACGCTGGTGGAAAACGATTTAAACTCCCTTGGACTGACGAGCTGGCGAAACGAAGAAGCGACTGGCGAGCCTTGTTCGACAGCCGACAGCCATAACCGTTTAAAAGGCGATTGCGTTAAACACAGCGATATAAAAAAACTTTTTATGTGGCGGGGCTTTGACATACAAAAAATCCATCTTCCACGATGTTCCTTCGACAGCTTTTACACAGAGACAAGAAATGGAAATTAATAAGACAAATAAATAGGCTGTGATAGGCGAATGGAACGAATAGCGGGGCCTTAAAGGTGGATTTACATAAACACTTTGGTCATGCCTTAACAACGCCATAAGATATAATGTAATGCCTTTGCCGGATTTAATCCGACATGTTCCGGTACTAGCACATTCTGATACTAGCCCGGTTGCCCTGGTAACGATTTTTTGAGCCCTCATTCCTCCGGGTCTGTGGATTTTAGTCACCTCTTACTACAGGCATACCTAATGGGAGAACATTCTGGCCTATAGTCAAAATATGGTAGTGTAACGAATTCTGGGGATTTCTGATTATTATGCACCTCCTGCCAATGTTCGAATCGCTGAATTGTCGAATAAGTAACTCCAATATTGAGTATTGCAAACTGATGTTTATTTAAATGAATTTGGGAGTACTTCACAACAATACTTCACTTCATAGTAGCGTGTTTAAAGGGCCGTTTAAATTTGGCGTATCCATATCCATATAAAACAGCTGATCCAACCAACCATATGGAAATCAATGTAATGGGTCAAGGTCCAATTAATGGTGACTTATAACCATAAAACCATAACCAGATAAAACAGCTGATCGAACCTACCTTATGGAAATCAATTTAATCGATTAATGGTGCCATACCATAACGCCATAACCATACCATATCTAACCAATTTGTTTTTGCTTTCTCGCCATATCCACAACCTAAAAATATTTGAGTTGGTGAATTTATTAACTTTTTGTAGATTTTATTCATTGTTTTGGATACGTGATAACTAAGAGACCTTTTTTTTGTGGAATATGTTTGCAATTTTTTGTGTTTTCTTAACGCCCTAGCCATAACCATACCATAGCCAACCAATTGGTTTTTGGTTTGGTATTTGAGTTGGAGAATTTATTAACTTTTTGTAGATTTATTTATTGTTTTGGATACGTTCTGACTAAGACGGCCCAAACATGACACAAAAGCCATGCGCAAATATAAAACGACGGAATTTGTGCAAATAAAAATTTTGACATACACGGCTCAAAAACACTGCGCAATATTCATTTTTAATGTAGCGCAACAAATGAAACATGTGTTTTAATTGTATAAAAAAGGCACTAATTGTATAAAAAAACACTATTTATTTTCCACAGTGCTGGTAATTCACAGTATAAGTCGAAAAACTCGCACCAGAAGCGTTTATTTTCCATTGTATTTATAATATATATATTTTAGTTGCAAGACCAGCTCAACTCATTGCAGCACTGCGCAATATTCATTTTTCAACTAGCGCAACAAATGAAACATTGTTATAATTGTATAAAAAATTATTATGTATTATTGAATTTGTGTGAATTCCTGTTACAAGCTAGAGATGGTCCTTAAGCCTTCGATATTAACATTTTTAAGCAACAATTACTGATGTTATATTATCAGAAACCACAGGTAAACTGTGTCACATTCACCACACACGAAGAAAAAAGCATGTGCAATATTTGCAGACATGCGTAAATATCAAAATCGTTTTGATTTTAGCACAGTTCTCTGCGCAAATAGCGCAACCAGTGCACACACCGGGCAAATGCTTGCAAATTGGTAATTGGCACAAGGATACTTGAGCCGTGTAATTGGCGTATAAGAGGCTTATTTTTTGTGGTATATGATTATAATTTTTTGCGTTTTGTTAATTTTTATGAAAATTTCACGTTTTTTAGGTTAAGGCGCCAATAACTGATGCCATTTGATATGGATAAATAAAAATATGGTTATGACTATGGCGTTATGACTATGTAACCTTTGTCTGGCCCTTAAATCAAACTAATTACTGGTTCCTCAGCTTGCGTGGCTTTCTCGTTTCTCCTAAAATCTAGTCGTTTCGGGAACAATTGTATCTGATGCTTGGCGGCGTCTCCCCTCATGCACTTCAGAATTCTGCAGTTAAACTGTAATGGACTAACTGGGAGATAGTCGATTTCATTAAGCGGCACAAAATCCGCATTGCTGCGATTCAAGAGACTAAACTCACAGCAAGATCTGCATTGCAGACCTGCTCTGGGTATAATGTCCACAGGAAAGACCGCGAGAGCGGAAATGGAGGCGGCCTCGCGTTTATCATACACCACTCTGTGCAATATTATATATTTGATCCTGGCATCGACCGCAGGGACAATGTCTTAGAACGTCAAGGCCTATCTGTCCGGTCAGGCGATGCAAACCTAGAAATCATCAACATCTACATCCCTCCTGCCACCTGTTGCCCCAGTGGATACCGCCCTAATATCAGGGCCTTACTCACTGGCAACAATCGCATTATCTTAGGCGATTTCAATGCCCATCATGATCTATGGCATTCAAACTTGCGGGCGGACAGTAGGGGTGAGATGTTGGCGGATCAAATATAAGAAACGACGCTCTGCACAATAAACGGAGACGCCCCCACACGTATGGTAAGAAGCTGTCACAGCTCGCCAGATATCTCAATCGTGAGCGCAGAACTCGTAAACTGCGTCAACTGGCAGCCGATGATAACATTGGCATCCGACCACCTGCCCATACTTATTTCGCTCGAGCGTACCGCCGACTTCATCGTCACTGAAAATCGCACTTTCATAAACTTCAAAAAAGGAAAGTGGGAAGAATATAAATTCTTTACAGACAACCGCTTTGCTGCCCTCCCTATCCCGACTGATGCCCGCCAAGGGGGGCGTGCCTTCCGTAAGGTCATTGAATCCGCCTCGGCACATTTCATTCCCGCCGGGAGAATTCCCGAAATCCGGCCCCACTTCCCGGCGGAGGCCGCAAACTTAGCGAGAGAACGTGACCTTATAAGACAGCTTGATCCAGGCGACCCCCAAATAAGGGATATAAACCAACGCATCAGATTGCTTGTGGACGAACACAAGCGGGCGAAATGGGAGGAACACCTAAGAGGTTGTAACCTCTCTACCGGTGTGGGTAAACTTTGGTCCACCGTAAAGTCCCTATCGAATCCGACTAAGCACAAAGACAAAGTTTCCATCGCCTTTGGCGACAAAGTGCTGTCGGACGCGAAAAAATGCGCGAGCGCTTTCTGCCGACAATATATAATGCATCCTACGGTCGACAAAGATAGACGGAGAGCCAATAGACACGCACATAAACAAAAATTCAGCGCGTCACCAATCACCATCACCGCTAAAGAGGTTGAGGACGCCATTGGTCGTGCTAAGCCATCCAAAGCAGTGGGCCCAGACGGCATAGCCATGCCGATGCTTAAAAGCCTAGTGAAAGAGGGTTTCAAATATTTAGCGCATTTCTTCAACCTGTCTCTTTCCACATGGCCAAGGTGGTTCCGCTACTAAAGCCTGGGAAACCAGCTAACATAGGTGAGTCGTATCGTCCGATATCTCTCCTATCGCCAGTGGCAAAGACGCTTGAAGCCATTTTGCTCCCTTATTTCCAAGCAAATTTGCAGCTAGCCCCTCATCAGCATGGCTTCAGAAAACTCCATAGCACTACCACCGCGCTAAATGCCATTAGCACCCAGATAAATTGCGGTTTAAATCAATACCCCCACCATAGAACGGTACTCGTAGCGCTAGACCTATCAAAAGCTTTTGATACGGTCAACCATGGCTCGTTACTGCAAGACCTGGAAGGGTCTACCCTTCCCCCATGTCTTAAAATGTGAACCGCAAATTATCTGGGTGGCCGGCAGGCATCGGTGCAATTTAGAAACGAAACATAAAAACCAAGGAGAATTAAACAAGGGGTGCCACAGGGTGGTGTCCTATCCCCACTTTTGTTTAATTTCTACATTTCTAAGCTACCTTCACCACCGGAAGGAGTCACAATCGTTTCCTACGCCGATGACTGCACAATAATGGCCACAGGCCCAGGCCCAAAGATCGGTGCGCTATGCAATAAAATAAACGGCTACTTCCCTGATCTCTCCAGTTTTTTCGCCTCGCGAAACCTGGCATTATCACCGACTAAATCTTCCGCGACCTTATTTACAACATGGAAGTCCCAAATGTCGACCATTTTGAACATCCACGTCAATGGCACTACGCTACCGACTGTCATACACCCCAAAATCTTGGGTGTGACGTTTGATCAGGATCTACATTTTGGTGAGCACGCAGACGCAATTATTCCGAGAATTCAGAGCCGTAACAAAATCCTCAAATCCCTCGCTGGCAGTACCTGGGGAAAAGATAAAGAAACGCTCATGACTACATACAAAGCAATTAGCCATCCGATTACGTGCTACGCATCACCCATATGGTCGCCAAGCCTAAAAATCACCCACTGGAAGAAACTACAGGCCTGCCAAAATACTGCTCTCAGAATCGCCACGGGCTGTCTTCTTATGTCCCCAGAACACCATCTGCATAATGAGGCGAGAATACTCCCCATCAGGGAGAGAAATGAGATGCTGACCAAACAGTTCCTGTTGAATACCCAGAAACCTGGGCATCCCAACAGACATCTGATTGATGAACCAGCACCGCCTAGGGGCTTAAGGAGTCATCTCCGTAAGCATTTTGAGGAAATACGGCACCTGAGAACCCAGCCGTATGAAGTGAAAGAACACAAGCAGGTCCTTGGTGAACTCCATAAACAGGCGTCGGACATTTATGCCGGGAATTGCCCGGTGAATCCAGTACTTAAAGAAAATTATCCAAAACTCGCGGAAGAGGAACGCATACTCCCCAGGGAAGCGCGTGTCACTCTTGCTCAACTTCGTTCTGGATACTGTAACAGGTTAAACTCTTACCTATCCAGAATCAACCCCGACATACAAAATGTATGCCCCGCTTGCAATGTGTCCCCACATGACACCCACCATCTCTTCAATTGTAATGTGGAACCAACGCCTCTAGCACCCCTTTCCTTATGCTCCACCCCTGTTGAAACGGCAAGTTTCCTTGGACTCCCGTTAGAGGATATTGATGACAATTTGTGATCGGTTGCGGCTATTAGGTGGGGCGAGCATTGCTACAACAACAACAACATGCTTGGTTACAAGCATGGCGGAGCGATGCAAGGTGGCAGCATGGGACAGCTGATTATAACCTTTTTTACTTGAATTGATACATCAACTTATGTCGCAGTACGATTTTGACATTGGTCCATCTAATTTACAAAAATATGGAATTTTTATTTATGTTTGTAAGTATATCACCATGCATGCACCATGCATGCGCATGGTTACAAGTATATTTATACAGTATATTTATAGTTTATGGTTTTCTACTAGCCATATGCGTGTGTATGTGTGCGTATCAACTTCTGCTCTTAGCTGATGATTACATATGTGTATGTGAGATATCTCTTGACTTCGATCTACTGGTTATGTGTGTGGAATATTCTTCGTTTCCTTGTACATAAGTGTCGCTGCTTGCTGTGTTTTGTTGCGATTATTTACTAACAGCATACAAAGTTTTTGAACATAAAGATGTTGCATGCGCGAACTTCAGTTGAAAGCAGCGGAGCTTCACAAAATTCTGGTAGGACACTTCACCATACCACAAATTTTAACACAATTTTTAAAATAATTTAAGCACACAAAATACACTGATTGGAGTTTTAGAGAGTAAAAGTTAAAATTCTGAACTGGGGCCCTATTCAGTAACTATGAGTTTTGAAATGTACATTTTTCTTTCATACAAATTATATGAAGAATAGGGCCCCAGATTAGCTGAATGAAAAGTGTACAAATAATTGTTAAATAACAAATAAAGACAGTGGTACCTTAACACATTATGCTGTGATGAGTGGTGAATGTGACTTACTAGAAGGTTGCTTCACATTATTTTTCGTGCATGCAACATCTCTACTTTAAATTTATCTCTGCAGCATAGTGACGTCAACATTCGCCACAACAGGTTCGAATTTTAGTTGCAGCTTTTTGACATAATTTCCTATGAGCTATAAGTCAAAAAGGATGTATTTAATTATAAAACCTTGACTATGACTATGATTCTTCGACTCCGCTAAACCACCGAGGCCACTTACAGATACAAGCACACTGCCAACAATATCTCAACGGATACCAAGTCTTAAAAATAACTAACTGTCATTATCATACTAGAAAAGATATTATTAAAATTCCGGCTTCTTGCCAAATACTAGATAGCTTAATTTCTGCCGCGTGCTCTAGCAACTCTGCTGCCCCCAATAGCTGGAGCCTCGACCTGACGAGCGCAGGACACTAACACAAAAGGTACTTAACCGTTTCTTCCTGCAACTCGGACTTCCTACATCTGCTGTTACTCACGAGGCCTAACTTATAAGCATGTGAAGTCAGAAGGCAGTGTCCAGTATGTCCATCAGGAACCTTAATTCTTCTCTCCTCAGAGATATGAGCCACTGTGTAAATCTCATAAAATAGGATTTGCACATGATCCAAGAAATTGTACAGACCCGCGCTTTCGCTCACGGTTTTCATGTTTGATGGCTTATATGCTCCACTCCTGTTTTCTTTTGATTTCTCCCAAAGGGATTGGGATGCCTATCGGGGACTTAGCGAGTGCTGCACCCTTCTTTGCTAACTCATCGGCCTTTTCACTACCTACTGCCCCTTAATGACTGTCAATCCTGTTAAGATCTATTGTCCGGTTTTGCCAATGCTTCTTTGGTTTTGAGAACACTGGCCCCCAGAACTCTTTCGAAGCTCAGGCACGGGACCATAAATTTAATTTGCCCGATATTAGATGGTGCTATATTGCTTCAGCCATACGGCCTGCACTCAAGCTGGTCCGAATTGAACTTGATAAATATCAGGATCACGTTATTGTTGCGTTTGAGTGTTAAATGTCTATCCGATTCTGGTTCACGCGTCATTGGAACGTTACTAGAGGCTATGACATACTCTACTAAAACTTCTATCTGGCAATGCTGTATTGTTGAACTCTATTATCGACAATTTCCCATATTTTCTTTGATAAACATTTATCGCCTTTGGTATATGATGTTTTCTCCCTCATTCGTTGTCATTCTTTTCAGTAGTGCAGTGAAATTTTTCTTGTGTGGTAATGTTGAAAATTTTGTAATTTTGTAGAAAAAAATATTTATAATTAAATTATTAAGAGAAATATATGCTTAGCACATATAAATCTGAACCAAACAACTTGTAAGCAATGAAATAATCCCGTGCGGTTGTACACGAAAAAAAGGTCCAATAAGAAAGTTGAATACACCGCAGAGAACTATGAATAAGAGTTTGAAGATGTGAGATGCAAACTTTGAAAAAATAATGGTTTAAAAAAATGTGATTAGTTTTTGCAAATAAAGTATTTAAATTTCAAGAATAATTAATGAGAAATTAAACAGCGCACGCTACTAATAAGCAGTTAGTTGAACTTTAAGTAGGTCTGCCGGTCTAGAAATATGTAGATAATTTCAGCTACACTTTTGTGCATATTTTCGATACTTTTTCCCCAGCATTTGCTGATTGTGTTATCATCATGCACCTGAATTTAGAACAAATAGATTTCTGTTCAAAATAAATGGGAAGATTTGCTAGTTTATAGTATGAAAGTTGCCTGTCCGTGGCTAGAGCAAAAATGCATTCAGTTTACTATAAATTTGAAAATAGTGTTTAGTGGGGTAGGAAATGGTTTTTGCATTAACTCTTTAAAGTAGAAGGCCTACAAATCGTAAAGTATTTCGGTGAAAATTTTCTTTTTTAGTTTTTTTTCTTTTCAATAGACCTCGCCCGTCAAATATGCATCGTCTTCGTTGTTATCCCTGGCATGTGTGTATTCGCGTCGGTATTGTAGTTCTTTGACCCGCTACTTGCCGTGTCGGTAAGAATCTTAGCTTTAGCCAATATGCACAAGCGAAACTGAGATGACTAGCTTGTTTTTCTTATTAGATTGTGTGGGATGCAGTAAACTTTTGTCATAAATGTAAAGGAAACGTCACGCAATCTTTTATTGGTTTATTTATATTCTTATTCTCTTTAGCAGCTGATTTTTCTAATTGGAAATAGTGATAGTAGTGTACTTAGTCAAAAAAGTAAATTATTTATTACCTTTTTTTCTGCGAAATTCTTATGAAAACAAATTGATAAAGCTAATGCATTGCGGATGTAGAAAAAAAGGTAAACAAAGATCGTTGCAATTAGAATGTTTTCGCAAAGCCACGAAGTTTTGGAAAATGTTATCAGGTTGACAATAGCAGACTGCCCCTGCAGCTTACACGTGAAATTTGGATAATAATTTACAACAGGGAGCCTCCAAAAATATCGAGAGAGGCGTCAAAAGACGTATGTTGACCTCGACAACAATAATCGGAAGGCGGAAAAGAAAAATTGTATCTGTCCAGAGATATTTGCAGTCGAAGTTGATCGTTTTCACGTAGTTGTAATGTTGTTGTGCACTGAAAAAAACCCGCCAACACATAAAGGTGTTCTGCGCAAAAATACTATGGATCCCACCCCCAATTTCAGAGGGAACCGGGCTCTTTTTAAGATTTCCGTTAAAATCTTTTGAACGAGTTATAATTGGTATTTTCCCCTTCGGAGTGTTGTCTAGGTCAATACGCGTATTTTGATACTTCTCACGATATTTTTGGACGCGTGTTAGCAGTCGAACCTTGTTCTAGACTATTACCCAGGATTACAATTTGTGATTTGCTCCTGAGAACTCAGCCGTATGAAGCCAAAAAACACAAGCATGTCCTCAGTGAACTACACAAACAGGCGTCGGACCTCAATGCCGGGAATTGCCAGGTGAATCCAGTACTCAAAGAACAGTACCCAAAAGTTGCGGAAGAGGAACGCACACTCCCCGGGGAAACACGAGTCACTCTAGCTCAACTTCGATCTTAATACTGTAACATGTTAAACTCCTACCTATCCAGAATCAACCCCGACATACAAAATGTATGCCCCGTTTGCACTGTGTCCCCACATGACACCAATCATCTCTTTAATTGTAATGTGGAACCTACGCCTCTAACACCCCTATCATTATGGTCCACCCCTGTTGAAACAGCAAGTTTCCTTGGACTCCCGTTAGAGGATATTAATGACAATTTGTGATAAACAAGGGATGCCTCAGGGTGGTGTCCTATCCCCACTTTTGTTTAATTTTTACATATCAAAACTACCTTCGCCACCAGAAGGTGTTACTATAATTTCTTACGCCGATGACTGCACAATAATCCGCGACCCAATTTACAACATGGACGTCCCAAATGTCGACCATTTTAAACATCCACGTCGATGGCACTACGCTACCGACTGTCCTACTCCCCAAAATCTTGGGTGTGACGTTTGATCAGGATCTAAATTTTGGTGAGCGCGCAGCCGCAATTGTTCCGAAAATCCAGAGCCGTAATAAAATCCTCAATCCCTTGCTGGCAGTACTTGGAGAAAAGACAAAGAAACGCTCATTACCACATACAAAGCAATTGGCCAGCCGTTTGCGTGTTACGCGTCCCCTATATGGTCGCCAAGTTTTAAAAGTACCCGCTGGAAGAAGCTACAGGCCTGCCAAAATACTGCGCTCAGAACCGCCACGGGCTGTCTTCTTATGTCCCCAGAACACCATCTACAGGCGAGAATACTCCCCATCAGGGAGAGAAATGAGATGCTAACCAAACAGTTCCTGTTGAATACCCAGAAACCTGGGCATCCCAACAGATATCTGATTGATAGATAGATAGATAGATTGATATTTATTATTAATATGTTTACATATTTTTTGATTTCACAATAAATTTTAAATATCACAAATTCATTTTCAATTCACAGACGTCTATGATATATATATATATTAAGTAATAAAAAGTATTTTAGCCTCGAATAAGATCTATACATAGCCGTTTAAAATTCATAATATTATTCTCTCGTTTGATATAATCAGGTAACGAGTTAAATATGTTAAGGACCTTGTATAATAATGTGTTTTGGGCTGCAGTTGTCCGCTGTAATCCTAGTCGAAAGTCATTCGCATTCCGCACAACATATTGGTGTGTATCTCTAACATACTGAATGCAACTTGTTAAATACATCGGCGCCCTGTTCTGTTTAATTTTAAAAATCATTATTAGTGTATTGAGCATCAGTTTTTGCTCAATATTTAGCCATTTCAATGTTTCAAGCATGTGACTTATTGGGGTGTATTTGTGGCATTTTATTATTGATCTCATACATTTGTTTTGTAATTTGATGAATAATTTTTCATTGATGAACCAGCATCAGCTAGGGACTACGAAGTCAACTCCGTAAGCATTTTGAGGAAATACGGCACCTGAGAACTCAGCCGTATGAAGCATAAAAACACAAGAAGGTCCTTGGTGAACTCCACAAACAGGCCTCGGGCCTTTATGCCGGGAATTGCCCGGTTAATCCAGAACTCGGGGAACAGTACCCAAAACTTGCGGAAGAGGAACGCATACTTCCCAGGGAAACGCAATTCACTCTGGCTCAACTTCATTCTGGATACTGTAACAGGTTAAACTTTTACATATCCAGAATCAACCCCGACATACAAAATGTATGCCCCGCTTGCAATGGGTCCCCACATGACACCAACCATCTCTTTAATTGTAATGTGGAACCAACGCCTCTAACACCCCTTTCATTATGGTCCACCCCTGTCGAAACAGCAAGTTTCCTTGGACTCCCGTTAGAGGATATTGATGACAATTTGTGATCGGTCGCAGCTATTAGGTGGGGCGAAACATTCCTACAACAACAACAACAACAATTTGTGATCGGTCACACCTATTGGATAGGGCGAAGCACTGCTACAACAACAACAACAATTTGTGATCGGTCACACCTATGGGATGGGGCGAAGCACTGCTACAACAACAACCCAGGATAATTTTTTGATGCGTATTAGCAGGCGACCCCTGCTATTCCGAAGTACTCACTTTGATCTAGTATATTCGATATCTTTTACTGAGTATGAGTACTAGCATCCATACTTTGATCCGAGTATTTTATATGAGTAACGGTACCAATACTTTTTGTAAAAAATCTATCACTTACCTTACTAACGGAGTTATTCAAGGGGTTGTGTAGCGCAATATATAGCTTCTCCAACCCAATTGTCAACCTCACCTTCGAGCGGCGAATCCCGTTTCACTAACAGACGAGGCTCTGGCGACCCCAATCTGCTCATGGAACTTGGTGGTGGGGAGGGAGGGATAGCCTGAAGGTTTAATGTGGCCATATATATAAGTCGTTCCCAATATAGTTGGGCTGGCACCTTAATGATGCTGTGTTACCGGAGCGTACCGGATATGTGTCCGGCAAAGGACCATCACATCGATAACACTCCCCAAAGCCTTCGGGGAGGAACCTTATCGCTATAACAACAACAACTAACTTACTAGTGTTCAAACCTCATATACTATCTCATACCTGAGTTTCTTTATACGAAAGAAAGATAGTGGCTATATTTAATAATTGTCGGTTTGAATCTATCAATGTAACTTCTGATGTTTCAGAGGGCATCTACTTTTGTCTAGTGTTGTTTGTTATTGACTTCCAGGTATATTGAAGTAATGCAAGCCGTGAATGTACGATGAAACATACCTGCCATTCTCCAGTCATTAAGTTTAATAAGTGTAGGGTTTGTTTATAATTTTAACTTTACAATATTTTACTTTGTAATTTTGTTATTTTTTTTAAATGTATTTTTGGTTTTCAATTTTGAATTTGGTTACTTCAAAAATTTTCATTCTTGTGAAAATTCAATTTTTGTACTAACAATTCAATTAAAAATATATTAATTATTACATAAAAATAGTTCCTTTTTTATTTCAATATTGGAACTACAATTGGCGATCCCGCCTTTTGTCGAGTGCAGTAATTTTTTTTTTGAATGTGGGATAATCGTATCCATATCGGTCATCGTGTATAATTTCTTGGCATTATAACGGTTTAACATAGAAGAACTAATATTACAGCAAAATTCTAGATGCAGTTGCAGATACATAGAAGAACTAATATTACAGCAAAATTCTAGATGCAGTTGCAGATACATAGAAGAACTAATATTACAGCAAAATTTTAGATGCAGTTGCAGATACATTGAGGAGCTTATATTACAAAAAATTTTATGGTGATATACAAACATTTCATTCACAATTAGTCACTACGATTATTGTTCTCAACGCTATTAGCTGTGTGCGTCTTCGTACATACCGTGTATGTTGCTGCGCCTAGAATTAAGATAGAGCTGGTTTCATAGCAATAACGACCATTGATTATATCAACCTTAACAACCTCTGATGTCATCAATGACACCCGTCACTTTCGCTATCGTTATTGTTAATAAAGTAAGAGATAAACAACGTAAATGATACTTCTGATATACTACTAGCAACAATTTCATCTTCCTGCATCTCAAAAATAATTTCATATTGATACTAAATCTCGAGTAATTAAGCCAATTTATTTAAATTCAATTGGTAACTTATTTAGGACTATTTACATTCCATAAGGTAGTAGCAAAATTAAAAAATTTTAAATTGTGAACTCTTCCTTCAATTCAGTATAGTATTTATTTAATATAAATTGTATAACTGTTTTACTGATTTAGATTAATTTTGTTTTATTGATTTTCTAACAGCGAACGACTTTTTGTCATCCCTTGTCAAATTTGCTATTTTATTCTCTAACTTTCTTTTTCAAAACGGTTAATATGTTTCACTCCCCACACAACAATACACACAACATACAAACTACACTCACAAGCAATTTAAATTACTCACTAATTGATTTACCGAATGAGAATTTTTCTGATCATATTTCGAATCCTTACGAAAATATAAGATCAAATGAAATTTCCGCAACATCAATTCAACTTCCACAATTTTGGACTAGTTGTCCAGAAGCTTGGTTTATCCATGCAGAAACACAATTTAGTACTAAAAATATAACGCAAGAGAACACAAAATATGAACATATTACCGCGCTTCCACAGGAAGTAATTTTAACGGTTTTAGATTTTATTCAAAATCCCCCCAAAGTTAATAAGTTTTCTGAACTTTAGAAAATCTTAATAGAAAGGCATTCATTAAGTGAAAGTTCAAAACTAGATAAAATTTTTAGTGATTCTGAGATGGAGGATCGTAAACCCTCAGAATTTTATCGATCATTGATTTTACTTGCCGGTTCAAATTTCAGTGAAAATATTCTTAAAAAGATTTGGATAAGAAAACTTCCCAAAAATTTAAGTGCGATTTTAGCTAGTTCCAATTCAACTAATATAAATGAATTGACAAAACTCGCTGATAATATTTGGGAAGTCATAAATAAAAATGAAGTATATTCGGTTAACGCGGTTTCGAATTTAGTAGCACAAAATTCTGTTGTTGAAAATTTGGTTAAAACTACTTCTTTGATGTTTGAAAATTTTCAAAAACTTTCTTTAGAATTATCTGAAATAAAAACTCAAGTTTATAAAATCAATCTAGATCACGGTCGAATTCCAGAAATTATTTTATAAATTCATTTAGACGTCGTTCCAATTCGCGTAATAATCAAAATTGGCTGTGTAGATTTCACTACAAGTTTGGAAGTAATGCTCGAAATTGTGAACAACCGTGTTCTTATAATAAAAATAAAGATTCAACAAACTACATTGATGACATTTTTGATAAAGATAATAAACTACATTTTTTGATCTATAGTGGAGCAGAAATTTCAGTGTTAGCATTGTGTAAATTTCCACATATGAAACGTACAGATATAATTCTTACAGCAGCTAATGGTTCAACAATTTCCACATATGGGAAAAGGCTTTTAAACGTAAATATAGGTTTAAGACGTGAATTTCCCTTTACATTTTTGATAGCGGATATAGTTAAGCCAATAATTGGAGCAGACTTTCTTTGTAAATATGGTCTCCTTATTGATATGAAACAAGCGATTAGTGGATCCCTTAACAAATATTTCGGTCAATACCATTTCTTCTTTTTGTGACATTCCTTTACCAAAGTTATTTGCGGTTGATAATAAATGTACGAAATTATTAAGAGAGTTTCCGTCACTTTTTGCAGAACCAGATTATATGAGACCTGTTAAACATACAACGGTACATCGACTTGTAACGGAAGGTAGTCTTCCATTTTCTAGACCCAGGCGCTTAGATCCGATAAAATACAAAGTCGCTAAAACGGAATTTGATTTTTTAGTTAAAACAGGCATTTGTCGGCCTTCAAATTCTTCAGTAGCATCTCCACTTCACTTAGTACCTAAAAAAGAGTTGAATGACTGGCGTCCTTGCGGTGATTTTAGGAGATTAAATATTGTAACTGTGCCGGATCGTTATCCTTTACCACACATACAAGATTTTAATATGAATCTTCGTAATAAAAATATATTTTCGAAATTAGACTTAGTTAGAGCACATCACCAAATTCCTATGGCTGAAGAAGACATTTATAAAACTGCGATTACAACTCCTTTCGGTATGTTTGAATTCATGCGAATGCCCTTCGGACTTAGAAATTCTGCACAAACTTTCCAAAGATTCATTAACGAAATAGTCAGTGACTTAGATTTTGTATATTCTTATATCGACGACTTACTTATTGCAAGTAAAGACGAAGAACAATATTTAAAACATTTGCGTATACTTTTTCAACGCCTTTCAGAGTACGGTTTAAACATTAAACCAAGTAAATGTACTTTTGGCGTATCAAATATAGACTTTTTAGGACATAATATTTCTGGTGCAGGTATTCGACCTTCTGACAAAAAGGTAGCAGCTATTCGCAATTTCGAACGTCCGAAATCAGTTAAGCAAGCCCAAAAATGTATAGGCATGGTAAACTATTACCATAGATATATTCCAAAATTAGCAGAATTTACGAACAAAATTTATGATCTAATTAACAGAACAAGTAAGAAACGTGACAAAACTTTAATATGGGACCATTTATCGAGTGAAGCTTTTGAATGCATTTAGGATAAATTTGCATCTACGATATTGTTAAATCATTTTAACAAAGATGCCAAATTATCTTTAACAGTAGATGCATCTAATACGGCTATTGGTGGTGTTATACAACAAACATATAATAACAAAATTGAACCTCTTGCATTTTTTTCTAAAAAACTTTCTCCAAACGAAATTAAGTACAGCACATTTGATAGGGAATTATTGGCAATTTATTTAAATATAAAACATTTTCGATATCTTTTGGAAGGACGACAATTTACAGTTTTTACGGACCACAAACCTTTAAATACAGCTTTAAATTCAAAAACAGAACGGAATCCCAGACAAACGAGACATTTGGAGTTTATAGCACAATTTACTGATGACATACAATACATTAAAGGAGAATCCAATGTTGTAGCAGATACGCTATCTAGAGCTTTCGAGGTTAATGCAATACACAATATAGAGCTGAATTTCAAAATTTTACAAAGCGAACAACAAAATGACAGAGATTTAAACGAACTAATATCTAAAATACAATTTTTAAATTTGAAGTTAATTAATATACCTATATTAAATTTCAATATTTGGTGTGAAGTTTCTGGAGAAACTCATAGACCATTTGTACCGAGTAAATTACGGAAGACGGTATTTGACATGCTGCATGGAATTGCACATCCTGGTACAAGAGCTACACGGCGACTCATAATTAAAAAATATTTTTGGCCTAACATGACTAAAGATATTAATAGTTGGTCAAAAGAGTGTCTTAACTGCCAAAAATCCAAAGTTTATCGTCAAAGTCTCCTGTTGTCAAAATTCCCATTCCTAAAAATAGATTTGAGCATATACATCTAGATATAGTTGGACCGTTACCTATTTCGAAAGGACATCGTTTTATTTTAACAATAATTGATAGATTTACTCATTGGCCAGAGGTATATGCTCTAAAAGATATTTCAGCGTCAACAATTGCGAACAAATTTTTCAAAGAATATATATCTCGTTTTGGAGTTCCATTGAAAATAACCACCGACCAAGGTAGCCAATTCACATCAAAATTGTTTTTAGAGTTAACCAAATTACTCGGTAGTCATCATATTACTACTTCGGCTTATCACCCTCAAGGAAATGGTATGGTTGAAAGGTTTCATAGGCAGCTAAAAGTTACTATAATGGCTAGAGATGGATCAAACAATTGGTATGACGAGTTACCTGTCATACTACTTGGGTTGCGATCTATTTATAAAGAGGATATTTCAGCTACACCAGCGGAAATGGTTTTTGGTCAAAATGTTCGTTTACCGGGGGAAATTGTTGTTCCATCAGCTGAGAATAATTCATCAACTGAAATTTTAAGTAGTTTACGTGAACATTTTCGGAATATTAAATCAAATTTAAGTCATCATAGAAATTGTGATACAGGAATTTATGTTCCAAAAGATCTTCAAACTTGTAAATTTGCATTTGTTAGAGTTATAGATAAACGCTCATTACAGCAACCATATGAGGGACCTTACAAAATTAAAACTATTCCAATTGACAGATTAAAACCAGCAATAATTGAAACAACAGATACAAACAACACTAACAATACACTTAAAAAGAGATAAGAAAAGATTTTTCTTGAAGGGGGAGTATTGTAGGGTTTGTTTATAATTTTAACTTTACAATATTTTACTTTGTAATTTTGTTATTTTTTTTACAATGTATTCATGTATTTTTGGTTTTCAATTTTGAATTTGGTTACTTCAAAAATTTTCATTCTTGTGAAAATTCAATTTTTGTACTAACGATTCAATTAAAAATATATTAATTATTTCATATTTATTTTTTATTTCATAAAAATAGTTCCTTTTTTATTTCAATATTGGAACTACAATAAGTACCAAACTCAAATAATTTTTCCGCGTGATTGCTAAAAAATTGAACAAATTCCTCTTCAAAATATATTTGAATCGTCTGTAGGTATGATTCAAATATTTTTGAAAACAACTAAATAAATATCTCAATTTTTGTAGTCTAACGAAAGAATTTTCTTAATTACAAAAACCAAAACGTGTATGGCAATGTAGTGAGAAGTAAATATTTTTAAAGCAGAATTATTACTAAACAAAAAACATTAATAATACTTAGTACATTTTGGTAACAAGAGAGGGATAACATACAGCAAGCATACAACTAGCATAGACACAACTTAAAAGATCAAGTTAAACACAAACAAATATAAAAAAAACTACAAAAGTGATCGTAGCGGAAACATGTTCCTTAAAACCCCCAAATACCAGTACTCAACGCGCTTGAATTGAAATGAACGAGTGACATAAAGCAGTACTATACAGCCCAAATGGAAATGATAATCGTACATCATATAATCACCATAAAATAATACTACAAAATTGCATTTAAAACACAGCCTTTAACAAAACGGCAAATGCGGCATGATAAGATCGCCAAAAGAGCAATATATACATATTACATAGTTCTTCAGGGAATCTTTAAAAATAATAAATATTAAGCAAACAAAAAAAAAAAAAACAAAAACAAGGCAACCGGCTCACTAAATATAAAATTCAACATACGCCTAAATAACACTAGACTTGTGCAAATCAGCTATAACAAAGCGTCAACTTTTCGCTAAGACTACATTTTTCAACACCAAATTATTTTAATTGGTAAGTGAAGCATCTTTAAAATATGCGCATTTATAAAAAATAGAAAATGATTTTAATAAAGCACATGGGAAGTAACTTTTCTGAGTATTTTTAGTTAGCGCTATAGAAATCCAATCGCTTTCATGGTTTCCACGTTAGGTTTTTATTCTGCACGAAAATTCGGCATGAACACTAAGATTTTTCCAATTTTAAGCCCCAATTGAAATAAAAAAATGTGCTGATAATAACTAAACACTTGGCTACTCTACCGCTTTTCCAAAATATAAAACTAATTTAGAGAAGAGCAAAGCTATTTCAGAAAACGTCATTACGATTTCGGAAAAGGTATTTGGAATATGTTGCAAATTTATTCCAAATAGCCGCCGCTGCCGATGTGGTCTGTCGCTCACCACTTGGAAAGTCGCCCCTCGGTAGTGGTTTTACAAACAATCTGAATTTTTTTCTGCCATGGGTCCTACTCTCATTGGACGCTTTTAAAACTGTCGTTTTTGGTGTGTCCTACCAAATCACGCCAGTGATTCCTTTTCTGCAACAAATAACGTCATTCGCGTGCACCAAGGGAAATCAAGCTTTTTTTCATCAGTGCCTAGCACATCTGTGAAGGTTATCCCTTTCCTGTTCCACCAAATTCGGTAGTCGAGTTATGTTGAACTGGCCCGCGAATAAAGACCTAACATAAACTGAATGTGACTATGTATGGTGTTACCAAAATTTGTTTGACGACCAAAAGGATAACGAAGAGAGGATATGTTATATAATTACTCCGCTCTTTTAGGAAATGCTAGAAATTTTCTACGTCCAAGCCTAATTTCTACCTCGAGGTTGCTGGCAAGTCTGCCACCCCTAGTAGTTACAGCCTTGACCTTTCGAGCGAAGTACACGAACACAGAACGCTACGCGTCCCCATATGGTCGCCAAGCCTAAAAACTACTCACTGGAAGAAGCTCCAGGCCTGACAAAATACTGCTCTCAGAACCGCCACGGCTGTCTTCTTGTGTCCCCAGAACACCACCTACATAATGAGGTGAGGAGTATTCTCACCAGGAGAAGAGAGAAATGAGATGCTAACGAAACAGTTCCTGTTGAATACCCAGAAACCTGGGCATCCCAACAGACATCTGATTGATGAGCCAACACGGCCCAGGCGCTTAAGAAGTCATCTCCGTAAGCATTATGAGGAAATACGGCACCAGAGAACTCAGCCGTATGAAGCCAAAAAACACAAGCAGGTCCTCAGCGAACTCCACAAACATGCGTCGGAGCTTTATGCAAGGAATTTTTCGGTGAATCCAGTACTCAAAGAACAGTAACCAAAACTAGCGGAAGAGCAACGCATACTCCCCAGGGAAACGCGAGTCACTCTAGCTCAACTTCGATCTGGATACAGTAACAGGTTAAACTCTTACCTATCCAGAATGAACCCCGACATACAAAATGTATGCCCCACTTGCAATGTGTCCCCACATGACACCAACCTTCTCTTTAATTGTAATGTGGAACCAACGCCTCTAACACCCCTCTCATTATGGTCCACCCCTGTTGAAACTGCAAGTTTCCTTGGACTCCCGTTAGAGGATATTGATGAAAATTTGTGATGTTGTTGTTGTAGCGATAAGGTTGCTCCCCGAAGGCTTTGGGGAGTGTTATCGATGTGATGGTCCTTTGCCGGATACAGATCCGGTACTCTCCGGTAACACAGCACCATTAAGGTGCTAGCCCGCCCATCTCGTGAACGATTTATGTGGCCACATTAAACCTTCAGCCCATCCCTCCCTCCCCACCCCAAGTTCCATGAGGAGCTTGGGGTCGCCAGAGCCCCGTCTGTTAGTGAATCAGGTTTCGCCGCGGATAGGTGCGGTGGACAATTGGTTTGGAGAAGCTATATATTGCGCTGGTAACCTGAAGGGTTGCGCTACACAGCCCCATGAATCTGGTTTTTGAGTCGCCTCTTACGACGGGCATACCTACCGCGGGTATATTCTGACCCCTAACCAGCTGGGAGGGGGGGGACAATTTGTGATCGGTCGCACCTATTGGATGGGGCGAAGCACTGCTACAACAACAACAACACAGAAGGTGCTCAACCGTTTCTGCAGTAAAGGAAAGCAACCCCCCAAGGAGAAGCGCGTCACTCTACCTCGCTCTAGATACTGTAATAAGTTAAACTCTTATCTATCCAGAATCAACCCTGTCATACATAATGTATGTCCTGCTGGTAATGTGTCCTCACATGACAGCTACCATCTTTCCAACTGCAATGTGAAACCAACTTCTCTAACACCCCTTCTCTGTGGTCAACACCTGTTGAAACTGTAAGTTTCCTCGAACTCCCGTTAGAGGATATTGATGACAATTTGTGCGTAGTCGCAGCTATTGCATGGTGCGAATCAGTGCTAGAACAAAAACAACAACATATGAAAACTAACCGAATAGGGTCACGCGACGATATTAGATGTCATGATAAGGGGACGAACCCCTCAGCGGGTTAGGGGGTCAGAATATACCCGCGGCAACGATATTGAAGGGAAATAATTTGCAGATGACATGGCCAGGAAAGGTTCTGACATAAGCGAGGCGGACAGCTTCGTACGATCACCGCTGGGTTGTCTCCTACTTAAGATCATCAGAGAAAGCAAGTGGTTCGTTGAGGACCACAAAGAAGTAATCTGGTTGGACGAATGGGCCGCCAGCCGGCACTCCATGAGGGCCCTCTCAATGGACAAAAAAGTCTCCGAATGTCTAAACCTAACCTAACCTACCAAACAGAAATTAATTCAACTCATTGCAGAAATATATATTGGTTTCAAATCCGCTCCGACAACAATCATAGTATTCCATAACACCCCTGATAATTTTATAACATAGGTCCTGGTTTTTGATAGGGTTTTCAGTTTGGTCGTTAAAACAAACTTCTGGTAACAATACGGACTTATTCAGTCTATGTGAGATCCTCATGGACCGGCCAGTTCAACCTAACCCCTGATAATTACAACAAGTAAAGGTGTCTAAGTTCGGGTGTAACCGAACTTTATATACTCAGCGTGAGCTTCAATTGTACATTTCATTTCAGGTAAATTAGTTTTCTACATAACACGTGGCACCGCCCGTTTAAAAAAAATTGTCTCCCCATTTCCTCTTACAATAAAACTTGATAAGTGAAATATCATTGATTCAAAACTATTTTTTGCTAAGTTCTAGCTTATTATTCTAGTCTAGGACCCTTTTAAACTTGTTTTATATTAAGCTGCCGCGGTCTTTAACCGATCCCGTCCATTTTTACTGGAAATATTTTCTGCTATAAGGAAAATATGTGTACACAATTTTGTTACGATATGTTAATTCTTCTTCGAGTTATGGCTCCCGAAACAGAAAATTGCATAGTCATAGGATGGGCGGTGCTAGGCCCATTTTTAAAATTTGAAGTTTTTCCTATTTATTGTTATAAATCCACTTGGGAAATGAAATACCATTGATATAAAGCTGTTTTTTGCAAAGATATAGCTTATGTTATTCGTCCACGACGCTTTTAAAAATCTTTTATATAAAAGTGGGCGTGGTCCTTAACCGATTTCGTTAATTTTTTTTCAAAGCATTCCTTATAGTAAAGGCAAGCTCTCTGCCGAATTTTCTTACGATAGGTTTAACGATTTTTGATTTATGATTAATAATATTTGGAAAATTGATTTTATCACAAGTGGGGGTGCCACGCCCATTTTAAAAAAATGTTTCAAATTTTTATCAAGAGTCTCGATATCAGTCCACTCGTCAAATTTCAACATTCTAGGTGTGTTATTTACTAAATAATCAGATTTTTTGTGTTTTCCAAATTGTTATATATATAAAAAGTGGGGCGTGGTTATCATCCGATTTCGCTCATTTTCAATACCAATCTATTCTGGATCCAGATGAGCTCGAGTACCAAATTTGGTGAAGAAATCTCAATATTTACTCAAGTTATCGTGTTAACGGACAGACGGACGGACGGACTGATGATTTTGATATATGGAAGTCTATATCTATCTCGATTCCTTTATACCTGTACAACCAACCGTTATCCAATCAAAGTTAATATAGTCTGTGTGCAAAGCCTTGAGGCGAAATTCGAACATATAATCCTTTTTATAAAAAATAATACAATACAAAGGTGTAATCATTCTGCTGACGCTTTTCAAATTTGTTTATCACATCAACTAAAATATGCCACTAATCTATAACATAGAAATTTCTGGATCTAACTGCAGTGACAACTGACCTGTGGAATGTTCCTTTGAGATGTTGTATGTAAATAAATATGAAGCACTAGCTTTACTAGGCGCACGTTGTAACGCCCGAGATCGAATGGATGATGCGTTATTTTTTCTGTTTTGTTTGTTGATAATTTAATTTATTGTTCTGTAAATTGAATTGAATTTTGTACGCATATTTGGTAAAATTTTCTGTTAAAACATTTTATTCTTGTATCGTATGGTATCTTATTTTATATTATTGTATTGCTTTTACTGCTGATGATTGTTGCTTTGATTACATTCCGAAGAAGCATGACTGGTGAGCCAATTTTCAAAGTTGATATATGCGCAGGCATTCCTTTTGGTTCTAAGGAGTATAGAAATTCATTTGGATAATTCACAATTTTATCTTCATCTGTAACTGTGTCGATCGATTTATATTTCGTCACTTCACCAGGAAATTGATTTTGAAAGCGATCATTGATGTTGTTAACATGATCATTTTTGGGAGCCAAGAGAGTTCTTTCGCATAGTCAAAAAACAAAGACATTTAAATTTAAAATTCTTAATTCTGAAATATGAAAAACTTTCGTCTTGATCGAAGGAACCTGGAGCCAAAATTTGGTGATGATCGAAGTATAGCAAACACGTTTTCATAGGGAACACACACACAGAATTTGATTTTTATAGAAGATGTAGATAGACTGAAGCTAAACAATTTTTTTTAACAGCGGCAGATTACTAAACGTCCAAAAGGCATAACAGCTAAACTCAACAATGCAGTCAAACTTTAGGTGTTATAATAACTTAAGTTTGTACGGCAGCCATAGTTTTTCCCCATTCCACATTTTACTGGAGGTTTTAGGACTTAACGTCACATAGCTCCTTACCAATTTTAATTATCCTACCATTACGACATCCAGATATATGCAGTATAATATATTCCATTTGTATGGGAGGTGCCACGCCCCTTTTTCCCAGTTCCATATTTTCTTGGTGGTGTTAAGGATTGACCTCAAATAACTCCTTACTGAATTTCAATGTTCTGGCATGTATACCCTCAAAGTTATGCAGTACCAAAGATTCCATTTGAATGGGAGGTTCCACGCCCCCTTTTTCCCAATTCCGCCTTTTCTTGGTGGTGTTAGGGATTGACCTCATATAACTCCTTACTGAATTTCAATGTTCTGGCATGTATACCTTCAAAGTTATGCATTACTAAAGATTCCATTTGTATGGGAGGTGCCACGCCCCCTTTCTCCAAATTCCACATTTTCTTGGTGGTGTTAGGGATTGACCTCATATAACTCCTCATTGAATTTCAATGTTCTGGCATGTATACCTTCAAAGGTATGCAGTATCCAAGATTCCATTTGTATGGGAGGTGCCACGCCCCTTTTTTATATCGAAATTATTTTTAGCCTGAAACCTTCCCGTTGATCGAAGGAACCCATAACCAAAATTTGGTGATGATTGATGTGTGGGAAATACGTTTCCATAGCGAATACACACACACACAGAATTTGATTTTTATATATATGTACATATATGGCTAAACCGATTTGGGATTTCAAAATCAACTAACTATCATCTCTCCTTCCTGTATCTTTCCTAAAAATTGCATGGCAATCTGTCGAGCCGTTCTCGAGTTATGGAGTGACAATCAAAATGTACACTTCTTTTTATATATATATATGTTGTATGTAAATAAATATGAAGCATTACGAAATTTACAAATGGATTACTCATCCTGATAAAAAGAAAATTATAAGCATGCTTTTCCTTATACACGATCCCTTATATAATTCTTTTAATTTTGGACCCCATCCTAACTGATGGGATGTTTATAAATACATTAAAATATATACATACATGCACATTTACTTATCTCAATTTTATCTACATTAAATCAGCGAAGTACCTACATAAAAAAAATAAAAAAAAAAATAAAAAAGAAGAAGGAGAAAAGAATATTACATATATAATAAAAAGGAGCTGAAATGATCGCGAGGTGCGCGCTGTGAATGTTTTTTATCAGCATACGCACTCCACAGCACACAGTGGTTGAATTTGTACAGGCAAACGCACTAAATTTAATATCAACGTTAACTATGTAGCTAGACCCTGTTTTTTCGGTGCGAGCGAACTTCGACTGGAGTTAAAACTCCCACTGAAAAATCGGACCTTACTGTAGTTGTATATCTCCGACGAAATTTTTGGCGATCTTATTTACCAAGTAGACGTCATAGTTGTCGTTAATATTGGACATCCATCGATGGCAAAGTACACCCAAAAGAACTGGGTGGGACGTTGGATCAGGACCTACATTTTGGCGAGCATGCAGCCGCGATTGTACCTAAAGTTCAGAGCCGTTACAAATCTTCCAAGTCCCTCGCTGTCGGCATTTGGGACGTGCGTAAAGCTGGCAGACCCAAGTGCTCAAAAATAAGTTTAAGTTGTTTGAGAATTAAGTGCATTTTAGGCGCCATTTAGGGCCACAAAAGATAATTAGGGGCTCATTTGGTTTTCGAGATATTCGCAAAAAAGTGTGGGTCTGCTAGGTTAACGTCAAGCTAGCAGACCCACAACTTAAATTTCATTTTATTTTAAATAAAAAATATATCAAAATTAAGAGCTATTTAGGTGCTTTTCAGGGCCACAAAAGATAATTTAGGTTTTCATTTAGTTTTCGAGATATTCGCCAAAAAGTGTGGGTCTGCTAGGTTAACGTCAAGCTAGCAGACCCACAACTTAAATTTCATTTTATTTTAAATACAAAATATATCAAAATTAGGAGCTATTTAGGTGCTTTTTAGGGCCACAAAAGATAATTTAGGTTTTCATTTCGTTTTCGAGATTTTCGCAAAAAAGTGTGGGTCTGCTAGGTTAACGTCAAGCTCCTAATTTTGATATATTTTTTATTTAAAATAAAATGAAATTTAAGTTGTGGGTCTGCTAGCTTGACGTTAACCTAGCAGACCCACACTTTTTTGCAAATATCTCGAAAACGAAATGAAAACCTAAATTATATTTTGTGGCCCTAAAAAGCACCTAAATAGCTCCTAATTTTGATATATTTTGTATTTAAAATAAAATGAAATTTAAGTTGTGGGTCTGCTAGCTTGACGTTAACCTAGCAGACCCACACTTTTTTGCGAATATTTCGAAAACGAAATGAAAACCTAAATTATACTTTGTGGCCCTAAAAAGCACCTAAATAGCTCCTAATTTTGATATATTTTTTATTTAAAATAAAATGAAATTTAAGTTGTGGGTCTGCTAGCTTGACGTTAACCTAGCAGACCCACACTTTTTTGCAAATATCTCGAAAACGAAATGAAAACTTAAATTATATTTTGTGGCCCTAAAAAGCACCTAAATAGCTTCTAATTTTGATATATTTTTTATTTAAAATAAAATGAAATTTAAGCTGTGGGTCTGCTAGCTTGACGTTAACCTAGCAGACCCACACTTTTTTGGGAATATCTCGAAAACGAAATGAAAACCCAAATTATACTTTGTGGCCCTAAAAAGCACCTAAATAGCTTCTAATTTTGATATATTTTTTATTTAAAATAAAATGAAATTTAAGTTGTGGGTCTGCTAGCTTGACGTTAACCTAGCAGACCCACACTTTTTTGCAAATATCTCGAAAACGAAATGAAAACCTAAATTATATTTTGTGGCCCTAAAAAGCACCTAAATAGCTCCTAATTTTGATATATTTTTTATTTAAAATAAAATGAAATTTAAGTTGTGGGTCTGCTAGCTTGACGTTAACCTAGCAGACCCACACTTTTTTGCGAATATCACGAAAACTAAATGAGCACCTAAATTATCTTTTGTGGCCCTAAATAGCACCTAAAATGCACCTTATTCTCAAAACAACTTAAACTTATTTTTGAGCACTTGGGTCTGCCAGCTTTACGCACGTGCATTTGGGGCAAAGACAAAGAAACGGTTATAGCCACCTGTAACACAATTGACCAGCCAATTGTATGCTGCGCTTCTCCGATATGGTCGCTGAGCCTTAAACAAACACACTAAAAGAAACACCGCGCTGAAAAATTCCACGGGATATCTTATGAAGAAATTCAAGAAGTCAGGCGCATGAAAAAAACAAGTAAGAATGGGACTGTCTTCGGCTGTGCCGAAGACTTCATACCTTTCATGAATGGGGCTGAACAATAATCTTATCCCGTTCGTAATCTCCGAATAATCGGATGTATAAGATAAGAAATATATAGTGAACAGATCTGCATACCTTAACGATTTTTAAGATAAATATAAAATAAAAAACAGGTAGGTACTTTGTGTGAGGATGCAAAGTTTCTGGTTTTTTGTGGTCTGCGTGTAAAAACTATGACTACGAATCACGTATTTCAACAATATATGACGTAAACGTAACCATTTGATGAAATTTGATGAATTTTGAAGCTTCTAGCCGTAAAAAGGGGAGAAAAATTAGAGTTTATATGGGGTATATAATATATATACCACCGATCTCTATGATTTTTTCAGACAACAATATATGCTATATACGTAAGCATATGGTGAAATTTGAAGCGTCTAGCTGTTAAAAAGGGGAAGAAATTGCGCAAAGTTTCTTAACTGAACAATCGGTTGTATGAGATATATACTATATATACCATCGATCTCAATGATTTTTTCAGACAACAATATATGCTATACACGTAAGCATTTGGTGAAATTTGAAGCTTCTAGCTGTTAAAATGGGGAAGAAATTGCGCAAATTTTCTTATCTAAACAATCGGTTGTATGGGATATATACTATATATACCACCGGTATCTATGATTTTCTCAGACAACAATATATGCTATACACGTAAGCATTTAGTGAAATTTGAACATATCTAAACGATTTTTAAGATAAATATAAAATAAAAAATAGGTAGGTAATCTGTGTGAGGATGCAAAGCTTCACGTTTTTTGTGGTCTGCATGTAAAAACGATGACTACGAATCACGTATTTCAAAAATATATGACGTAAACGTAACTATTTGATGAAATTTGATGAATTTTGAAGCTTCTAGCCGTAAAAAAGGGGCAAAAATGACAGTTTATATGAAGTATATAATATATATACCACCCATCTCTATGATTTTTTCAGACAACAATATATGCTATATATGTAAGCATATGGTGAAATTTGAAGCGTCTAGCTGTTAAAAAGGGGCAGAAATTGCGCAAAGTTTCTTAACTGAACAATCGGTTGTATGAGATATATACTATATATACCATCGATCTCAATGATTTTTTCAGACAACAATATAATCTATACACGTAAGCATTTGGTGAAAGTTGAAGCTTCTAGCTGTTAAAACGGGGAAGAAATTGTGCAAAGTTTCTTATCTGAACAATCGGTTGTATGGGATATATACTATATATACCACCGGTATCTATGATTTTCTCAGACAACAATATATGCTATACACGTAAGCATTTAGTGAAATTTGAACATATCTAAACAATTTTTAAGATAAATATAAAATAAACAAGCAAGAACGGGACCTTTCATGAATGGGGCTGAACAATAATCTTATCCCTTTCGTAATCTCCGAATAATCGGATGTATAAGATAAGAAATATATAGTGAACAGATCTGCATACCTTAACGATTTTTAAGATAAATATAAAATAAAAAACAGGTAGGTACTTTGTGTGAGGATGCAAAGTTTCTGATTTTTTGTGGTCTGCGTGTAAAAACTATGACTACGAATCACGTATTTCAACAATATATGACGTAAACGTAACTATTTGATGAATTTTGAAGCTTCTAGCCGTAAAAAGGGGGCAAAAATTAGAGTTTATATGGGGTATATAATATATATACCACCGATCTCTATGATTTTTTCAGACAACAATATATGCTATATACGTAAGCATATGGTGAAATTTGAAGCGTCTAGCTGTTAAAAAGGGGCAGAAATTGCGCAAAGTTTCTTAACTGAACAATCGGTTGTATGAGATATATACTATATATACCATCGATCTCAATGATTTTTTCAGACAACAATATATGCTATACACGTAAGCATTTGGTGAAATTTGAAGCTTCTAGCTGTTAAAATGGGAAAGAAATTGCGCAAATTTTCTTATCTAAACAATCGGTTGTATGGGATATATACTATATATACCACCGGTATCTATGATTTTCTCAGACAACAATATATGCTATACACGTAAGCATTTAGTGAAATTTGAACATATCTAAACGATTTTTAAGATAAATATAAAATAAAAAATAGGTAGGTAATCTGTGTGAGGATGCAAAGCTTCACGTTTTTTGTGGTCTGCATGTAAAAATTATGACTACGAATCACGTATTTCAAAAATATATGACGTAAACGTAACTATTTGATGAAATTTGATAAATTTTGAAGCTTCTAGCCGTAAAAAAGGGGCAAAAATGACAGTTTATATGAAGTATATAATATATATACCACCGATCTCTATAATTTTTTCAGACAACAATATATGCTATATATGTAAGCATATGGTGAAATTTGAAGCGTCTAGCTGTTAAAAAGGGGCAGAAATTGCGCAAAGTTTCTTAACTGAACAATCGGTTGTATGAGATATATACTATATATACCATCGATCTCAATGATTTTTTCAGACAACAATATAATCTATACACGTAAGCATTTGGTGAAAGTTGAAGCTTCTAGCTGTTAAAACGGGGAAGAAATTGCGCAAAGTTTTTTATCTGAACAATCGGTTGTATGGGATATATACTATATATACCACCGGTATCTATGATTTTCTCAGACAACAATATATGCTATACACGTAAGCATTTAGTGAAATTTGAACATATCTAAACGATTTTTAAGATAAATATAAAATAAAAAATAGGTAGGTAATCTGTGTGAGGATGCAAAGCTTCACGTTTTTTGTGGTGTGCATGTGAAAACTACGACTACGAATCACGTATTTCAAAAATATATGACGTAAACGTAACTATTTGATGAAATTTGATGAATTTTGAAGCTTCTAGCCGTAAAAAAGGGGCAAAAATGGCAGTTTGTATGAAGTGTATAATATATATACCACCGATCTCTATAATTTTTTCAGACAACAATATATGCTATATCCGTAAGCATTTTGTGAAATTTGAAGCTTCTAGCTGTTAAAACGGGGCAGAAATTGCGCAAAGTTTCTTATCTGAACAATCGGTTGTATGAGATATATACTATATATACCACCGATCTCTATGATTTTTTCAGACAACAATATATGCTATATACGTAAGCATTTGGTGAAATTTGAAGCTTCTAGCTGTTAAAATGGGGTAGAAATTGCGAAAAGTTTCTTATCTGAACAATCGGTTGTATGAGATATATACTATATATACAACCGATCTCTATGATTTTTTCAGACAACAATATATGCTATATACGTAAGCAGTCGGTGAAATTTGAAGCTTATAGCTGTTAAAATGTGGTAGAAATTGCGAAGTTTCTTATCTGAACAATCGGTTGTATGAGATATATACTATATATACAACCGATCTCATCAATTTTTTCAGGCAACAATATGTGCAATATACGAAAGTATATGGTGAAGTTTGAAGCTTCAATCTGTTAAATTGGGTAAGATATTACAAAAATCCTCTTTTTCTGAAAAATCGGTTGTATGGAGGATATATGCTATAGTGGTCCGATCCGGTCGGTTCCGAAAAATGTCTAATCGGACACCCAAATACACCCGCTCACCAAATTTTATCAAGATATCTCAAAAATTGAGGGACTAGTTTGCATACAAACAGACAGACGGACAGACGGACATGGCTAAATCAACTCAGCTCTTCAACCTGATTATTTCGGTATACTTAATGGTGGGTCTATCTATTTTCCTTTAAGGACTTACAATTTTCGGTTTCGTGACGAAATTAATATACCATTTCATTTTCATGAAAGGTATAATTAGCACAAAAAAGCCCTCTGAGACATCCACAATAAGTTGTCAAATTACTATGCCAACATTTGCACGGTAAACCCCGTTCGTAAAGACAAATACCCTAAACTCGCGGTTGAGGAAAGCACCCTTCCCAGGGAAACTAGCGCCACTCTAGCTCAACTTCGTTCTGAATTCTGTAATAGCTTGCGCTCTTACTTCCCTCACTAAGGTAGGCACCTTGTCGTTGGTGTGAGGGCTTAGCCGAACTCCATAGCGCCCAACTATGAAGCGGGTTAGGGGGTTAGAATATACCCGCGGTAGGTATGCCTGTCGTAACAGGCGACTAAAATACCGTATTCAAGGGGTTTGTGTGTGGCAGCCCTTTCAGGTTGCCAGCGCAACACAGCATGCGTACACCAAAGGCAAGTCGGTAGACACCGCATTGCATAGGGTGGTAATACGCATAGAGAAAGCCCTGGAATATAAGGAATATGCTCTAGGGGTCTTCTTAGACATTGCCGGCGCTTCAAGTTCAAAAGGTTTGCTGCGAGAAACCCTCGGTTCTGCAACCGGTACGAGGAGGAAGAAGCGTCGAATGGCAGAATGAAGAGGCAACGTTCGGCGGAAGACGACAAGCCTGCTTTCAAGAGGCAGAAAGGACTCAGTCCTAGAGCCGCGAGGCAGGGCAGTCGCATAGACAAGACAAGTAGGCCCAAAGCTGTAAGACAGATGGGCTCCAATAGCGAGGTATCAACTACCTCGAAAGCTGCGAGTCAGAGGGAAGTTCCAATTAAGGAAGTAGGAGATAAGCCAAAGGGAGATAACGCTAAGACTCCGGCTTTCTCGGAGGCGCTAAAGGGAGTTAACGCTAAGACCGGCTTTCTCGGAGGTGCCAAAGGGAGATAACACTAAGACTCCTGCTTTTCCCGAGAAGATGAGTGATGTTGCAAAGCAGTCACTGACTGTGGCGCTGGTTGATCGTAGCATTCCTTTCGGACAAATGACTACTGAAAGTTGGAGATCTGTGGAAAGGGAGCTTATTAGCTTAATGCTTAAGATGATGCGGGAACAACCAAGTAAGCCCCTTCCAACCTTTGATTCGGGGGGATGGTATAACGGTGTGAAGATGATAGCGTGCGACAACATCGCGAGCTTGCAGTGGCTGGAGGAAGTGGTTCCAAACCTCCAAAGGCAAGGCACGAACGCGCGGTTTGTGGTGGTGGATAAAGCGCAAATCCCCACGGTACCAAAAGTTAAGGTATGGATACCATGCGTGATGAAGTCGGAGGATACACTGCGACTTCTGCAGAATCAGAATCCGAACATACCGACACAGGATTGGAAGGTACTTACTGTATCTCGGCCTACCGAGGATGGTCAGTTCTACATCTTCCAAATAAGCAAGCAGGCGGAGGATATTTTGTACACGCAGCTTGGTAAAATGTCCTTTGGCACTGGCAAAATTTACATGCGACTCAGGAAAAGAAGTCCCGAGGATAAAAACCCTAACACGCTAGAGGTGGGCGAAGTCGAAAAGGACCTCAGAAGCCTAACGGGAAAAAAGACAGGTGGAGGTCCCCGACGTCACCACGAACGTGCTAGAAGAGGACCAACCGCTAAATGGTGCTGTGACTCGCACAGAGGAACACCCTGCACAACAGTCACAAGAGGCTGAAGGGGGCCTCGAATATTCTAAACCAAAAGGGCAAGGGGAGGACGACGACGTCAAGGCGAAGGTGCTGGAGGGGGACAAACAGCCCAATGGTGCTGCGAGTCCTACAGATAAACCTCCAACACAGTAAAGTGGCGTCGAGCGAACTCCTCCTAACCCTTGAGGAGGGTTCGTTTGACGTGGCGCTGATCCAGGAGCGGTGGCTCTCATCGGGAGGAAATGTTTCTGGACTTATAGCGCGCGCGGGTTTGGCGTTTACTACGCGCAAACGGAAGGACGGGTGCGAGCTGTAGTAATGGTAAGGAAACAGCTGCATTCATATATGCTGCCTAATTACACCACTGAGGATCTCGTAGCGGTGGCCGTTTAGCAAAAGAATAAGCAGGCATTTATCCTGGCGTCCTGCTACATGGCCCATGCTGCGGAGGTCCCACCGATGGAGTGCAAAAGGCTAGTACAGGAGGAAGGGCGCAAAGGGCGGTTGGTCATAGGCGCAGATGCAAATGCGCACCACAATGCGTGGGGAAGAGCAGATTCGAACGAGAGAGGCGAATCTCTGTTTTGTTACATCCTGCAAACCAATTTGCAGATAGCCAATAGGGGAAATGTCCCTACATACATTGGTCCAACATCCAGCAATGTTCTGGATATTACATTGAGCTCCGAGCGTGATATATCAAGGTATGATTGGATCGTTCTTGATAGACCATCCTTCTCCGAACATGCGTATATCAGCTTCAGCATCCCCCTAAAGAAGGTAGAGAAGGGAGGAACCTTTAGAAACCCTAGGTCAACGAACTGGACTAAATTCCAGAAACATGTAGAAACAAAACTGGGACAACCCAAAGAGGTTGCTAATGTAGAGGAACTGGAGGAGTCGAATGAATTCCTAACAAGGACGCTTATGACTGCGTATAACAAAGCTTGTCCTCTAAGAAGATTCAGAGGAAAAGCAAAGCCGCCATGGTGGAGCAATGAGCTGAGTCTTCTAAGAAGACAGGTTAAAGAAATGTTTAAGCTCGCAAAGACCGCGGAAAGCGAATCGTGTCGGGACGAGTACAGGGATCTACTGAGGATCTACAAGCGTGAAATTACCAGGGCGAAGAGAAACTCATGGAAAAGTTTCTGTACGGACATAGAGTGATCCAGCGAAACAGCACGGTTGAAAAAAGTCCTAGCAAAGGGAAACATAGTCCAGGGACTAATAAAGAAAGAGAACGGGGAATGGTCACGTAATAGTGAGGAATCCCTTGAGGTGCTTGTCGATACACATTTCCCATCGGGAGACGGTTTAGAGGAGCCAGCAGACATCACTCACACTCCTATCACGGAGCTAGTAGTGCCGGGCTTGGTGACCGATACCAAGATCGAGTGGGCAGTGAAGACGTTTTCTAAGTTTAAATCGCCGGGCCCAGATGGTATATTCCCGGCAATGCTACAAGTCTCAAGTAGGGCGGTCGTGGAATGGCTTAAAATAATATTCGATACGACTGAATCATGTACCGCACTCTTGGAGAACTGCTCGTGTAGCTTTTCTACCAAAGGCGGGGAAGATCGGTCACATGTATTCCAAAGACTATAGACCAATTAGCTTAACATCATTTCTGCTCAAAACCTTTGAGAGGCTGATAGATGTGTACATAAAGTCCAACGTTGATGAAAAGCTGCTCTCCACAACACAGCATGCGTACACCAAAGGCAAGTCGGTAGACACCGCAGTGCATAGGGTGGTAATAAGCATAGAGAAATCCCTGGAATATAAGGAGTATGCTCTAGGAGTCTTCTTGGACATTGCCGGGGCTTTCAATAATGTTGCAAAATGGGCGATTATGGATGGTCTTAATTACATTAAAGTACATCCTGCCTTAATCAGATGGATCGGCTGCATGTTACATTGCAGAAAGATTACATTACAATGGGGATTGTACGAGGCCACGAAATCAGTGGACAGGGGCACGCCGCAGGGAGGGGTGCTATCACCTCTGCTGTGGACGCTGGTCATCAACCAACTGCTCAGGCAATTCGATGAGGGACCCGTAAAACTTACGGCTTACGCAGATGACGTTGCAATTGTCATAAGTGGAAAGTGCCTTCCAACGATTAGTTCTTTGATGGATCGGGCGCTTCGCGATATTCATACCTGGGCATCTCATGTCGGGTTGAAAGTCAATGCGGAGAAGACGGATATGGTCTTGTTTACAAAGAGGTACAAGGTCCCAAATTGGACCAGGTCAGATAGGAGGGGTGACCTTACAGGAGAAACCTTGCACAAAATATTTAGGAATCATCCTAGACAGTAAGCTGTCATGGAAGCTCAACGTGGAGGAGAGGGTCAAAAGGCCTCAACGGCACTCTACGCATGTAAAAGAACGCTGGGGTGTAAGTGGGACCTATCGCCCTCTCTTTTTCATTGGGTTTTTACAGCGATTGTAAGCCCTATTCTATACTATGGAGTTCTTGTTTGGTGGAAAGCCACACAAAAAACAACATACCTCAAAAAATTAGAGGGGGTATGCAGACTATCGATGCTTAGCATTACGGGAGCCCTGAGAACAACCCCGACGGCTGCACTGTATGCCATTTTGCACATCCCACCTGTAGACCTGGTAGCAAAGAACAAAGCGTTAACGACCGCAACCAGGCTCGGTGCTTCGGGGCAGCTTGAGCGCCGACCATATGGCCATAGTAGTATAGCGTCATCAATCACAAGACGAACAGACTACATGATTCCCTATTTGCGCTTCGAGGGAGATCTTAAGGCCACAATAGAGGTGGACGGTTGGCGCAAGGGTGCGCAAATGGCGGACGAGGCGATACATGTGTACACCGATGGTTCCAAAGTAGTGGAAGGAGTAGGGTCTGCGGTATACTGCGCTGATCCGAAAATAAGCAGATCCTACAGGCTGCCGGATTACTGTAGCGTTTTCCAAGCGGAAATATTAGCCGTAACCAAAGCAGTAGAAACCCTGGAAGAGAATAGCTTAAGCTGCAACCGTGTTAACTTTTATATTGACAGTCAAGCACCAATTAAGGCAATAATCTCGCATAGCACAGCATCTAAATGCGTGTTAGAGTGTAAGCAGTCTCTGGAGAGAATCGGGACAGGGAGAAGCATACATCTATATTGGGTCCCAGGGCATATGGGAATAGATGGGAATGAAAAAGCGGATGAACTAGCTAAAAAGGGCGCATCCCTTGAAGCTTGCTCCGTAGATGTCCCAATTAGATTGGGCGAGATTAAGCGAAGGCGAGAGATGCACATGATCGACCAAGCGGGAAAGGCGTGGGTTCAAGCGCTGGCTGTAAAGTGTCGAAGATTATGTGTAGGTCTTACAACCTTAGACTGACACAGTTGCTCCTATCATTAAAAAGAGAGGACTGTAGACTCATGACAGGTATTCTGACTGGACACTGCCTTCTGGCGTCACATGCCTTTAAACTAGGCTTGGTCAGTGATAGCAGATGTAGGAAGTGCGGGTTGGAGGAGGAAACGATCGAGCACGTTCTGTGCTCGTGCCCTGCACTTGCCAGGCTAAGACTCCAGCTATTAGGAGTGATACAGCTGTCAGATCTAGAAGCAGCAAGTGGCTTAAGTCCTAGGAAGCTTCTAATATTTGCCAAGAGGACGGAGTTATTTTATAACATAGGTCCTGGTTTTTGATAGGGTTTTTCAGTTTGGTCGTTAAAACAAACTTCTGGTAACACTACGGACTCAATCAGTCTATGTGAGGTCCTCATGGACCGGCCAGTTCAACCTACCTACCTGCCGGCGCTTTCAATAATGTATCTAAATGAGCGATTATGGATGGTCTTAATTACATTAAAGTACATCCACCCTTAACCAGATGGATCGGCTGCATGTTAAATTGCAGGAAGATTACATCACAATGGGGATTGTACGAGGCCACGAAATCAGTGGACAGGGGAACGCCGCAGGGAGGGGTGCTATCACCTCTGCTGTGGACGCTGGTTATCAACCAACTGCTTAGGCGATTCGATGAGGGACCCGTAAAACTTACGGCTTACGCAGATGACGTTGCAATTGTCATAAGTGGAATGTGCTTTCCAACGATTGGCTCTTTGATGGATCGGGAGCTTCGGGATATCCATACCTGGGCATCTAATGTCGGATTGAAAGCCAATGCGGAGAAGACCGATATGGTCTTGTTTACAAAGAGGTACAAGGTCCCTAATTGGACCAGGCCTAAGTTAGGAGGGGGACCCTACAGGAGAAACCTTGCACAAAATATCTAGGAATCATCCTACACAGTAAGCTGTCATGGAAGCTCAACGTGGAGGAGAGGGTGAAGAAGGCCTCAAAGGCACTTTATGCATGTAAAAGAATGCTCTTTCTCATTGGGTTTTTACAGCGATTGTAAGCCCTATTCTATACTATGGAGTTCTTGTTTGGAGGAAAGCCACACAAAAAACAACCTACCTCAAAAAATTTGAGGGGCCTTAATCCTCGTAGCAAAGAACATAGCGTTAAGAATTGCAACCAGGCTCGGTGCCTCGGGGCAGCTTGAGCGCCGACCATACGGACATAGTAGTATAGCGTCATCAATCACAAGACGAACAGACTACCTGTTTCCCTGTCAGCGCTTCGAGGGAGATCTTAAGGCCACAAGCAAGGGTGCTGAAATGGCGGACGAGGCGATACATGTGTACACAGATTGTTCCAAAGTAGTGGAAGGAGTAGGGTCTGCGGTATACAGATCCTACAGGATGCCGGATTACTGTAGCGTTTTCCAAGCGGAAATATTAGCCGTAACCAAAGCAGTAGAAGCACTGGAAGAGAATAGCTTAAGCTGCAACCGTGTTAACTTTTATATTGACAGTCAATCAGCAATTAAGGCAATAATCTCGCATAGCACAGCATCCAGCATCTAAATGCGTATTAGAGTGTTAGCAGTCTCTGGAGAGAATCGGGACAGGGAGAAGCATACATCTATATTGGAGCCCCCGGCATATGGCAATAGATGGGAATGAAACTAGCTGGCAGATGAACTAGCTAAAAAGGGCGCATCCCTTGAGGCTTGCTCCGCAGACGTCCCAAAGTTGCTTATATCATTAAAAAGAGAGGACTTTAGACTCATGACGGGTATTCTGACTGGACACTGCCTTCTGGCGTCACATGCCTTTAAATAAGGCTTGGTCAGTGATATTAGATGTAGGAAGTGCGGGTTGGAGGAGGAAGGTTCTGTGCTCGTGCCTTGCGCTTGCCAGGCTAAGACTCCAGCTATTAGGAGTGGTACAGCTGTCAAATCTATAAGCAGCTAGTGGCTTAAGTCCTATGAAGCTTCTACTATTTGCCAAGAGTACGGAGTTATTTTATAACATAGGTCCTGGTTTTTGATAGGGTTTTTCAGTTTGGTCGTTAAAACAAACTTCTGGTAACACTACGGACTCATTCAGTCTATGTGAGGTCCTCATGGACCGGCCAGTTCAACCTAACCTAACCTACGCTCTTACTTATCCAGAATCAGCCTCGACATACCCAATTTATGTTTCGCTTGTAAAGTGTCCGCACATGACACCATCCATCTTTTTAATTGCTATGTGGAACAAACGCTTCTAACACCCATGCCTCTTGGTCCAAGCCTGTTGAAACTGCAAGTTTCCTCGGACTCCGATTTGTTGATCATTTAATTATTTAATTAACTCAACTAAACGAAAAATTGCAGTCCGAAAAAAATGTGTCCATTTATGGGAAGAACAAATCCATTCCTTAAACACTGTTTGCCGTGGAAGTGATCAACTAAGAGATGTTGTGAAGCATCTCACTGCCTGACAGTTGCTTATTGGGACGCTTATAAGGGATGTATGTATGTATGTTCATATATTCGACAGACTTCGATAGCAGCGGCAGACAACACAACTATTAAGTGAAAACTAGAATAACCAATGACTAACTAGAATACAAAACCTTAATTTACTAACGCTTGGCTGCAGCTTAGTCTCATTTTAAAATAATTTAAAAGTTAAAAGTTCTCTTCTATATATGTGGGTGCTGTAATCGCAAAAACACCCGAAGCTGTAAGGTAGTGCTATGGATATGGGCCGTCCGGATAAGATATGCTACGGTACTTCAACCATCTGTTACTTACTCAACTGTCTTGGATCTTGTGAAATAATAGTCTTCTCTTATGATAGGCATGTCTTAAAGCTGGTATATTTTTAGGCCATTTTCTCACTCTCTTTTCGATATCCCATTTTCCTTCCTCTCATAATTTCCTTTTTCTTGCCCTAAACTTAAACTAATTAAAAACACCCAAAAATGTTTTCGAAATAGTCCCGGCATGTACTTTAAAACATGGTCTCGGAATTATTCCGAAATCGTCCTGAAGCCATACTAAACTACTATCAAATGGATCCGAGAATCTCGAAATCATCCCTTAAAGATCCCATAAGCAATTTCGAACTGATCCCGAACACAACAAAAAAAAATTTATGCTTAGTATGGTTCTTAAAACCGATATGATAGTCGTAAAATATGCCCTAGTTGATTCCAAAATTGATCCAAATGATTTGAAAACTATAAACACCCAAAATTATAGAAAAACAGCCCTGAAAAGGAGTTATGAAATTTTTCGAAGATATCGCGGATATTATCGAGATAGAGTCTCGAAGTGGTCATGCACGAAATGGTCGCGAATCGATCTCGAAATCTTCAGTAAATAATCCTGAAACGATTCGAAGTGTCCGGACGATATTATCCGCGGACAGCCAGGCCATAATAATTCCAAATGAATGAAGAAGTCACGAAGTTATCCGCTGCTGGTATCCAAATGATTCCGAAAATATTCGCAAAAATGCCTAAGACATAGGCCCAAAGCTATCCTGAAAACAATCCCGAAATGGTAACCAAGTTATAATAATAATTATACCGATCGCTAAACTATAGGGGGATAGTTCCAAAAAGAAACATTTCAGAAGAAATATTCGTATTGAATATTGTTTACATAGTTTTAGCTTCACAATACATTAAAGTCTTTTGTCTAATAAACTAAAATAAAAGAAATTAAAGAATAATTGGCAAAATGTGTTAATCGTTTTGCTGTTATTTCTGTGCGCACAGGTGTATACAGTTGTGAACACAAAAATGGCAGCAAAAATTATTAACTCATTTTATGAATTATTTTCTTCTATAATAAGTTAGCATTTATTTATTTCTTTAATTTTAGAAAACAAATTCCACGAATTAAATAACGAAAAATATTAAAACCAATTTCTAAACTATATTTATTTCTTTTCATATCTTAAAAATTTCGAAATTTTTACGCAGAATTTTCAGAAACGGTTTGAGTATCGAGTTTTATAGCTCAGTCGTTTTTATACTCATCTGAGCAGAGCTCACAGAGTATATTAATTTTGTTCGCATAACCGTACCCTGTAACGGCATAAACTAATGGATATAGATATAGACTTCTATATATCAAAATGATCTGGGCGAAAAAAGAAATTCATTTAGCCATGTCCGTCCGTCCGGCCGTAAACACGATAACTGAGTAAATTTTGAGGTATCTTGATGAAATTTGGTATGTACGTTCCTGGGCACTCAACTCAGATAGTTATTTCAAATGAACGAAATCGGACTATAACCACGCCCAATCAGTCCTTCCTCTTGGCCATTAACACCATAACTTGTGCAAAAATCGATATATCTTGACTAAGTTCACACGTGACTTAGTTCACGTACTTATCTGAACTCACTTTATCTTGGTATTAAAAATGGGCGAAATCCGACTTTGGCCACGCCCACTTTTTCGATATCGAAAATTTCGAAAAATGAAAAAATGCCGTAATTCTATACCAAATGCGAAAGAAGGGATGACTGGTGATTCGATTGGTTTTTTCACGCAAAATATAACTTTGGAAGAAACTTTGTTAAATGGGTCTGACGCCCACCATATTAAGTAGAAGAAAATGAAAAAGTTCTACAGGGCGAAATCAAAAGCCCTTGGAATAATGGCAGGAATACTGTTCGTGGTATTACATATATAAATAAATAAGCGGTACCCGACAGATGATGTTCTGGGTCACCCTGGTCCACATTTGGGTCGATATCTCGAAAACGCCTTCACATATGCAACTAAGGGCCACTACCTTTTAAAACCCTCATTAAAACCTTAATTGGATACCCATATTGTACAAACACATTCTAAGAGTCACCCCTGGTCCACCTTTATGGCGATATCTCGAAAACGCGTCCACCTATGGAACTACGGTGCTCTCCCTTCTAAAATACTCTTTAACACCTTCCATTTGAGACCCATTTCATATAAACACATTCTAGGGTTACCTTTGGTTCATTTTCCTTATTTTGTCTCCAAAGCACTCAGCTGAGTATTTAATGGTCGGTTACACCCGAACTTAGCCTTCCTTACTTTTTATATCTTAAAAATTTCGAATTTTTACGTAGAATTTTAAACACTTCGGATTTTCAAAAATGTTTGAAATGGGTGTGGAAAGCGTAAGTTGCAGGATTTATTGAGTTTTTTAGATTTAACGAAAATAAATGAAAAAAGGATTTAATCAACACGAGCCGGACCCGTGCGCATCTTGCACAACCAATATAAAAGTCTCTTATCAAATATCAACAGAAGTCAGCTGTTCTATAAATCAATTAAAACTTACAGATTGCACTGCCAACTAGCGTACAATAGCAACTGCCAGTAATGCAGTGCAAATATTCACAATAGTGCCATAGTACAAATAGATTTATTTGTGTGCTCACAATCGTTTATTTTTAACAAATTATTTGAATAAAATATGGCTGAACAAAAGAACTAAGCCCAATGGACTAATGTGAAAGCTCGCTAATAGCCCGAATCTCCATCTTTACAACCAAAACTTTATTTATAGATTTAGATTCCAAATAAGAGCGAAAAAGGGACCCGTACATAAAAACAGCAATTAGAAATAATATATATGATTTCTAATAATTTTTGCTGCTTATTTCGTGCTCGTATGTGCATGCAAATCATCCGTTTTGATATAACTACAATTTTTACCATTATGTATTTCCGACCAGTACATTTATAATAATATCACGCTAATAAGAGTTGGCAGTCACATCGATTTATATCCGTGGCTGAGTCTGAACAGTGACAGCAGAGCAATATGATCTAAATCGCTATCCACTGCTGGATAGAAGGTTCTATCGATATATCGGGATTCACTACGACATCTAGCGCCATTTACTCGCAGCACAAATCACGGGCGCATTGCCTCATATTATCTCAGCTAATTGTGCTGTGACGAGAGCTGTGATGTGTTGTGTTTGCCATTATTGGTAAGCATAATTGCGAACGAGGCGAAATTACCGTCCCTTTGTGGTAGTTACGGGGATTTTTTGAAACTGTCGCTGCGATATAGTGTGATCTTTCAATCGTGAGAATCTCACAGGTATATGAATACTTAGGTGCCAACTCAAAAGATAACAAGATGTACGACCCTGACCCGTGCACATCTTGCGTAACCAATATAAAAGTCTCTTATCAAATATCAACAGAAATCAGCTGTTCTACTAACTTACAGCTTGTGCTGCCATCTAGCGTAAAAACAGCAATTAGAAATAATATATATGATGATAATTTCTTGAACCGCTGCCTAATTCAAATATATATTTTTCTAGTAAAAAGAAGAGCAATCTCTGTAAAATCACATATATATGTTATGTTAGCGCTTATTTTGTTCTCTATTTCTTGATTTCGTCGGAAACAGTTGCTTGATTTATTTTACAATTTGGTATATCGCATTTTCTTGCATAGTCAATAAATAAATACAATTTTCACATATTGGAAAAAGAGAGAATAGTCTCTCGTATATGCCCTCACACAGCCATGACATTGGGCATGGTAACGTATAACCGTTAATTAGATTTGAACCAGAAACAAAAAATGAAGGCATTTGTTCTTTTTAAGTTTTGTTTTGATATTTATATACGTGTAGAATGCATACATAATATGTGCACTTTATTCCTGTGTGAGTTTCTGTCATAACCCTCTAGAAATATTTTGCGTTAGTATGCATTCTTTCCAGTTTCTTAGGACTCATGGGAATGCGGGTGTTTCGTTGGATAATTAGAGATAATTTGCCATCTCGGTGTCCATGTACCTCAAGGGTGATCGGACACAGGACCCTAGAGACTTGAGATTTTCTTATGAAGTGGAGTTTAGGTGATAAAAGGGCTACGTTTTCCTCCAGAAAAGAAAGCGCCATTCATTCAATAATGCTCTTGTTTTAAAAAAATTCCTCACAGCGCTTGTAATATCACAACAGATAGCAGCGATAGCTTCAAATTAATCGACGTGACTGACTGTGACGGCATCTGCATCTCGTTCGCAGTTACACTTTGCCATATTGGCAATCACAGGCACTATAAGCTGCGACAATATGAACCCGCAGCGAGTTAGGGGACTTAGAATATACGCGCGGGAGGTATTTCTGTCGTAAAAGCGTCAGAAATAACCAAATGAAATCGTTTTCGTGATGGTCAGGCTTATACCTTAATGGTGATTGTTACCGGAACTTACCGGATTTAAATCTGGGAAAGGACCCCCAACATCGAAAACACACCCCAAATCCTTCGGCAAGTAAAAACACTTCCACGCTGTTTTTGATTGCTAGTATTCGTGCGTATGAACAGTGATTTATATCATATTGCTCTACTATTATTGTTCACAATCAATGATGAAAACTCGGTGCGAGTGGAACGTTACTGAAGCAAACCACGTGATTCCCCAAAAATCGCAGTATCTGCCAACGCTGCCAAAAGCCACTAAGTTAAATCTATATATCAGTTAAATTTATAGCTAGAACAATCACAGCACTATAAGCCAAAGCATTAGCGACACTGCATTCGAATGAAGATTTGTTATACTTTCCTTGAGGCAATTTTTGTTTTGTAAAGTACATTTTTTTATGTAAATAATTCTGTTGGTAACATAATACAACATTAATTTAGCTATGGCATTTGTAGTGGTAACCTCGAAAATATAATTCTTTAACAATCAAATCTGACTTCCAAGTACCTTTGTCGTTATTGTTACCTCGTCGAAAAATCAATTCCAAGCTGAACAAAGCAAATCGGAAGAAAAATCAATGTTAATGAAAGTTTTGAATTCAAATCACGGGATCAATGTAAAGACACTTTTGGGGAGTGTTATCGATGTTGAAGGTGCTTTGCCGGATATAGATCCGGCACATTCCGGTAACAAGCATCATTGAGGTATTCACCTGACCATCTCGGGAACGATATAATTTGACCGTGAGCCAAACCGGCTGCCCTGGAAAATGGTCTCCATAGTTTGCCCAATTAGCGACAGTGGAGGCGGATTCATCGATCGTGCCGTAGAACAGTCTTTGTTTTCATTTTGCTCGTTCCAATTTTTTCAGACGGAACAGAAACTCGATTTTTTCGCTAAGGTATCGCTTTGCTATCAGAAATCACTCATGAGATGTTAAAAGTACACGCGAAAACTGCTTGCTCTGATGAAACTCAGTCGCTGCGCTCGCATGACATGTAGAGGAACGGCAAATACATTTCTGACCTTTATGGATAAGCTTAAATTAATGATATTGACAATAAGAATGTTAAGCCGTGAAAAATAACACAACAAAAGCTCTCCTCCTAGAGAGCGTGTGAGGACCTCACATAGACTGAATGTGTCCATAGTGTTACCAGAAGTTTGTTTAACGACCAAACAGAAAGGCCCTATCAAAAACCAGGACCTATGTTATAAAATAATAATTCCGTCCTATTTGGTTAATACTAGAACCTTTCTAGGACCTATGTCACTTGCCGCTTTTAGATCTGAAAGCTGTATAACTCCAATAATTGGAGACTTAGCCTGGCAAGCGCAGGCACGTGCTCGATCGTTTCCTCCTCCAATCCGCACTTTCTACATCTGCTATCACTGACTAAGCCTAATTTAAAAGCATGTGACGCCAGAAGGCAATGTTGAGTCAAAATACCAGTCATGAGTATTTTAAGCTTCTACGGAGCAAGCTTCGATGGATGCACCGTTTTTAGCTAACTCAGACGTTTTTTTCATTCCCATTTATTCCCATATGCCTTGGGACAGAATATAGATGTATGCTTCTCTCTATCCCGATTATTTCCAGAGATTGGTTACACTCTATCACACTAAGAATAAGACATTAAATTGATTCAAATTACCGTTATAAAAATGTTTATAAGTAGTACAGTGGCAATAAACTTCTTTAGCACCCTCATCTTCTATTTGGAAGATATTGATCTATTCCTGGAGACGCTATGACTGTGCACTTATGATAAATTTCATATCAATACCGATATGCATTGAACCCAACCCCCTCAGATTTTGATGAAATTTTGCACTTTACCTATACAAGCACAACCTCATTTTTAGAAATTGCATTTTTGAAAAATTGTGGGCGTGGAAAGGTGTCAAAGTTGTGAAAAATGCGTGAAAAATGACGCTAATAGGTACTTTTGAGCTATGATAACTACGGAATGGCTCAACCGATTTCCAAGATCTTGGTACCATTGGAAAGGTATTCAAATCGGCTTTCGAAAATATACACTGTAAAATATTTTAATACACTGAAAAATTTTTTTTTTCTAATATAAAATTTTTAACTTGAAAAAACTTCAAAGGTCAAGTGTTTTAAAATAAAATATATTTTTATTAGAAAGGTCTATTTAATATATATAACATATCCAAAAACTAAATAGGCGTATTTTTTCTTTTTTTTTAATTTTAAGTAAATTCATCCTTCTATATTTTGATATAGTACTTTTGAGCTGTGATAACTACGGAATGGCTCAACCGATTTACAAGATCTTGGTACCATTAGAAAGGTATTCAAACAGGCTTTCGAAAACGTATTTTATTTCGCTGAAAACCAATTTTTTTAAGTTTTTAAAGACTAAACTTGGAAAAAATTACAAAGATCAAGCATTTAAAAACATAAAAATGCTTTTCAGCGTAATACAACACGTAAGACAACATTTTGTCAGTGTACGATTTCGATAGCCAATTAGAATACCTTTCCAATGGTACCAAGATTTTGGAAATCGGTTGAGCCGTTCCGTAGTTATCACAGCTCAAAAGTACTATGATATCAAAATATAGAGATGAATTTACTTAAAAATTTTATAAAAAAGAAGAAAAAAACGCCATTTTAGTTTTTGGATATGTTATATGAGGTGGTCGGGTTCAAAATGTGCATTTTTTTTATAGGTTTTGATATGAAATTTATCTTATGCAGGTGGGCCAATAAAATAAAAATTTGGTTAAAAAAGTGAAATGTAACATAAATCGCATAGGCTATTATCGATTACAAAAACGAAGCGTAGTGTCAACGTTCCGGACACAAAACATAACAAAAGTATATCTTGAACTTAACATAGGCACGACGATGCACAGTGTTTCGTGTAGAACAAGCTAGCTGGACAAAAACAAAGTTCTTATTCTAAGAAAAGTGTAATGAGAAATGAAAGAAAACAAACAAAATAACGGGATTTGTGTTTTTTTTTTTTGATATTTTTGCTCATATATATTGAGTAATTGAAGTAATAAGGCAGGAGTGGCCGTAAAAAGCATTGATTAATTTGCAAAATTCTTGTTGAATATTAAGCTTCATATTTCTTTTAAGTGAACACTTTTATATAATTTTTTTTATGGATTCTAAGCTCGAAGGTAAATAAAATTTTTTAATAGTAATTCTTTCGCAAATAGAGTATTTTCAATATATTTAACATTCCGTTATTAAGAAGAAAAGGTATTTTTTCTCTATATTTTTAATTTTGGGGACAAAAAAGTTACATACATCCGCGGACATCCGGGCTAAATTTTACATTGTATGTTATAGTCGCAAGTATTCTCTAATAGTCGAAAGAAAAAACCATTGCGAATTCTTTGCACATCTATTTAAAATTTTTTTTTTTTTTTGTAGATTTAGTTATCTCTACATATAAAATAGGATGTATGTACTTACCAGCTCCGACGAGATATTTGAACCTTTAAAGCTGATCTACAAACAGCAAAACCAATTCCCAGGTACAGGGAACAAACACGTAGCCATAAAACACACACAAATAAACGCGCAAGGTCAACAAGAGCACACCAAAAGCAAAAAGGTGAAGATCACTGACTTCAACCTGCCACGACATACCGCACCAGTCAATAAGGCATAAAACAGGTACATACAAAGCAATGCTAATGGAGATATAACCACACAGGAACGCTACACAAAACAACCCCATTTGGTAGCATATACGACATACCTGAATGTAATATAAATACTGCACAACTGATAACAAATCAGAACGATCAACGACACTTAATATGGCAGCACAACAATCATCAACTATTCACCCTGTCGGAAAATCAACAACACAAAGCAGTTTAGTTATAACCGTACCAAGAACGGAGTTTTTTGACATTTGGGGTCAACATTCGAAGAAAACCAGATATTTTTATATTATTTTTTTATTTAAAGCTTAAGCTTACAAATATCGGCATATTCGTCGAAGCTGGATCAAAAGTGGATCACTTCTGGAAGACATAAGGAGCGATTTTTGAATAAAAACTCGGAGTGGCTTTCGGGTCCAGACTTCACATTTACAATAACGGTGGATTCAAAGTTGCCATCAGACCAACCAACCACTTTTTCAGGTAACCCCGGCCCCGGAAGACGAAAGAAGGACTTTGTTAGCTGCAGTGAAAAAACCAAACGGCGTCGAGTGGATGACCTCTTGCAATCTAGAAGTCCTGGTGAGTTACTTTATGCAGCAGAAGTATCTACGCGTATGTCCGGCAACAGAAATATTGCTAACATTATAAAATTATCACAGGAAACCACTCAAATATCCGGAAAAAAGATGACATATTAGCCAGATGCACGATGCTTAAGCAATGTAGAAGCTTTAGCATACTACGTAGATAGCAAGTCGACGACTCATGGGTACAAAACGACTCGGAAGTGGAGCATCAAGGCAGGCCATAAGGTTTATCCACCATTTTATAGTCTAAGAAAAGCTAAGGCAGAATGCTATCCAAATGAAATTGATGTGGGTGAAACACATGCGGAAATTAAAGTCCAGACCGTATTAGATAAAACTGTTGAGCGTTTAGTTTTAGCAAATCAAGAAGTTTTTGTTAGTTTATTACCTACAAAATTGACGTATACTTTAATCAGCAAGTGGGGTTGCGATGGAAGCTCTGGCCATAGCACATATAAGCAAAAGTTGACATTGTTATTATTATTATTGTAATTCACTTTTATATTCCTGACTGGTACTATAAAATAATTTTGTAAAAATTGTAGTGCCAGCATAAATACTCAAATAAATACAAAATATGTATGTACATATGTACAGTCACTCACATAAATAAGTAGACACCCTTTTTTGGACAATTCTTACAATTTTCGCTTTCGCAAATTTATTTTAACTAATTTCCCATAAGAAAATTTGTCACGATCTATAACAAAAACTAAATTATTTTTAAAAAATGTTTGAAAAATTCGACGAATTTTCATATTTTAACTAATTTCCCATAAGAAAATTTGTCACGATCTATAACAAAAACTAAATTATATTTAAAAATGTTTGAAAAATTCGACGAATTTTCATAAAAAATTTTAATTTTTTTTCCGAATTTTTAGAATTTTTTAGAGTATTGAGATTTGTAGTCCATTCAATTTAAGTACAATAAAGTAATATTCTTAAGTCCTTTAAATTTTTTTGGATATATGTCACTTATTCACACGAGTTACTGTATATGAAATAAGCAAATGTATGCATATGAAGTAAAATTTTGGAAAAAAATAAAAAAACAAGAACATATGGCTGGAAAAAATGACGTAGTTGTAATAAATGACTGCATATGAAACGGAAAATCTCATAAAATAATTTTGTCCAGCTAGCTTGTTCTACACGAAACACTGTGCGATGGATGTACATACAAATTGCTTTTCTTCTAAACTATACATGCTAGAGAATCTCTTTTTATACCTTTCATGAAAATGAAATGGTATATTAATTTCGTCACGAAACCGAAAATTGTAAGTCCTTAAAGGAAAATAGATAGACCCACCATTAAGTATACCGAAATAATCAGGTTGAAGAGCTGAGTTGATTTAGCCATGTCCGTCTGTCCGTCTGTCTGTTTGTATGCAAACTAGTCCCTCAATTTTTGAGATATCTTGGTAAAATTTGGTGAGCGGGTGTATTTGGGTGTCCGATTAGACATTTGTCGGAACCGACCGGATCGGACCACTATAGCATATCCTCCATACAACCGATTTTTCAGAAAAAGAGGATTTTTGTAATATCTTACCCAATTTAACAGATTGAAGCTTCAAACTTCACCATATACTTTCGTATATTGCACATATTGTTGCCTGAAAAAATTTATGAGATCGGTCCTATATATAGTATATATCCCCCACAACCGATTGTTCAGATAAGGAACTTTTCGTAATTACTGCCCTATTTTAAGAGCTAGAGGCTTCAAATTTCAACGAATGCTTACGTATATAGCATATATTGTTGTCTGAAAAAATCATAAAGATCGGTGGTATATATAGTATATGTATAGTATATATATATTTTTTTTTCGCAAATTTTAGCCCCATTTTCATAGCTAGAAGCTTCAAATTTCACCGAATATTTACGTATATAGCATATATTGTTGTCTGAAAAAATCATAGAGATCGGTTGTATATATAGTATATATCTCATGCAACCGATTGTTCAGATAAGAAACTTTTCGCAATTTCTACCCCATTTTAACAGCTATAAGCTTCAAATTTCACCGATTGCTTACGTATATAGCATATATTGTTGTCTGAAAAAATCATAAAGATCGGTTGTATATATAGTATATATCTCATACAACCGGTTGTTCAGATAAGAAACTTTTCGCAATTTCTACCCCATTTTAACAGCTATAAGCTTCAAATTTCACTGATTGCTTACGTATATAGCATATATTGTTGTCTGAAAAAATCATAGAGATCGGTTGTATATATAGTATATATCTCATACAACCGATTGTTCAGATAAGAAACTTTTCGCAATTTCTACCCCATTTTAACAGTTATAAGCTTCAAGTTTCACTGATTGCTTACGTATATAGTATGTATTGTTGTGTCAAAAAATCATAGAGATCGGTGATATATATAATATATATATGATGGTATATATAGTATATATATATAGTATATATATTTTTTTTTACGATTTCGGCCCCATTTTAACAGCTAGAAGCTTCAAATTTCACCAAATGCTTACGTGTATAGCATATATTGATGTCTGAAAAAATCATTGAGATCGGTGGTATACATAGTATATATCTCATACAACCGATTGTTCAGATAAGAAACTTTGCGCAATTTCTGCCCCGTTTTAACAGCTAGAAGCTTCAAATTTCACAAAATGCTTACTTTTATAGCATATATTGTTGTCTGAAAAAATTATAAAGATCGGTGGTATATATAGTATATATATGGTGGCATATATAGAATATATATATATATTTTTTCGCAGATTTAAGCCCCATTTTAACAGCTAGAAGCTTCAAATTTCACAGAATACTTACGTATATAGCATATATTGTTGTCTGAAAAAATCATAGAGATCGGTTGTATATATAGTATATATCTCATACAACCGATTGTTCAGATAAGAAACTTTTCGCAATTTCTACCCCATTTTAACAGCTATAAGCTTCAAATTTCACCGATTGCTTACGTATATAGCATATATTGTTGTCTGAAAAAATCATAGAGATCGGTTGTATATATAGTATATATCTCATACAACCGATTGTTCAGATAAGAAACTTTTCGCAATTTCTACCCCATTTTAACAGTTATAAGCTTCAAGTTTCACCGATTGCTTACGTATATAGTATGTATTGTTGTGTCAAAAAATCATAGAGATCGGTGATATATATAATATATATATGAGGGTATATATAGTATATATATATTTTGTTTGCGATTTCGGCCTCATTTTAACAGCTATAAGCTTCAAATTTCACCAAATGCTTACGTGTATAGCATATATTGATGTCTGAAAAAATCATTGAGATCGGTGGTATACATAGTATATATCTCATACAACCGATTGTTCAGATAAGAAACTTTGCGCAATTTCTGCCCCGTTTTAACAGCTAGAAGCTTCAAATTTCACCAAATGCTTAAGTGTATAGCATATATTGTTGTCTGAAAAAATCATAGAGATCGGTGGTATATATATTATATACCCCATATAAACTCTAATTTTTGCGCCCTTTTTACGGCTAGAAGCTTCAAAATTCATCAAATTTCATCAAATAGTTACATTTACGTCATATATTCTTGAAATACGTGATTCGTAGTCATAGTTTTTACACGCAGACCACAAAAAACCTGAAACTTTGCATCCTCACACAAAGTACCTACCTGTTTTTTATTTTATATTTATCTTAAAAATCGTTAAGGTATGTAGATCTGTTCACTATATATTTCTTATCTTATACATTCGATTATTCGGAGATTACGAGCGGGGTAAGATTATTGTTCAGCCCCATTCATGAAAGGTATGAAGTCTTCGGCACAGCCGAAGACAGTCCCGTTTTTACTTGTTTATTTTGCTTTAGTTTCTACAAAATACGTTAATTATAATCAGCATGTATATTCCATTCACAATTCCATCCACATTAACCGTCGTCACTATGGTCAATCGTGTTAGTTTAGTCATCAACCTTGCAAATGGACTGTGAAGTTCAAGACAATTGGATTAGAATGCGCTTGATGGTAAGCGGAAGAGACGTTTTAGCAAGGCTAAGTCGGCGCTCGCAATTTTGATGGTGCTTGTGAGATTGGTAACACATTCACATCTCTTATCGTTAACGGCTAGCTTAGTTCGTATGTTGGCTCTTTCGTCGTTTACCGTTGAATATCGAGGTTTTAGGAAGCCCTTCATGACCACACAAATTCGCTCACACGTAGACATATACAATGCGCAGAGCGCAGTTTTGGGACTCTGGAAGTGTATGCTGCTGTAACGATTTGGCAGTTGTTTTTTCAAATTTTTGTCATTTCGTTAGGATGTGCGTCGAGCTAACGCGTGGAACTATAACGTACCGTCACTTGAAAAAAAATATATTAACTTCTAAAATTGACATAACCAAACTACAGTCCGAGAGTGAAGAGCGTTAATTTGTATTTACTCGCGTATAGTATTTTATTTACAACTTAACTGAGATTTAAATAAGTGAGCTTACTTTTTTTCCAATTTAAATTCGTATAAATTTAGAATTTTTGTATAACTAAAAACTAAATTTGTTTTTTTCTTTTATTTTCAGATGTTTATTGAAATTTGTTTTTTTACGCATTATCAATAAATGGACGACGGCGCGTAAAAATTTTTTATTGCATTTAAATGTTACACGCCACATAATTTGTGCTCACCTTAAAGGATCAAGGCAGATATATCCAGCAAGCAAAATATAAAAAAAATTTATTCAGCAAATCTCAATCACCGAAATTTGATCGATGCAAGAACCGAAGTTGAACTTTAAATTAATCACTTGCAAAACTATCACACTTACACATAAATAGGATCGTATGCCTTGCAATGCAGCATTGATTGTTGCAAGAACGACAAACATCCCTACTAAGGTGACTACAAATAAGAAAAATTTTAGCACATTGGTCACAGAGGAACAGCGTTATCATCAAGCCCGCTCTTTAAGTGTGCATAGCGCAACGGTGTGGTGAAAGCAACAGGGCTCTGTTAATAAGAGGCCGTGTTATTTCTAAAAGGTTTTTACTTTAAACAATAGAAACATACAGAGTCCACTAGTGAATACATTTAGAGTGTAGTAAAGGGTGCGGCGTAAATAGCCAAAAATTTAGCTAGCATGGAGTGCTGTTTATCGGAGGAGGCAAAGGAACAGAAGCGCATCAATCAAGAAATTGAACGGCAGTTGCGTCGTGATAAGCGAGATGCGCGAAGGGAACTCAAGTTATTGTTACTTGGTAAGTTGAGAGGGACAATGCATGAAGACCTTGTTTGCTCTGGGTAGAAGAACATAGGATGCTAAGCAACTGTTACACCTTATATGTATTCATTTTGGGCGAGCACTTAGGCTCTGAGGTATTGGCTGCGTGTAGAGTCACCTCATTTTGCTTTGAAAACCCCAGACTTGGAATAAAAATTTTAAGCTATGCCTTAGGAATATATTTAATTTGTTGAAAATAACAAGCGCGTTTAATGGCTAATGAAACAAACGAAAAAATATGTTTTTAGTTTTGAACATACTCGTCCGCCCAGATGGCTTAGTCGTCTGGTAAAACTTCCATACGGCCGGTTATCCAACTCAAAGGACCATATCTAACTTTGGTGATTCGGAGGGCGAATACTTTTTTTTATAATTTTAGCATTGTTTATTTAAGTGGACTGTTTGTTGTTTTCTGGTAGAAGAACAGAGGATGGTAAGCACCAGTTACACCTTATGCACTGATAGAAAAAGACTGGTAAAATCAACCGAAATACGGGTCAATTCAACCGAAATTTGTGTAAATTTTTATCCATCGCAACAAGATGTTGAATCAACTTCGCACAAATCGTTCATTCGTAATTGGCCGTTTTAGTAGTCAAATAAACAAGAAAAGTTGTTTCATTATACTTTACCCATAGTTTTGTTAAATTAACAATTATTACTGTCGCTCTAAGAATACCAATCACAACTGTTAATATGAACGGGATTTCTGTTCTTTTGAAATTACCTGTGCAAACTGTTAAATTAACAGATTTAATGTTAGATGAGACTAACGGCGAAACCCGTAGAAACGACAGAGATTTTTGTTCATTCGAAATAACCAGCGTAAACTGTGAAATTAACAGTTTATTGTCGAAATGACACTACCAGTGAAATCTATTGAAATAACAGATATTTCTGTTTTTTCTAGATTAATAGCGTAAACTTTTACATCAGCTGAGTTTTCTGTTCATATGACTAATACCTGTGGAAAAAATAAAAGCCGGATAAATATATATTTAAACTTACGTAGTTTTTTTTTTTGTGTATAAGTTACACATAAGTACATTTCATTTATAATGATTGTATTGCTATATTTAGTAATATTAATTAAAATAATAATACTTAAATCTGAATTAAAATAAACAAAACTTGTTCCGAATTACCATCGACAGCTTTGTACGAAAGTAAATATGTGAATATACAACTACGCATGCTTGCTACATACATATTCAGACACGCGTTAGTGCATGCTCTAGCGAAAATAACGGCTCTGCACCTTTTGTTAAACCACATTGGCGTCGGTTTCAAGAACTTTATTTCAAATTTTTCTTCAAAAATTTTCATCAGATTGTTATATTATAATTTTATTTATGTATATTTGTGTACACACATTTGATATAAAATGTTTCCATTTTCAAAAATCGGACAAATAAGTACATATGTACATACATATGTATGTACTTACTGACCGAACTTCAATTGGGCGTACATCAAATATGCTAGCACACATTAAACGTTATACACTTTATTAATTTGTTTTATTAAACGCACTTTCACCACATTTTTTTTTATAATTTATTTAATTTATAGTTTAGAACTTCGCCGCGCGTCACTTAACTTTTCAAATAGAAATGTAATAAGTACAAAGTATAGAGCGCAGTGAGCGTAAAATTCTCTTTGAAATTTGCTCATGTATTGACTGTTGTTCGCTTTTGAACTGACCAGTGAGATCAGTTGTGTTAACAGAAAAATCAGTTACATTGATTAGTAATCTGTCAATTTTACAGAATTTTGTTAACTTAAGAGCGACAATTTCTCTTCTGTTGAAATGACTAAACTAATTTGTTCGCTTGACAAATAACTTGGTCGAATTAACCATAATTCGATAAATTTCACCGAATATTCGTTAAATGAAGAACAACAGAACCGATTTGTTGATTTTACTAGCACCATTTCTTTCAGTGTATGTATTAATTTGAGGGCGAGCACTTGGGCCCTTAGGTATTGGCTGCGTCTTACATAACCTCAATATGCGTTCAAAAACCCCACTATTTTTATTTAAATTGGGGGTGGGCACTGAGGTATAAGCTGATAAGTCACCTAATTTTGCTTTAAAAACCCCCCGGTTCGAGATAAACATTTGAAACTAACTCATTTTGTTTTGTTGATTTTCCGACAGGGTGGAGAAATGATGTATGTATATTGGAACGATTTTCCGTCATCCCTTGTCAAATTTGGTTTCGAAACTAAGTTTGACAAGGGATGACGGAAAATTGTTCAAATATACATCATTTCAAACTATGTCTTTAAAATATTTCACTAATTAGTTGAGAACTTCAAGCGCACTCAATGGTTAATGAAACAAACGAAGGAAACATGTTTATAGTCACAAGATCATATTTACATAACTAGCATTAATTCTAATGAGATATCCAGCTCTGGAACACCATCAAATCTCATTGGAACGATGCGTGTCAGATCTATGAGAGCTGGCAGCTAATGTTGGTAAATATGGAACACCCTAGTGCATATGTCTGTAACTGCTACGAAGTAAAACTGGGTTAGCTGTCAAAAATCTACAACAAAAGAGAGTTTTATACCTTCACACGAAATTTCGTGGACATTCTTTCCAAAATCGAGGTAACTTAATTGTTTTAGCTTGAATTGACCTAAAGTTATCTTCAGGTGTTGTTATGTTGTTTGCATGAATGTTATGCGTCATGTTTGTGTTCGTGTCAATGTGTGCGTGTGTGTTACGTTGTTTTGATTTTCTGACATTGTGGAAGTGCGAGTACGAATAGGGGAACGTGAAGAAAGAGTTTAGAGATAGAGAAGAATAAAATAATGTTAAAAAAATGTATGATAAAATCAATAAATTATGTAAATATTTTAAAATGTTGAAAATATATTTTAAATTTTAAGATCGTGGGTTTGAATCGAGTTCAAGGCCTAACAATAATTATTTGATCATTATTATTGTTATGATACCTTTTTTTTTAATTGAAAACATTTTTATATGTATTTAATTAGCGAGCTTTGCTCATATTGCTTTATACAATGGTTTTTGTAATTGATATTAGAGAAAAATTGTAAGTTTACAAACGGCGATGGTTACTAGGACATGTTTCTGAATTTCACTTCTTCATCAGCTAGCTTTTCGGGAGCTGAGCGTTGAACTCGAGTCTCCAACATTCATATCAGTGCAAGCCTTTTAGCTGCTACGCCATATGAATGTTCCGTTGTTCGCTGTACAATTGGTCTCTAAGAGTTGCCTTTTTTGTTTATATTCCTTTTGATCACCATGTAGGCACATACACTCTGTATGTAGTTTATTCCTAATGGTGTGGATATGATTTTTAGGCGTGCTTTTGAAAGCTTAGTAACATTTGTTCGGATATTTACAGTATTTGTTTTTAATACTTCCGCTGTTACTATTATATCAATATGATCATATGTATTTAATTAGCGAGCTTTGCTCATATTGCTTTATACAATGGTTTTTATACTCAGTTGAGCAGAGCTCACAGAGTATATTAAGTTTGATTGGATAACGGTTGGTTGTACATATATAAAGGAATCGAGATAGATATAGACTTCCATATATCAAAATAATCAGGATCGAAAAAAAATTTGATTGAGCCATGTCCGTCCGTCCGTCCGTCCGTTAACACGATAACTTGAGTAAATTTTGAGGTATCTTGATGAAATTAGGTGTGTAGGTTCCTGAGCACTCATCTCAGATCGCTATTTAAAATGAACGATATCGGACTATAACCACGCCCACTTTTTCGATATCGAAAATTTCGAAAAACCGAAAAAGTGCGATAATTCATTACAAAAGACAGATAAAGCGACGAAACTTGGTAGATGGGTTGACGTTATGACGTAGAATAGAAAATTAGTAAGATTTTGGACAATGGGCGTGGCACCGCCCACTTTTACAAGAAGGTAATTTAAAAGTTTTGCAAGCTGTAATTTGGCAGTCGTTGAAGATATCATGATGAAATTTGGCAGGAACGTTACTACTATTACTCTATATGTGCTAAATAAAAATTAGCAAAATTGGATGAAGAACACGCCCACTTTTTAAAAAAAAATTTTTTTAAATTCAAATTTTAACAAAAAATTTAATATCTTTACTGTATATAAGTAAATTAAGTCAAAATTCAACTCCAGTAATGATATGATGCAACAAAATACAAAAATAAAAGAAAATTTCAAAATGGGCGTGGCTCCGCCCATTTTCATTTAGTTTGTCTAGAATACTTTTATTGCCATAAGTCGAACAAAAATTTACCAATCCTTCTCAAATTTGGTAGGAGCATAGATTCTATGACGGTAACTGTTCTCTGTGAAAATGGGCGAAATCGGTGGAAGCCACGCCCAGTTTTTATACACAGTCCACCGTCTGTCCTTCCGCTCGGCCGTTAACACAATAACTTGAGCAAAATCCGATATATATTTACTAAACTTAGCCCACGTACTTACCTGAACTCACTTTTTCTTGGTATAAAAAATGGGCGAAATCTGACCATAACCACGCCCACTTTATCGATATCGAAAATTACGAAAAATGAAAAAAATGCCATAATTCTATACCAAATACGAAAAAAGGGATGAAACATGGTAACTGGATTGGTTTATTGACGCAAAATATAACTTTGGAAAAAACTTTGTAAAATGGGTGTGACACCTACCATATTAAGTAGAAGAAAATGAAAAAGTTCTACAAGGCGAAATCAACAGCCCTTGGAATCTTGGCAGGAATACTGTTCGTGGTATTGCATGTATAAATAAATTAGCAGTACCCGACAGATGATTTTCTGGATCACCTGGTCCACATTTTGGTCGATATCGCGAGAACGCCTTCACATAGACATCTAAGGGCCACTCGCTTTTAAAACCCTCATTAATACCTTTAATTTGATATCCATATCGTGCAAAAACATACCAGAGTCACCCCTGTCCCACCCTAATGGCGATATCTCGAAAAGGCGTCCACCTATAGACCTAATGCCCACTCCCTCTTAAAATGCTCAGTAACACCTTTCGTTTGATACCCATATCGTACAAACATTCTAGAGTCACCCCTGGCCCACCCTAATGCCGATATCTCGAAAAGGCGTCCACCTATAGACCTAGTGTCCACTCCCTCTTAAAATGCTCAGTAACACCTTTCGTTTGATACCCATATCGTACAAACATTCTAGAGTCACCCCTGGCCCATCCTAATGGCGATATCTCGAAAAGGCGTCCACCTATAGACCTAATGCCCATTCCCTCTTAAAATGCTCAGTAACACCTTTCGTTTGATACCCATATCGTACAAACATTCTAGAGTCACACCTGGCCCACCCTAATGGCGATATTTCGAAAAGGCGTCCACCTATAGAACTAAGGATTACTCCCTTTTAAAATACTCATTACCACCTTTCATTTGATACCCATATCGTACAAACACATTCTAGAGTCACCCTGGCCCACCCTAATGGCGATATCTCGAAAAGGCGTCCACCTATAGACCTAATGTCCACTCCCTCTTAAAATGCTCAGTAACACCTTTCGTTTGATACCCATATCGTACAAACATTCTAGAGTCACCCCTGGCCCACCCTAATGGCGATATCTCGAAAAGGCGTCCACCTATAGACCTAATGTCCACTCCCTCTTAAAATGCTCAGTAACACCTTTCGTTTGATACCCATATCGTACAAACATTCTAGAGTCACCCCTGTCCCACCCTAATGGGGATATCTCGAAAAGGCGTCCACCTATAGACCTAATGCCCACTCCCTCTTAAAATGCTCAGTAACACCTTTCGTTTGATACCCATATCGTACAAACATTCTAGAGTCACACCTGGCCCACCCTAATGGCGATATCTCGAAAAGGCGTCCACCTATAGAACTAAGGATTACTCCCTTTTAAAATACTCATTACCACCTTTCATTTGATACCCATATCGTACAAACACATTCTAGAGTCACCCTGGCCCACCCTAATGGCGATATCTCGAAAAGGCGTCCACCTATAGACCTAATGCCCACTCCCTCTTAAAACGCTCAGTAACACCTTTCGTTTGATACCCATACCGTACAAACATTCTAGAGTCACCCTTGGTCCACCTTTATGGCGATATCTCGAAAAGGCGTCCACCTATAGAACTAAGGATTACTCCCTTTTAAAATACTAATTACCACCTTTCATTTGATACCCATATCGTACAAACACATTCTAGAGTCACCCTGGCCCACCCTAATGGCGATATCTCGAAAAGGCATCCACCTATAGACCTAATGCCCACTCCCTCTTAAAATGCTCAGTAACACTTTTCGTTTGATACCCATATCGTACAAACATTCTAGAGTCACCCCTGGCCCACCCTAATGGCGATATCTCGAAAGGGCGTCCACCTATAAACCTAATGCCCACTCCCTCTTAAAATGCTCAGTAACACCTTTCGTTTGATGCACATATCGTACAAACACATTCTAGAGTCACCCCTGGCCCACCCTAATGACGATATCTCGAAAAGGCGTCCACCTATAGACCTCATGCCCACTCCCTCTTAAAATGCTCAGTAACACCTTTCGTTTGATACCCATACCGTACAAACATTCTAGAGTCACCCCTGGCCCACCCTAATGGCGATATCTCGAAAAGGCGTCCACCTATAGACCTAATGCCCACTCCCTCTTAAAATGCTCAGTAACACCTTTCATTTGATTCCCATATCGTACAAACACATTCTAAAGACACCCCTGGTCCACTTTTATGGCGATATCTCGAAACGGCGTCCACCTATGGAACTAAGGATCACTCCTTTTCAAAATACTCATTAACAGCTTTCATTTGATACCCATATCGTACAAACATATTCTAGAGTCACCCCTGGTCCACCTTTATGGCGATTTCTCGAAAAGGCGTTCACCTATAGAACTAAAGTCCATTCCCTTTTAAAATACTCATTACCATCTTTCATTTGATACCCATATCGTACAAACACATTATAGAATCACCCCTGGTCCACCTTAATGGGGACATCTCGAAAAGGCGTCCACCGATAGACCTAAGGCCCACTCCCTCTTAAAATGCTCAGTAACACCTTTCATTTGATACCCATATCGTACAAACAAATTCTAGAGTCAGCCCTGGTCCACCTTTATGGCGATATCCCTAAATGGCGTTCATCCATAGAACTATGGCCTACTCTCTCTTAAAATACTCTTTAATACCTTTCATTTGATACACATGTTATACAACCACATTCCAGGGTTACCCCAGATTGATTTTCCTTATTTTGTCTCCATAGCTCTCAACTGAGTATGTTATGTTCGGTTACACCCGAACTTAGCCTTCCTTACTTGTTGTAATTGATATTAGAGAAAAATTGTAAGTTTACAAACGGCGATGGTTACTAGGACATGTTTCTGAATTTCACTTCTTCATCAGCTAGCTTTTCGGGAGCTGAGCGTTGAACTCGAGTCTCCAACATTCATATCAGTGCAAGCCTTTTAGCTGCTACGCCATATGAATGTTCCGTTGTTCGCTGTACAATTGGTCTCTAAGAGTTGCCTTTTTTGTTTATATTCCTTTTGATCACCATGTAGGCACATACACTCTGTATGTAGTTTATTCCTAATGGTGTGGATATGATTTTTAGGCGTGCTTTTGAAAGCTTAGTAACATTTGTTCGGATATTTACAGTATTTGTTTTTAATACTTCCGCTGTTACTATTATATCAATATGATCATATGTATTTAATTAGCGAGCTTTGCTCATATTGCTTTATACAATGGTTTTTGTAATTGATATTAGAGAAAAATTGTAAGTTTACAAACGGCGATGGTTACTAGGACATGTTTCTGAATTTAACTTCTTCATCAGCTAGCTTTTCGGGAGCTGAGCGTTGAACTCGAGTCTCCAACATTCAAAAAAGGCAACTCTTAGAGACCAATTGTACAGCGAACAGCGGAACATTCATATGGCGTAGCAGCTAAAAGGCTTGCACTGATATGAATGTTGGAGACTCGAGTTCAACGCTCAGCTCCCGAAAAGCTAGCTGATGAAGAAGTGAAATTCAGAAACATGTCCTAGTAACCATCGCCGTTTGTAAACTTACAATTTTTCTCTAATATCAATTACAAAAACCATTGTATAAAGCAATATGAGCAAAGCTCGCTAATTAAATACATATGATCATATTGATATAATAGTAACAGCGGAAGTATTAAAAACAAATACTGTAAATATCCGAACAAATGTTACTAAGCTTTCAAAAGCACGCCTAAAAATCATATCCACACCATTAGGAATAAACTACATACAGAGTGTATGTGCCTACATGGTGATCAAAAGGAATATAAACAAAAAAGGCAACTCTTAGAGACCAATTGTACAGCGAACAACGGAACATTCATATGGCGTAGCAGCTAAAAGGCTTGCACTGATATGAATGTTGGAGACTCGAGTTCAACGCTCAGCTCCCGAAAAGCTAGCTGATGAAGAAGTGAAATTCAGAAACATGTCCTAGTAACCATCGCCGTTTGTAAACTTACAATTTTTCTCTAATATCAATTACAAAAACCATTGTATAAAGCAATATGAGCAAAGCTCGCTAATTAAATACATATGATCATATTGATATAATAGTAACAGCGGAAGTATTAAAAACAAATACTGTAAATGTCCGAACAAATGTTACTAAGCTTTCAAAAGCACGCCTAAAAATCATATCCACACCATTAGGAATAAACTACATACATACAGAGTGTATGTGCCTACATGGTGATCAAAAGGAATATAAACAAAAAAGGCAACTCTTAGAGACCAATTGTACAGCGAACAATGGAACATTCATATGGCGTAGCAGCTAAAAGGCTTGCACTGATATGAATGTTGGAGACTCGAGTTCAACGCTCAGCTCCCGAAAAGCTAGCTGATGAAGAAGTGAAATTCAGAAACATGTCCTAGTAACCATCGCCGTTTGTAAACTTACAATTTTTCTCTAATATCAATTATGAAAACATTTTTAGTTTAAAGTTGTTTTGGAAACAGAGGTTTCTTTTCAAGAAGTGGTTTTTTTTGTTGTGATACCCAGGATTTCTAGTTATTCTACACTCTGAATGGTTGCATTGAAAAATTGTGACTCGTCTAAGATTCGAAATAACAGATATAATATCTTGCAATAACAAACTTTTTCTCTAATCATTCTTCCAGGTACTGGTGAATCTGGTAAATCGACATTCATCAAACAGATGCGTATAATTCATGGCAGTGGTTACTCCGACGAAGACAAACGGGGTTACATTAAATTAGTCTACCAAAATATATTTATGGCCATGCAATCGATGATCAAGGCTATGGATATGCTAAAAATTTCGTACGGCAAAGACGAACACAGTGTAAGTGTTAAAAAACAAACTGTAAATAAACAAATTTGTTCATATAAATTTATGTTGTGTGTACGTTTTACTAGTTTTACGATCCTTTTCGAGCTGATATATGTGACGATATTACAATCAGAAAAAGTATTACTAATTAAATTTTTATTCAGGAACTTGGTGAACTGGTGATGAGTATCGACTATGAAACAGTCACATCATTCGAAGATCCATATTTGTCTGCAATCAAAAATCTCTGGGCGGACACTGGCATACAAGAATGCTACGATCGACGAAGAGAATACCAACTCACAGATTCAGCTAAATAGTGAGTATTTTGTGTTTAGATAAATAGTACTAAAAAATTTTCTAGATGAAAACATTAAATCATCAAATCAAAATTTAAACACAATAACGGTTATTATACAGTGGTGGTGACAAAATACTTCTCAACAGATTCAATCTCAAGAAATTGACGCTTGGTTATACTTAAGAGCCCAGAAAGATATGACTTATGAGACCGAAAAACATATGGCTACATAAAACAAATCTTTTTTTCGTAAATTTTCATGTTTCAGATGGACCAGCCCAACCAAAATATAATTCACGGGAGTCTGAACGTCAGCAACTAATAAATTTGAATTCACATTATTACTCTTATTTTATCCTAAAGAAAAAACTGACTTAAATTTGGCAACTTGCGACTACTATCAGGGAAGTGTACTCCTTATTTGTGAACCCAACAAGAATTTTGTGAATGAATGAAATAACACTGCGCAACAGCCGGCTGGGTTTTGGACCAAACCCAATTTTTTGTAGAGATTGAGGCTTATGTAGACAAAGTAGTATTTCCTTTTTTCGAAGTTAGCCTCCAAAAAAATAGATATCGCCTTTCGAAGTTCGATATTTCTACATTTCGAAATTTTATAATTTTTTTTTTTTTGTTAACGCGTTCAGCAAGTTAAAAAAATAAAAATGTGGCCGTGGGCCGCCTGTTTTTTTATATGAATGACTGAATTCTTTCTTTGAAAAATCACAGTACGATCAATTACAGTGCAGAGTATGTGCCTGCACTGCACATTCTGTAGACATGAAAGTAGTAGTTAAGACAACCACATGTAAATATTAAATTATATAAAAACTTTATTATTTTAAAATACGATGAAATGAACGCGTACATATAGTTATTTTCAAATTTCTTATCTGACTGAATATTTTTGAAATATGTAAATCAAAAATGAAAATAAAATAATTGAATAAACTAATAAACTGAAATTACAAAGTATGTAAAGTTAAAAGTAAAACTTATAATATATATATTAAAAGGAACCCTACATTACTCCCCCTTCAAGAAAATTTAACATTAAACAAATTGAACGTAACTCTTTTTTTGTGTAAATTCTTGGTATCGTTTGTGTCTGTTGTTTCAATTATTGCAGGTTTTAATCTGTCAATTGGAATAGTTTTAATATTATTATTAATTTCAAGTTTAAAACATTTTTGACCTTTTTCCACAATTTTGTAAGGTCCTTCGTATGGTTGTTGTAATGAATGTTTATTAATGACTCGAACAAATGCAAATTTACAAGTTTGAAGATCTTTTGGAACATAAATTTCAGTATCAGAATCTTTATGATGACTTAAATTTGATCTAATATTTCGAAAATGTTCACGTAACTTACTTAAAATTTCAGTTGATGAGAAATTTTCAGCTGATGGTACAACAAGTTCCCCTGGCAAACGTAAATTTTGGCCAAAAACCATTTCTGCTAGTGTAGCCGAAATATCTTCTTTGTGAATTGATCTTAAACCAAGAAGTATGACAGGTAATTCATCATGCCAAGTATTTATTCCATCCCTTGCCATAATAGTAGCTTTTAACTGTCTATGAAATCTCTCCACAATACCATTACTCTGAGGGTGATACGTAGATGTTGTTATTTGATGACTACCAAGTAATTTAGATAACTCTGAAAATAATTTTGATGTAAACTGACTACCCTGATCAGTAGTAATTTTCAACGGAACTACGAAACGAGAAATATATTCTCTGAAAAATTTGTTTGCAACTGTAGTTGTTGATATATCTTTTAAAGCATATGCCTCTGGCCAGCGAGTAAACCTATCAACAATTGTCAAAATAAAACGATGATTTTTAGAAACTGGCAACGGTCCAACTATCTATATGGATGTGTTCAAATTTGATTTTTGGAATTGGAATTTTACTAGGGGGAGGCTTAGTGTGACGATAAACCTTAGATTTTTGACAGTTAAGACACTCTTTCGACCAAATATTAATATCTTTAGTCATATTAGGTCAATAATATTTCTTAATTATGAGTCGTCGCGTACCGGGATGTGTAATTCCATGTAATATGTCAAATACTGTCTTCCTTAATGTACTGGGTACAATGGCCTAGGATTTTCTCCTGAAATTTCACACCAAATATTGAAATTTAAAATAGGAATATTAATTAACTTTAAATTTAAAAACTGAGGATTAGTTATAAGTTCATTTAAATCACTATCATTTTGTTGTTCCATTTGTAAAATTTTAAAGTTCAGTTCCGAATTCTGCATTGCACTAACTTCAAAGGCTCTGGACAGTGTATCCGCTACAACATTGAATTCTCCTTTAACATACTGGATGTCATCAGTGAACTGTGCTATGAATTCCAAATGTCTCGTTTGTCTGGGACTCCGTTCTGTTTTTGAATTTAAAGCAGTAGTCAAAGGTTTATGATCCGTATAAACTGTAAATTGTCGTCCTTCCAAAAGATATCTAAAATGTTTTATATTTAAATAAATCGCCAATAATTCCCTATCAAAAACACTATACTTAATTTCAGTTGGAGAAAGTTTTTTTAGAAAAGAATGCAATGGGCTCAATTTTATTATTGTAATTTTGTTGTATAACGCCTCCAATCGCTGTGTTAGATGCATCTACTGTTAAAGATAGTTTAGCATCTTTGTTAAAGTGATTTAACAATATCGTAGATGCAAATTTATCTTTAATGCCTTCAAAAGCTTCATTCGATTTCTCGTCCCATACCAAAGTTTTGTCACGTTTCTTATTTACTTTATTAATTAGATCATAAATTTTGTTCGTAAATTCTGCTAGTTTTGGAATGTATCTATGATAATAATTTACCATACCGATAAATTTCTGTGCTTGTTTAACTGATTTTGGACGTTCGAAATTGCGAATAGCTGAACCTTTTCATCAGAAGGTCGAATACCTGTTCCAGAAATGTTATGTCCTAAAAAATCGATACTAGGTACACCAAAAGTACATTTACTTGGTTTAATGTTTAAACCATACTCTGTAAGGCGTTGAAAAAGGATACGTAAATCTTCTAAATGTTGTTCTTCGTCTTTACTTGCAATAAGTAAGTCGTCGATGTAAGCATATACAAAATCTAAGTCACCAACTACCTCATTTATGAATCTTTGAAAGGTTTGCGCAGAATTTCTAAGTCCGAAAGGCATTCTCATGAATTCAAATATACCGAAAGGAGTTGTAATAGCAGTTTTATAAATATCTTCTTCAGCCATGGTCTAATTTTGAAAATATATTTTTATTACAAAGATTCATATTAAAATCCTGAATGTGGGGTAGAGGATAACGATCAGGTACAGTTACAATATTTAATCTTCTAAAATCACCACAAGGACGCCAATCGTTTTCTTCTTTTTTAGGTACAAGATGAAGTGGAGAGGCCACTGCAGAATTTGAAGGCCGGCAAATCCCTGTTTTAAGCAAAAATTCAAATTCTGTTTTAGCGACTTTGTATTTAACCGGATCTAAGCGCCTAGGCTTAGAAAATGGAAGGCTTCCTTCCGTTACAAGTCGATGTACCGTTGCATGTTTAACAGATTTTGTATAGTCTGGCTCCGCAATAAGTGACGGAAACTCTTTTAATAATTTTGTAAATTTATTGTCAACTGCAAATAGTTTAGGTAATTGGATATCACAAAAAGAAGATATAGTATTGACCGAAAGATTTGTTAAAGGATCTACTAAACGTTTATGTTTAATATCAATCAATAGACCATATTTGCAAAGAAAATCGGCCCCAATTATCGGTTTAGCTATATCAGCTATCAAAAACGTAAAAGGAAATTCACGTCTTAAACCTAAATTTACGTTTAAAAGCCTTTTCCCGAAAGTAGAAATTGTTGAACCGTTAGCTGCTGTGAGAACTTTATCCGAACGTTTCGCATGAGAAAATTTAGAAGCAGGTAATACCGAAATTTCTGCCCCACTATCAATCAGGAAATTTTGTTTATTATCTTTGTCAAAAAAGAATAAGCGACTAGTTGAAAATTCTAAATTCCCGTTGTTCGTCGCTGCAACAACGGTCGAATTTAGTTTGTCGAATCTTTATTTTTATTATAAGAACAAGGTTGTTCACAGCTTCGAGCATTGCTTCCAAATTTGTAGTGGAATCTACACAACCAATTTGGATTATTACGTGAATTATAACGACGCCTAAAAGTATTTCTAAAATTGTTCCTAGAGTTAGATCGCGACCTAGATTGATTCCGATACATTTCTGTTTTAATTTCAGCTAACTCCAAGGAAAGATTCTGAAAATCATCAAAGAGGCAGTTTTAACTAAATTTTCAACAACTGAATTTCGAACTTTTGTATCTGAAATTATATTTACTGAGAAAACTTCATTTTTATTCATAACTTCAAAAATGTTATCTACTAATTTTATTAATTCATTAATATTAATAGAACTTGAGCTAACCAAAATGGCATTTAAATTTTTGGGAAGTTTTCTTAACCAAATTCTCTTTAAAATATTCTCACTAAAATTTGAACCGGCTAACAAAATTAATGACCGATAAAAGACAGAGGGTTTGCGATCACCCATTTCTGAATCATTTAAAATTTTGTCTAGTTTTGAATTTTCACTAAGAGAATGTCTTTCTATCAAAACTTTTTTAAGTTCACTAAACTTGTTAGTAAGGGGAGGATTTTGAATAAAATCTAAAATTGTTACTATTAATTCTTGTGGAAGTGCTGTTATAATGTGTTCGTATTTGGTATTCTCTTGTGTAATATTTTTGGTGCTAAATTGTGTTTCAGCATGTATAAACCATGCTTCTGGACAACTAGTCCAAAATTGTGGAAGTTTAACTGAAACTGTCGAAATTTCATTTTGATTTATGTTTTCATATGGATTTATTATTTGTTGTTGAGAAGTGTCATTTGGTAAACCTATTAAGAGTCATTTAAATTGTTAGTAAATGTAGATGTTTGTGTATTGTGTTGTCGTGAATGAAACATGTTGAATTATTATACAAAAAGAGAGTTCACAAACAAAACGGTAAAATAAACTAGTAGTTATGTTATGAATTTCGAAAAATGTATTAAATAGATAATAATTTAAAGAGAGAGCTTACAATTAATTAGAAAAATATCTAAATATTAGTATAAGTACATACATAAAATGAAAACATATATACATACAAAATAAATATAACTGTTCATCGAGTGTCGTTGCTAAAATACTTGCTGCGAATTATGTTTATGCAATGGCTTTTTGCTGCTCAATTAACGAAGTTAAATATGACAGTTGTATTATGGCAATGGCTTTGTTGAGGGGGTAGATATGTGTGTCCTTTAATCGCTCAAAATTCTTTTTCTAAAATTGTAATCGTCGTAATGGTAGTATAAAATGAAGAAAATATGCGAGATTGATCGATGTTTGTTTCAATATTCAGAACAATTTTGACCAATAAGCATGAATAAAATGAAGACGCTAATTATAGTTGAATAATAAATGAAGTCTTTTTGCAATAACATAGCTTTTAAAGCAACAGCCAACAGCAAAAGTTGATCGATGTTATTCCACATTGATAATTCAACACAATACTATTCAAATAATTATGAACTTCATAACAAGGACGAAAAATTGAAACTGCTGACGAATTCCAAGACAATAAACACCGACTTGAGGACTTCCACAACAACAGCAGGAATGTAGTTTTAGAATTGTTAATAATATTGATTTATATTGTTATTATAAATGTTGTTAAAATATGCATTTTTAATGCTGCTTATATTTTGCACAAAACTATTCAATATAAATTTTTAAAGTTGTTTCATTTGCCTGATTTCAGGCGCACTTATCAATTATATTAATTTTTTAAAACACAATTCCAGGCGTAGAATCAATATCGCCAAATGTGGTTAAGACAACCACATGTAAATATTAAATTATATAAAAACTTTATTATTTTAAAATACTATGAAATGAACGCGTACATATAGTTATTTTCAAATTTCTTATCTGACTGAAAATGTTTGAAATATGTAAATCAAAAATGAAAATAAAATAATTGAATAAACTAATAAACTGAAATTACAAAGTATGTAAAGTTAAAAGTAAAACTTATAATATATATATTAAAAGGAACCCTACAGTAGCCACTATCATGGTACTAGGGCTGGGACTATCCGCATATTCGTACATCCGGATATCCATACGGATATCCGTTGACACGGATAAAAACCGGACGGCATGGATATCCGGTTAATATTTGTTTGTGAAAATATCCGGATATCCGGATTTATGAAGATCCGGTTAATAACCGTATTTTTGGATACCCAGAGCAGCAACAAATTGATGTACCATATACATGTGTTTGTTTATTTAACATTAATAACAAAAAAAATTTGTTGATGTTTGTAAAATTGTAGCTTTTTAATTTTTGACGTTAATTTAATAATCTACAAACATTTTGTGAATAATTTTTCGATGTTTGCTTCGTTCAATTCTGATATGCAGATATTCAACTTTTATATTCCAGTATCCGGTCATACGGATATCCAGGATTTTCCGTTTACGAATCCGGATATCCGCATAGCCGGATTTTTTGCTTAGCATGCAGTTCACAGCTCTACATTGGACTATCTGACCTTTTACCTCGTATAACAGCTGTTATACTAAATTTCTCAAAAAAAGAATTCAACCCTTCATATAAGGGAAAAGAGTGGACCACGACCACATTTTTACTTTTTTAATTTGCTGAACGCGTTAACAAAAAAATAAAATTTCGAAATGTAGAATTTCGAACTTCGAAAGCCGATATATATTTTTTGGAGGCTAACTTCGAAAAACGGAGATAGTACTTTTTATACTTAAGCCAATACCCAGAAAAAAAATTGATTTTGTCGCATAGTGTAATTTGTGATGTTAAGATCTTAAAATAATAATAATAATACCCAACGGATTAATACCCTCCAAAGCCCGCCCGACCGGCGCGTGGGGCGTATCTATTGTTCTTGTTGTAGCGATACGGACACTCCCCGTAGGTTTTGTGTAGTGTTATCGATGTTGATGGTCCTTTGCCGGATGCAGATCAGGTACGTTCCGGCAACAAGCACCATTAAGGTACTAGCCCGAACATCGCGGGAACGATTTAGTATGACCACATGAAACTTTCTAGTCGATCCGTAATCCATGAGGATATTGGGGTCGCCAGAGCCTCGGCTGAAGAAGCGGGATTCACCACGGGTAGGTGAGGTTGGAGAAGCTATAAATTGCACTGGCAACCGCTTGAAAGGGGTGCGATACACAACCCCTTGAATCAATTTAGTATTTTAATTGCCTCTTGCGACAGGTATACATGCCGCGGATATATTCTAAGCCCCCTAACCCGCGGGGGCTATCTTATTTATTAGTCGCATAAAGCTGTATTAATTTAATGTATTTAACCAGACAAAAGGCTTTAATACAAGTACATACATACCTGCTTGGACGCCAGCTAACAAGCCAAAATTGCAGGCTCCAAGTAGACTATTTAAATTAACAGCCTTATGCCCATTTCATAATCGGCATTCATTTCAACAGTCAACAAATATTTTTTATTTTCTCTTCACAACCTCATATAAGATATATTTGTAAAATAGGCTCAACATTTTGAGTCAAACTTTGCTGTCACAAATTTTGTGGGCACCACTGTACGTACATACATAGTTATATCCAGACCTGTTAAATTTGAATTAGCATTAGTAATCAATTAATTAAATGCATATTTTAATGGCCAATGATTATTTCAATTGTTTTTCGAAAAAAGCAATTACTAATTGATTACCATTAGAAAAAAATCAAAAAAAAATCATGATTTTTTTCCATTATCAAAAACAATCAAAAGTAATCAAAAAGGCCTTCGATTATTTTGGCTTATTTTTTGATTTTTTTTTGATTATTTTAAATTATTTTTCTGCTTTGTTGAAAGAAAAATTCTCGTTTTTTGCATACACGGAATAATTTCTACATACAAGTACATGCGGTTACGATTTAATATTGCATCCTAAAATGTACTTGTTATGTTAAATTATTCCGTGCATTCAACAAACAAGAATTTTTCTTTCAACAAAGCGGAAAAATAATCAAAAGTAATCAAAAAAATTAAAAATAATCAAAAATAATTAAAAGTAATCAAAAGGGCCTTTTTTGATTATTTTTTTAATTAATTGAAAAGTAATCATTAAAAATAGAATATAATGGCAAATAATCATTAAATGGCGTTTAAAGAAAATAATCAATGGAACGGCTAATCATTACCTTTAGTAATCATTATTTAACAGGTTTGGTTACATCACACCATTTATGAACGTAATTAAATTTATGTATGCATATATATATTTATTAGTTATCTGATGGATCTCGATCGTGTGGCTCAACCAGATTATTTACCAACCGAACAAGATATTTTGAGAGTTCGTGTGCCGACAACGGGGATTATTGAGTATCCCTTTGACTTAGAAGAGATTCGATTTAGGTACTAAAACGAAACAAAACTTCGCTTCCTTTATTTCAAATGTTATATTACTACTATTTGTCTTAACTTTATTGCATTTTGTATAAGAACTAATACTATTAATATGATTTGATTTGGTTTTATGAACGACACTAAACCAAGGTACGGGGTTTTAGTAATTATTGTGTTATTGTTACGTTGTTGAAATGTGAGCCGTAGTCATTTACGAACCGGATTTAATTGAAAAGGAAGCCTTGTGTATCAAAGAAAGATTTTGTGTTAGTAAAATTGTCTTGTCTTGAGTCTATGCTACGTCGCCAGTTAGATTTTTTTGGAATTGGTTTACTATTTCGAGTTAAGTGAAAATGAAAAAAGTACCAAAAGTTATATCATAAACAGAAATTTGATTTCACAGTGAAGTCCATCAATTGTAGTGGTCATATAGTAATAGTTACAACAGCATTCAAAAAAGATAAAATTAATAAAAATGTTAACTAAATCTTTACGATTCTTTATTTGCTAATGTGCAGCTATCTAAGCGATTTAGACCGTATCGAAAAAGAAGACTATTTACCCAGTGAACAGGATATTTTGCGTGCTCGTGTACCCACAACGGGTATTCTTGAATATCCTTTTGATTTGGATGGTATTGTATTTAGGTATACTTAAGGAAATATAATAAATATCAAATATTACGGCTAGCGAAAAAAAACGTAATATGTGAAAAGTTAGTTAATGGTACTACAAAACAGCTTATGTAGGGGCTAGGTAAAACAATACACAAAAACGCTTTCAAAATTTTGCTTTTAAACAAAAACTCAATGTTCGCTTGTATTTTATTTTGTTTTTTTTTTTTGTTTTTGCTTTTTGTTGCTTCACTACTAATTTACTAATCTTTCTTTGCTTTATGACATAACAAATTTAGGCTGGTATTATCACTGGCGGCACGAATGAAAATTTCGGCGTTTTATTTTTAAAGTGTCAAAAAATCTGTTGTCTGAATCATATATATTATTTCTAATTGCTGTTTTTATGTACGGGTCCCTTTTTCGCTCTTATTTGGAATCCAAATCTATAAATAAAGTTTTGGTTGTAAAGATGGAGCTAATAGCCCGATCTTTGGGCAATTTTCGTCGTAGTGCTTTTGTTTAGCTATATTTTATTAAAATAATTTGCTAAAAATAAACGATTGTCAGCACACAAAGAAATCTATTTGTACTATGGCACTATTGTGAATATTTGCACTGCATTACCGGCAGTTACTGTCATACGCCAGATGGCAGCGCAAGCTGTAAGTTTTCATTGATTGATAGAACAGCTGATTTCTGTTGATATTTGATAAGAAACTTTTAGATTGGTTGGCCAAGATGTGCACGGGTATGGCTCATATAACAATAATCACCCCTATTCTACATTTCGATTACGTTCCCGTTCTACGCTCCGCTTTAATCGAAGTTGGGTATTCTGCATTACGACGGAATCGTAACTAGAAGAGGAAGAGCAAATGATTTTTCGAAATCAGCTGTTTGTACGGAATGTGTGAACATTGGAACAAAATAAATTAAAGAAAATTTGTAAAAAACACTGAAAAACGTTTATATTTTATTATCCACGCCATTTTGTACAAAAAAATCAATAGAATATATTGCCGCAATATTATATTTTTTTAGGGAAGTGCTTTCATAATTGTGTGTGTGTTTTTGTCGTTCTTTTGGCCAATTCCCTGCCGTGGCCACCAAGTTTTGTTAAAACGGATTCCTGCACGAATATAGTTGACATTTTCTGAATTTTATGGATGCTAATTTCATTGCACTGGCCTAAAATAATTTATGAAGATTTATTTATTCTTTCCGCAAGGATTGTTTACGTTTTCGCTTCACCTTCCTCTACGCCGGCAGCTTGCTTTGGCATATAACTGGACCCAACGAACATACACAAATTATAGCTGTCTGTTATACTGGAATCAATAGCCGCGGCATTATTTGTGGAGTTGGAAAGCATCGCATACGAAAATGGCCAGGCGAGAATGGAGAGGCAATTTTGCGAGATTTGTGTAATCTATTTGAGATGAGTGACTAATTGTAAGAAATTGAACTTAAAAGTGGTAAAGTTTAATGACTTATTTTCTTATTTAGGTTCAAAAAAAAAAACCTCCGACTTAATAAGGATGCTTTCAAGTATGTGTTAGATACTTTTGCGGGGCAAATACGTCCAAGGACTTCGACATCGACATGTTGTTTTTGACCTTGAAACATATAAAAAACAGTCATCATCAAGCCTTTTACGTTTCTTAACAAGTTTTACTTACATTTTTGTTAAAATTCTGTTATAAATTAATATGAAAATAAAAAGAAAATATTTTTCCGCCAACTAATTTACAACTTAGAAAAACGGAACTACGATCGAAATGCAGAATACACAAAATCGAACGATTCGAAGTTGGATCGAAAGAGATTGGAACACAGAATACCAAAATTGCCAAATCGAAAAAATGTCAATCCAAGTCGAAATGCAGAATAGGGCTGAATACGAATTCGCTTTGCTATTAGCTTGTATAGCTTCACCTTGATTCGTCACACTGCTTTGCTTTGCTAGTGATAGTACCATCCGTTGTATATTTACAATAATAAACTTAACTTATTTATTTGCTTTTAAGTATGTTCAGTGATACTCAGCCAAATAGCATACTTCTCTCTTTATCCTTACCTCTTCTTGTTAATTTTCAATTAAAATATACATAAAAATAAACAAAGAAAAAAATTAAAATAATAAGCATTGCGTATAAATGTAAAAGTGTGCTATTTAGGTTACTGGCTTTGTATATGTGTATGTATAACAAATAATAATTATTAAACTATTTGCATAACAAAAGAGTACTAATATATATTTTTATTATATTTATCAAAATAATTGATAACCAAACAGAATGGTGGATGTGGGTGGTCAGCGTTCTGAAAGAAGAAAATGGATTCATTGCTTCGAGAATGTGACATCAATCATATTTTTGGTTGCGCTATCGGAATATGATCAAATCTTATTCGAATCTGATAATGAGGTAAGCTTAACTTGAATGTTTTAAAAGCATTCCATGTTTGGTATATATCATATATATTATTTCTAATTGCTGTTTTTCGCTTTTATTTTGAATCCAAATCTATAAATAAAGTTTTGGTTATAAAGATGGAGATTCTGGCTATTAGCGAGCTTTGGGCAATTTTGGTCGTAGTGTTTTTGTTTAGCTATATTTTATTAAAATAAAAAAAAATAAAGGATTGTTAGCACACAAGGAAATCTATTTGTACTATGGCACTATTGTGAATATTTGCACTGCATTACCGACAGTTGTAAGTTTTAATTGATTGATAGAACAGCTGATTTCTGTTGATATTTGATAAGAGACTTATATTGTTTGCGCAAGATGCGCACGGGTCCAGCTCGTATTTTTATTCAAAATGTTATACCAAAATTTGGTTGTACAAATTTTTTTGTTTTATATCAATTTGAGTTTTATTCAGAAATACAGTTGGTTTTTGAAGAAATTAAAAAGGAATACTGTTCTATAACATACAATTTTGGTCGCACTGAAAAATGTTAAAATAACAAATTTCCCTCAACCTTAGCTTGGCTGCTAATATGATAGAAATTTCTTTGACACTATAGTCATCAGAACAAAGTATCAAGCGCCATGAGAGTATTTTTCTCTCAACAGCTATTCGGAGTTGAAATTACCAACGAAATCATATCATTTAACAGAAAAATCAGTCAGATTGATTGAGGAACTGTAATTTTTAGATAATATTGTTAACTTTCAAAAGTGTTTCTTCAGTTGGAATGACTAAATAAATTTGTTTTCTTGACAAAAAAACTCTGTTGAATTAACCATGAGGCGATCAATCTCACGAAATGCCTGTCATCTCAATCATAACAAACCTGTTTTGTTGATTTTGCTATCTTCATTTCTTTCGGTGCAGCTAATGTGATTTTTTTATACCAACATTTATACCTTTCATGAAAATGAAATGGTATATTAAGTTCGGCACGAAACTAAAAATTCTAGGTGCTTAAGGGAGAAGAAGTGGACCCAACAATAAGTATACCGAAATGATCTGTATATCTGTACGTTGGAACGGAAAATAGTCCTTCAATTTTAGAGATAAATAAAAATAAATGTAAGGCGTGATAACCTCCGAGCTTCTCTTCCAATTTCCGTCGTGTTCTGTTTTCTTTTCTACAAATTGGCGAGATGGGACCTACTTGTTTAATGCCGACTCCGAACGGCATCTGCAAGGCAGATGAGTTTTTACTGAGAGTTTTTCATGGCAGAAATACACTCGGAGTGCTTGCCAAACACTGCCGAAGGGCGACCATTCTTAGAACAATTTTCTTCTAATTGAAAAAACTTGTTTCTAAAGTACTTGATGTTGCTTTTTCCCGGGCGTGAACCCAGGATCTTCGGTGTGATAGGCGGAGTACGCTACCATCACACCACGGCGGCCGCAATTATAGAGATGTCTTGATGAAATTCGGTGAGCGGGTATATTTGGGTGTCCGATTAATCATTTGTCGGAGCGGACGTGATCGGACCACCATATCATATATCTCCTATACAACCGACTTTTAGGATAAGAGAGTTTTTGTCTTTTCTTTCTCATTTTGTTAGCTAGAAGCTGGAAACTTCACAGGATGCATGCATTGTTCTCTGAAACAATTTTCAAGATCGATTATATACATATATCCCATACAAGCAATTGTTAGATAAGAGGCTTTAAGTCATTTCTTTCTCACTTTAACAGCTAGACGCTTGAAACTTCACAGTAGGCTTATATATGTAAATATAAGGCACACATTGTTTAAACAAATCGTTACATAAGTCGTATACATAATATATATCCATACAACTGATGGTTCAGATTTTATGATTTTTGAAATTTCATCAGATTAGCTCCATTCATGAAAGGAATGAGCCAAAGACAGTACACGCCTTACTTGTTATACCCAGCTGCACTTGTATACAGGGTATTATAACTTTGATTGGATAACGGTTGGTTGTACAGGTATAAAGGAATCGAGACAGATATAGACTTCCATATATCAAAATCATCATTATCCAAAAACAAGTAAGGAAGGCTAAGTTCGGGTGTAACTGAACATAACATACTCAGTTGAGAGCTATGGAGACAAAATAAGGAAAATCAATCTGGGGTAACCCTGGAATGTGGTTGTATAACATGTGTATCAAATGAAAGGTATTAAAGAGTATTTTAAGAGAGAGTAGGCCATAGTTCTATGGATGAACGCCATTTAGGGATATCGCCATAAAGGTGGACCAGGGCTGACTCTAGAATTTGTTTGTACGATATGGGTATCAAATGAAAGGTGTTACTGAGCATTTTAAGAGGGAGTGGGCCTTAGGTCTATCGGTGGACGCCTTTTCGAGATGTCCCCATTAAGGTGGACCAGGGGTGATTCTATAATGTGTTTGTACGATATGGGTATCAAATGAAAGATGGTAATGAGTATTTTAAAAGGGAATGGGCTTTAGTTCTATAGGTGAACGCCTTTTCGAGAAATCGCCATAAAGGTGGACCAGGGGTGACTCTAGAATATGTTTGTACGATATGGGTATCAAATGAAAGCTGTTAATGAGTATTTTGAAAAGGAGTGATCCTTAGTTCCATAGGTGGACGCCGTTTCGAGATATCGCCATAAAAGTGGACCAGGGGTGTCTCTAGAATGTGTTTGTACGATATGGGAATCAAATGAAAGGTGTTACTGAGCATTTTAACAGGGAGTGGGCATTAGGTATATAGGTGGACGCCTTTTCGAGATATCGCCATTAGGGTGGGCCAGGGGTGACTCTAGAATGTTTGTACGGTATGGGTATCAAACGAAAGGTGTTACTGAGCATTTTAAGAGGGAGTGGGCATGAGGTCTATAGGTGGACGCCTTTTCGAGATATCGTCATTAGGGTGGGCCAGGGGTGACTCTAGAATGTGTTTGTACGATATGTGCATCAAACGAAAGGTGTTACTGAGCATTTTAAGAGGGAGTGGGCATTAGGTTTATAGGTGGACGCCCTTTCGAGATATCGCCATTAGGGTGGGCCAGGGGTGACTCTAGAATGTTTGTACGATATGGGTATCAAACGAAAAGTGTTACTGAGCATTTTAAGAGGGAGTGGGCATTAGGTCTATAGGTGGACGCCTTTTCGAGATATCGCCATTAGGGTGGGCCAGGGTGACTCTAGAATGTGTTTGTACGATATGGGTATCAAATGAAAGGTGGTAATGAGTATTTTAAAAGGGAGTAATCCTTAGTTCTATAGGTGGACGCCTTTTCGAGATATCGCCATTAGGGTGGGCCAGGTGTGACTCTAGAATGTTTGTACGATATGGGTATCAAACGAAAGGTGTTACTGAGCATTTTAAGAGGGAGTGGGCATTAGGTCTATAGGTGGACGCCTTTTCGAGATATCCCCATTAGGGTGGGACAGGGGTGACTCTAGAATGTTTGTACGATATGGGTATCAAACGAAAGGTGTTACTGAGCATTTTAAGAGGGAGTGGACATTAGGTCTATAGGTGGACGCCTTTTCGAGATATCGCCATTAGGGTGGGCCAGGGGTGACTCTAGAATGTTTGTACGATATGGGTATCAAACGAAAGGTGTTACTGAGCATTTTAAGAGGGAGTGGACATTAGGCCTATAGGTGGACGCCTTTTCGAGATATCGCCATTAGGGTGGGCCAGGGTGACTCTAGAATGTGTTTGTACGATATGGGTATCAAATGAAAGGTGGTAATGAGTATTTTAAAAGGGAGTAATCCTTAGTTCTATAGGTGGACGCCTTTTCGAAATATCGCCATTAGGGTGGGCCAGGTGTGACTCTAGAATGTTTGTACGATATGGGTATCAAACGAAAGGTGTTACTGAGCATTTTAAGAGGGAGTGGGCATTAGGTCTATAGGTGGACGCCTTTTCGAGATATCGCCATTAGGATGGGCCAGGGGTGACTCTAGAATGTTTGTACGATATGGGTATCAAACGAAAGGTGTTACTGAGCATTTTAAGAGGGAGTGGACACTAGGTCTATAGGTGGACGCCTTTTCGAGATATCGGCATTAGGGTGGGCCAGGGGTGACTCTAGAATGTTTGTACGATATGGGTATCAAACGAAAGGTGTTACTGAGCATTTTAAGAGGGAGTGGGCATTAGGTCTATAGGTGGACGCCTTTTCGAGATATCGCCATTAGGGTGGGACAGGGGTGACTCTGGTATGTTTTTGCACGATATGGATATCAAATTAAAGGTATTAATGAGGGTTTTAAAAGCGAGTGGCCCTTAGATGTCTATGTGAAGGCGTTCTCGCGATATCGACCAAAATGTGGACCAGGTGATCCAGAAAATCATCTGTCGGGTACTGCTAATTTATTTATATATGCAATACCACGAACAGTATTCCTGCCAAGATTCCAAGGGCTGTTGATTTCGCCTTGTAGAACTTTTTCATTTTCTTCTACTTAATATGGTAGGTGTCACACCCATTTTACAAAGTTTTTTCCAAAGTTATATTTTGCGTCAATAAACCAATCCAGTTACCATGTTTCATCCCTTTTTTCGTATTTGGTATAGAATTATGGCATTTTTTTCATTTTTCGTAATTTTCGATATCGATAAAGTGGGCGTGGTTATGGTCAGATTTCGCCCATTTTTTATACCAAGAAAAAGTGAGTTCAGGTAAGTACGTGGGCTAAGTTTAGTAAAGATATATCGGATTTTGCTCAAGTTATTGTGTTAACGGCCGAGCGGAAGGACAGACGGTGGACTGTGTATAAAAACTGGGCGTGGCTTCCACCGATTTCGCCCATTTTCACAGAGAACAGTTACCGTCATAGAATCTATGCTCCTACCAAATTTGAGAAGGATTGGTAAATTTTTGTTCGACTTATGGCAATAAAAGTATTCTAGACAAACTAAATGAAAATGGGCGGAGCCACGCCCATTTTGAAATTTTCTTTTATTTTTGTATTTTGTTGCATCATATCATTACTGGAGTTGAATTTTGACTTAATTTACTTATATACAGTAAAGATATTAAATTTTTTGTTAAAATTTGAATTTAAAAAAATTTTTTTTTAAAAAGTGGGCGTGTTCTTCATCCAATTTTGCTAATTTTTATTTAGCACATATAGAGTAATAGTAGTAACGTTCCTGCCAAATTTCATCATGATATCTTCAACGACTGCCAAATTACAGCTTGCAAAACTTTTAAATTACCTTCTTGTAAAAGTGGGCGGTGCCACGCCCATTGTCCAAAATCT